>NC_067123.1:9730896-10084646 GCF_021347895.1 Acanthochromis polyacanthus
ATGAATCAGTTGCTCCACGTCAGGAAAGTGAACCAGGACTTCTAGCAGACAGATGTAACTCTAACAGGCTTCTGATCAGAGGGAAACCAGCTCATGTTAAGAGAATCATTCTAAAACTGAGAATCCCCAAAGATACAGCCTCTTTGTGATCACATTTATTAGCAGAAGTCAAAAAGAAAACTCTTGACAAGCAGAGAATTGTTTAGCTTGAAACTTTCATTTGAAGATGTAAATTACTTGTATGATATTATTAAGATATGGAATAATGCGGGAAAAAAACACTGGAAACATGTAAATGTACAGTGCTTCTGTACATCTGTTACATAAAGACTGCATGGAAAGACAATGTGTGAATCTGAAGAGTATAATTGCAGACACATCTATCTATCTATCTATCTATCTATCTATCTATCTATCTATCTATCTATCTATCTATCTATCTATCTATCTATCTATCTAGTTTGAGGCTAATTAAAGGTTTTACCAGCATGACTGCAGTTACACACAACTCTCTTTTTCCAGTCTTTTTCATTGTTTTCATTGTTTGTAAAATTTTATGACAATGACTAAGACTGAGAGACGTTTGTATCTGTAAATATGCTTTAACCTGTTCTTGGATAACATATTTGGTTTTAAGAATCATTTCCGATCTAGAATTAAATATTGATTATGCACTTGCTGTAGTTCTCAAAATGACCAGCGCATCATGTGTCTGAGCACTTCAAGAGGAAGTGATTCCATGAAACTGTTCCTCTTACAGATGAAAAATCCAAACTATTTAAAGATTGATCAGATCAGCCACAGAAAACAAGCTTGTAGAAAAACTTTGCTTAAGCAATAAAAGAAAATTTAAAAAAACAACAACTTTGAAATGCTGGATATGAAACTGCTCTGTGGTAACTTGTCTCATGGTTTAGAAATTTCAGAGATTGGTTGCCCTCTAGTGGTAACAGAGAAAAGGACACTCTCAGCCACAAGAGTCACTGAAACTCAAATCTGTGTTTTGTCAGTTTTGTTGCAGTTTTCACAATAAAAAGCCTAAAAATCAAAAAATAATTTCAGTTACAGATTAGTTTGAATCTTATTGTATTTTCAGGAGCAGCAGGCTTCATTGGTGAAAATGAGAAACTGTAATAATGACTCTTTAGACATGTCTGTGTCTTTGTATGAAATTGTTATTCATTAATTATATATGAACATTATTTGAACAAAATCTGATTTGAGCTGCAATTTGACAAAGAACAAATCCATCCAAGAAATTAAACTAAAAAGAACCACCATATAAAGCGCAACAGCATCACAAAACCTACTCAAAACCCTTTCTGATGTAAGTTATTAAACACTTACATGTCTACGACTTGCACTGCAAACTGTAACGCAAAAATACTTGATTTTATAAACGCAAGTTAACAATTCAAAGTCAAACACTAACTTGGGAAGAGAATCTGCGCTGTTCCATGTGTGAAAAAGATTGTTATCTGATGTGTTTTTAGAAAACACTTGTTTTTTTGACAGGTCCTAAAAAAGTTTCCTCTGCTTGCATCTTTTCAAAATTTAATGTGGAGATAAAAATCAATGGAAATGAACACATGTAGCAAAAAGCAAAATCACGAACCTAAAATTTGAGTTCAATATCATCCACATATTGTTTAAGATGAAGCTGTGCTATTTTTGCAATAATAATTGGTATATCTTTAATTCATATGTCATAAAAGCTAAACAAAAGGCAACGCTGCACTCTCTTGTATACCTCATAGTATGTGTTTTTTTGATAATTACATTAATGCTATAAGTTGATGAATTTACAAAATATTGCCTTGTTCAGACACATGGAGCAAGATGAATCACTGATTACACAAACCACTACAAGCTGGAACTAGAATTGTTTATTTTCTGAACTAATGACAAAATAGCTGAACAGGCACCATAAACACACATAAAACCTTGAAATCAACATAATCACATATTCACTTAATAATTAAAGCCACCAAATGTGATTCTAAAGCAACTGAAAACTATGACAAATGTGTCACATTCATACATCTTTAAAATAATAATATAACATCTTTAATTTTGAAATATGTTTTCAATGGATATGGAGACTTTCCCTTCAGAAAGTTTCAAATAGATCAAAACAATCCTTCCTGCGATAATACTGTTAAAATGTCCTAAAAAGTGGATTTTTCAGCTCCAAATCAAATTTAAGGAAGATCTGTGGCAGTCACTTTTTGATGATGACAACATTTTGCTGTGACTAAACTAAGATTTCTAGAGCAAAACATTTGGTTGGTACTGAGGGAATATTAGTGGAGATATGAATATTGGAAATTCTGATGATAAATTACAGTTTTTTATTATTTAAAAAAATCAAAATAAGCTTTTGACATGATTACGATTTCCAGCTTTTTCTTGAGGTTTGTGGGATATTCACTTAAAAAAAGCCAAATCCTGTGAAAAATAAGCAATTGGTGAAACTTTAAAGATGCTTTAAATTAATTGCTAAAGTTATTTTTACTTTTGACTTTCAATCAAAAATTCAGGACTTAAAAAGTATTTGGAGAAGAGCTGTGGGATTTTGCAAGATTCCACGGTTTAGGTGGAAGTTTTTACATGTTTTTTTTTTTTGTGTTCAGGAAAATCAATGACCTCAACTGGAAGGCCCGAGGTGAGCTGTCATCAAATTAAAATATTTTATTGAACAGAAGTACATGCAATTACCCTATGTTAAACCAAGAGGATTTTTTCTTGTTAATAAAAGCTTCTTATATGTTCTGTATCTTCAATTAAGCAACATGATTTTTTAAAATGAAAACTACACACAATTTTGCTGTGCTAAATCTATCTAACCTGCTCAACTTATTACACCATTAAGTTATAAGGCATCTTTGGCATTTGTGCATACATTCCTTATTATTTTCTTGCATTGATTTCTGTTATGTAAATAAATGTTCTTTGTACATCTTATCTGATCTCTCCTAATCTTTTCTCCACAGCATTTATCAGAAAATCTTTAAAAACAAAGCATAAACGAAAACAGATTTTTTTTAATCACAGCTGTATTTTTTCAAAGAGTAAAACAACTTTAATGGTGGACTACAAATCCACAAGACCTGATAGGATTTTCACTCTCATCTGCTGCTATATGTTTACTAATCCAACAGTTGTAACTTAAAAGAAGAAAGCAAAAAATAAAAATACAATGTGTCTCATCTTTTCACAGAACAAAGCACCTCTTTACTGTAGCTTCTGCCTCTTCCGTGTACTGTCATTTAGAAAAGACATCAAGGCCTCAAACTGTTTCTTGAACGTCACCTGATGCTTTCTGATTCTAGAAGTCTGTGATTGGTTCAGCAGCTGAGATCCATCTGACATCCGATTTTGGATCTGGAAGAACACCCAGTTGTGCTGACAAAGCAAGTTATGTTGAACCAGTATAACTTGTAAATTACCTTCAGTGTTTATAGGCAGGTTTTTAGTTTGGACTCTTGATATGTTTCTTTCTTTGACTTCTCTTTCCTTCTAACCTACACCGATCAGCCACAACATTATGACCACTGACAGCTGAAGTGAATTACATTGATCATCCTGTTATAATGCAACGTTCTGCTGGGAACCTTGACATTCATGTGGATGTTTGTCATGTACCACCCACCTAAACATTGCAGGTCAAGCAATCCCTCCAACCCCCATGATAACAGCAGTCCTTGATGCCAGTTCCCACCCTTAGCAAGACAATGCACCCAGACACACCGCAAAAACTTCTCAGGAATGTCCCGGGGAACACAGCAGAGCTAAGCTGTTCACCCAGGTTCCACACTTCCAAAATCCATATTTTATTGAGCAACTATGGGATGTGCCAGGATAAACCTGATCTAGGTAGGTTCCATCCTGCAACCCACAGGACACACAGAATTCACTGCCACCATCCCGGTGCCACAACACATCTCCAGAGATCCTGTGTCAGTGTCCCCTGGGATCAGAGGAGTTTTAATAGCATAAAGGAAACCAGCACAATATTAGACAGGTGGTCATACTGTTATGCCTGACTGGTCTATGTGGTTACTATGGTTTTGCTGCTGCTCCTGTAATGACCGACTACATTTCAGTTTTCCTCTGTGTTGCTTCCTTTCCTCTATAGACACGTGGATTGTTGCAAAGTTTACAAAATGACTGTGAACTGTGTCTAGACAACATCACACAAGTGTTCACAAAGTTTCAGGATTACAGTTTAAAATCCTACGCATACATCTGAGTAAAATGTTGAAATGCTGACTTTCCTGAGGCTTCATCCACACGTGTTTTCAATGTTCTACTTCACACTCACACTACGCTACAGTTTTAACAATATAAAACTTTTGGAAACCTTACTGATACCATGTTCACATTTAAACTATCTCTGTATTCACAAAACCCCAATACAACAATAATCTAGCACCAGAGAAGAACATGGTTAGTCCATTGTGCAAAAATGAAGAGTTTTTAGAAACCTTAAAAGGCGATTGAATGAACCTACACAGACATCGGGTGCCCGCATAGCTTAATGGGTTAAGCAGGGGCAAACCATGTACAGGGGCTGGTTCCTGTTGCAGCAGCGTGGATTCAATTCCTGCTCGTGGCCCTTCGCTGTTGTCTTCCCTCACTCTTCTCCCCTCTTCTTCAAAATTGTAAATAACACTGCTCCACTCCATTAAAAAAATTCATACATTTTTATTCCGAACAAACAACTCGAACATCTCGCTCCACTGCTCACCAAAACTGTGCCATCCCAAAAAGATACTCTGCCTTTGCACAGACAGCCTTTTCATTTAAAACCATTAAACAGTGGAATCAGCTCCCAGACAGTCTGAAGGTGTCTGTGGATTTGAACATTTTTTCTAGGAACATAAAGAAATACTTCCTTGATAGGCAACTGTGTCAGCATCAGTCCACTTAAATTGTTCATTGCCTTATTTTATGTAAATTGTAGCATAGCTTTTTTAAATGTACATACTGTAATTTGATTAGTATTATTAATAATATTGTATTTAGTGCTACTGTTAATTGTAATGTGTATTTTACTTGTGTGACCTGCCCAGAGACTGCAGATGGAAAATAGCAATAGCTAAATCTGGTACAAAGCATCTCTTCTTTTCAAGAATAATGCATTTGTACATGGTCCCTGACAAATAAACTAATAAACTAAACTAAATTAAACTGTTTCCTGTCCATCTTTCACTTTGCCTATGGCTTATTCCATCCCAAAACACCAAATATTCAGGAAGGTATGCAGCACCATCTTCAATTTTACTGTGGGTGCTGGTGGTGGAAGATCGTGATAAAAAAGCTTTGTGTGCAAAATTACAGGCTTATACTCCCAATAATTTTTAAGTTATGGCATTTTCAAATTTTAATAATTCAGGCCAAAATCCCCTCCCCCAATCCTCGCCTGGAATTTTTAGGTTTTAAAATGCTTATATCTCTGCTTCTGGGTATCACAGAGACTTGAAAGTTTTTCTCCAAGCTCCCCACATGTTGGTGATGTCCTAGAAACAACACACACACTCAGGAGAAGTCTCTACAGAGCAGGGGGGCTAGCCCAAAATGTATAAATATTTGTAAAAACCACTCACGAGTAGGGTTAAGGGTGTTAGAAATACTAGAAATCTTACAGATTAATGTCTTAGCACCATTTAGTATTGCTCTAGACCAGACTGGCTTATAACTTATACAGGGCGAGCCCTCTAGGCATATTATTTAGAGAGATATGGACTGCTGAACATTGCCCCCCATGAAAAGTGCCTAATTTTCAAGGATCCTGAAGTCAATGTAGCACAGGTGGTAGAGATCTGCAAATTTGCACAGAAACTCATCTGTTCTCTTACTATAGCCATGCAAAGTCCCAACTTGAATTTGAAAATGCCATAACTCAAAAACTACTGGCAGTACAAGCCTGTAATTTTGCACATAAAGTTTTTTTTTTTTTTTATCGTGATCTCCCACCACTATCTTCCAAAGCCAAATTGAAAATGGTGCTGCAACCTCCATCTGTGAATTCAGACAGAATTGGATCAAAAAGGCCAAAAAATAACTTAAAAAAAAAAGGCACTTGAGGAGATCTTGGCTTGGGAGACTTAGAATGTCGATTAGAGGAAAAGAGAAACATATCCTTTGGCAAAATATCTGTACCAGTGTGGACAAGACCTTAGTTTCAAAACTCCAGGGCTGCATTTAGGTCTCATTTCCACAGTTTTGCTTCACGTCCATAAATCGCTATCATGCATTTCAATACGGATGGATGGAATCTTCACTTTCAACAGCCGTATGAAAGAGGCTAATCAGAGTTTATCTGCTCAAAGTTGGTCGATGTGATGTCAAGAGCTGTGAGGAGAAACAAACTGTTAGTTCACTAAATCTGCCCTGAACTGCTTTTATAAAACAACAGTTTTTTACTCCCATCTAATTCCTGGTCTTGTCAGTTTTTCTTTCCCGAGTGAAAAAACCTTTAAACACATCAGATCATTTGAATGTTCATTTACTTTTTACAAGTCACTGCAGGACGATGAAACTGATCTTTCTACTATCAGTCTCCATGTCTGTACTTGACTCTATTTTCCAGTAACACATGCTGATACTAGTGTAAAGAAGGTCAGGTAAAGAAAATAAAGGTTCTACTCACAGCATGGAGGGCATTTGGCTGAAAAAAGAAGACAAAATATTATTTTAGTTGTTGCATTTTTCCACCTTAATCTGATCTCCACTTGTTCTGCTCCCCATGTTAAAGAAATGACTGTTATCCTTGAACTCTTTGTATAGTACATTTCTCAGGTACAGTCATGGTACTGGCTTGTTGTTGGTTGTTTCATAGTTGAAAGTAAAGGTTTTTATAATTTTGTAAGCATCAAATTGAAAAAAAAAAAGATCTTTACAGACAATTTCCAAACCTTTTTTCCTTTTGCAAATTTTCATTTGAAAAGCAGATAACTTTTCCACTTCACTTCTTACCTTGTCTTCTGTGAAAAATGAAACCACCAAGTGCTATGAGGATGAGGGCCGTTGCAGAAATGATGGGAATGGTCATGTCCGAGGGCTTTCCTGTTGAAAACAGAAACAAGAACAATAACTTAAAGATAATGCAGATTAGATCAAAAATACATCCATCCATCTCTTTACTATATAAACTACTGTTCACACATTCATCTGGTGTTTTTGTCCTGCTTAAGGTAGTATGCATGACTTTGAAAAACATAAAGAAACTGTGCCTGAAAATAATTTTAAACAGGATTTCAAACTACAGTGAAAGACAAAACAAACAACACAAAACCACATTTTGCACAGAGTTCAACTTTGGTGTGCAGCTTTGACACATGTATGTTCATCTGCTGACCAACTATGGAGACGGCTTATGGTAGAGAAATGAACATTCAATACACCAGTTAAGGCTCTGGTTGACATTCCTGCTGTCAGCATGCCAATTGCACGTTCCCTCAAATCTTGCCACATCTGTGGCATTGTGCTGTGTGATGAAACTGCACCTTCCAGAGTGTCCTTTTATTGTGGGCAGTCTAAGGCACACCTGTGCACTAAGCATGGTGTCTAATCAGCATCTTGATATGACACACCTGTG
The DNA here is from genome assembly GCF_021347895.1 of Acanthochromis polyacanthus. NCBI lineage: Eukaryota > Metazoa > Chordata > Actinopteri > Pomacentridae > Acanthochromis > Acanthochromis polyacanthus. The sequence continues at coordinate 9,738,500 of NC_067123.1, forward strand.
AGGTGGGATGGATTATCTCAGCAAAGGAGAAGTGCTCACTGTCACAGATTTAGACAGATTTGTGAACAATATTTGAGAGAAATGGTGATATTGTGTATGTGGAAAAAGTTTTACATCTTTGAGTTCATCTCATAAAAAATGGGAGCAAAAACAAAAGTGTTCCGTTTATATTTTTGTTGAGTGTACAAACTGGTCTGTAAAGGAACAGAGTGGAGGAATTGAAAAGGGCAAAAGCTATTAGTTGTATACTGCTCTGTGAGAAGGACTTTTTTGCAGCTAGTCGATGGTATTTTCCTTTTGATCGTGTGCAAGCAGCAGCACAGGACACAAACAGTCCCATTCAGCATCAATAAGGAAATAAAAAATGGAGCATAAATTCCCAAATAACTATAATAAAATGTGTGTCTTTCTCACATCATACACAACATTATACCATTATATATCTATTTCAGTCTTACCCTGGTTAGTTCTGATCACTGATTTGTCCAGTTTGGTGATGATATCGTCTTTGACACCAGACATCTGAAACACACAGTCGTACTTCTTCCAGTCTTCAGCAGCGATTGATGAAATCTTCAGGTCAACACTCATCTGGAAGGTTCCATCATGGTTGGGGAGGATCTCTCCTTTGTCCACATCCTCATAAAGCTCCTCTCCATCTTTCCTCCAGAACAAGTCGGCTCTGTCGGGGTAGAAACCTGTAGCGTGGCAGGTGACCGGAGAGGAGGAAGTCTTCTGGAGGAGAGACACTGAGGGAAGATCTGGGGAGATTAATACAGTTAAAATTAGAAAGAGCAAAAACAGTTGTGTATAAACTGATACAACAAAGATTATTGTAATGTGAGTGCATTTTAGCAACTGAAGATTGCAGTTTGTTCTTATTACATGAACAAGAACAGGTCATGTGATTCTACCTGTTCTCATCAGAGAGCTCCTCCCATACTTCAGATGTTTCTTCAACCAGTCAGCACAAATCTGAGTGAGGTAGTATTTCCATAAATCATTTGTAGTTTTTTGTCTGTCCCAGTAGTGTTTGGTGATGACAGCCTGTGGTTTTGCAGCGATCCATGTCAGTGTCTTCAGGTCAAATACTAAAAAGTCCTCTCCATCGTAACCATAATGTTGATATCCATGAGACTGTTCAGTCTCGTCATCCCATTCACAGCCAATCACCTTCTGTAAAATATGAACACCTGGCACAGACAGAGTGAGGCTTTTAAAGTTTAGCAAAATTGGATAGATTTTTAATATACAACCACAAATCCAAAATACTTATTATTTACTTTCTAAGTATTTTCCTGAAGAATATTAATGTTGTGAGGAAACATCAGTAATTGAAGCTTAAGGGATTTCTGATTCCACCACCCAACTACTGTTCAATTTGAATCGTTTATATTGCTACATGTAGCATACAGTAATGTGTGAATATGTATTTGACTATGACTGGTAAACCAGTTATCTGAATGAGACATTTACAATAGCCAAAAACATGTTTAGTTTACTAACTGCAGTTCTGTAGGTTGTGTTGTCAATAATGCTCAGAAAGGAACCTTAATGCAAACACACACACAAACACACACACTTAGCAGGGAGGTTGTACATAAAACAGGCACAGTTTGATGAAGAAATTCACAGAAGTCATAAAGGTGAATGAGTAAGAAGTGGCTGGTAGTCCAGGGACCAATGTATAAATAAATGGGAATCCAGAAAACTGAATTCCAAAAACACAGAAACAAAAAAACAACTACAACTGACAGGCGAACATGAGGTAAAACTATTCAAAGAATTTAAAAACTGAGGAAAAGAGTGGAAGTAAAAATGAGACACACTAGGACAGGGAATGTGAAAAATAAAACAGGAAACAGAACTATTATAACTCAAAGACTGGTGTTTGTGTACTAAAATGTTTTCAAAGTCAGTCTACATCAACTCATCTAACACTGTATTAGTGCAGCATAGCAGCATGTAGTGTCCAGAATAAAGAAAAGCTTCCATCTTAAGCAAGAAAGTAGTAAGCATAAAATCTGGTGGTAGAAATGGGAACATACTTGAAGTTTGATTTAAGCGGTGCTTCAATATGTAGAATTGTTCTTCAAAGAACAGGCGATTAACTGCGCAGTCCTGTGCGTACTCCTTCCAGTACTCTGGCTCTCCATCTCTTAGATTTTCCATCCAGTCCTGTTTGGGTATAGCTTTCTCAGTTTTACTGTCACAGTAACTTGCTTGAATGTTATTAACCAGTGCAACAGCAACCACCTCTGGAAAGTCTGAACTTCCGGTAGAGGCAGTGAAGATACCAGAAAAAGAGTGTTTCACTGTTGAAAAAAGAAGATTTTTTTTTAGTTTAATACTTTCTCACATACATAAAAAAATGTTTTCTATACTTTGAAATTGTTACAGGGGAGCTGGAGAACCCAGGCACAGGCAAAGAAAACAGAAAGTAAAAGAACAAGGGTTTTATTAAACAAAAGAGAAACTAAACCAGTATAGAAAAGGGAAACTGAACGAGAAGAAACTAAACCCAATCTATACTAAAAAAAGTCACTACAAAACCTACGCAAACTCACAGCTAAACTACCAAAAAACAAACAGGGATGAAATGAAGCATTCAATGAATCAGAGTGCTGAGAAAACCAGGGAAACTACACTACACGGGCAAACCAGGCGGACTCGAGAAATCTGGGAGAACAAGACAGGTCGACAGCAAGTGGAAGACAGAGGGGACCAGGGAGTATCCAGGGATGGGGGGTGACAAGGAGTGTGGTTATGGTAGGCTGGAGGCAAGCTATGATCAGTAGTAAAACAGAGTCCATGTGGAGTTCAGATTCTGAAGAAAAGCAGGGAGGTGGCAATCTATGATCCAGCGGGGAGTGAGTGAAGGAACAAGGTTTACACACGTGGACAAAATTGTTGGTACCTCTCAGTTAAAGAAGGAAAACCCACAATTCTCACTGAAATCACTTGAAACTCACAAAAGTAACAATAAATAAAATTTATTGAAAATTAAATAATCAAAATCAGCCATCACTTTTGAATTGTTGATTAGCATAATTATTTTTAAAAAAAAAAAACTAATGAAATAGGGCTGGACAAAAATGATGGTACCCATAACTTAATATTTTGTTGCACAACCTTTTGAGGCAATCACTGCAATTAAACGATTTCTGTATTTGTCAGTGAGCGTTCTGCAGCTGTCAACAGGTATTTTGGCCCACTCCTCATGAGCAAACAGCTCCAGTTGTCTCAGGTTTGATGGGTGTCTTCTCCAAATGGCATGTTTCAGCTCCTTCCACATATGTTCAATGGGATTCAGATCTGGGTTCATAGAAGGCCACTTTAGAATAGTCCAACGCTTTTCTCTCAGCCATTCTTGGGTGTTTTTGGCTGTGTGTTTTGGATCGTTGTCCTGTTGGAAGACCCATGACCTGCGACTGAGACCAAGCTTTCTGACACTAGGCAGCACATTTCTCTCCAGAATGCCTTGATAGTCTTCAGATTTCATCGTACCTTGCACACTTTCAAGACACCCTGTGCCAGATGCAGCAAAGCAGCCCCAAAACATTACTGAGCCTCCTCCATGTTTCACCGTAGGGACAGTGTTCTTTTCTTCGTATGCTTGGTTTTTGAGTCTATGAACATAGAGTTGATGTGCCTTACCAAAAAGCTCCAGTTTGGTCTCATCTGTCCAAAGGACATTCTCCCAGAAGCTTTGTGGCTTGTCAACATGCATTTTTGCAAATTCCAGTCTGGCTTTTTTATGAGTTTTTTTCAGCAGTGGTGTCCTCCTTGGTCGTCTCCCATGAAGTCCACTTTGGCTCAAACAACGACGAATGGTGCGATCTGACACTGATGTACCTTGGCCTTGGAGTTCACCTTTAATTTCTTTGGAGGTTGCTCTGGGCTCTTTGGATACAATTCCAACGATCCGTCTCTTCAATTTGTCATCAATTTTCCTCTTGCGGCCACGTCCAGGGAGGTTGGCTACTGTCCCGTGGGTCTTGAACTTCTGAATAATATGAGCCACTGTTGTCACAGGAACTTCAAGCTGTTTAGAGATGGTCTTATAGCCTTTACCTTTAAGATGTTTGTCTATAATTTTTTTTCGGATGTCCTGGGACAATTCTCTCCTTCGCTTTCTGTTGTCCATGTTCAGTGTGGTACACACCTTTTCACCAAACAGCAGGGTGACTACTTGTCTCCCTTTAAATAGGCAGACTGACTGATTATGAGTTTGGAAACACCTGTGATGTCAATTAAATGACACACCTGAGTTAATCATGTCACTCTGGTCAAATAGTTTTCAATCTTTTATAGAGGTACCATCATTTTTGTCCAGGCCTGTTTCATTAGTTTGTTTTTTAAATAATTATGTTAATCAACAATTCAAAAGTGATGGCTGATTTTGATTATTTAATTTTCAATAAATTTTTATTTATTGTTACTTTTGTGAGTTTCAAGTGATTTCAGTGAGAATTGTGGGTTTTTCCTTCTTTAACTGAGGGGTACCAACAATTTTGTCCACGTGTGTACATAGCTGAAGGCGTGCTTGAAAACAGGTGAATTGAAAGGGCTGGTTGCCGCAGTTTAATCACATTGTGTCAGTCAGAGCGCAGGCAGGCAGGAGATGCAGGGAGCAAAGAGAGAGAGAGACACAAGGACAAGAGAGAGACAGGGAGAGAGAGATGATAGACAGAAACAGGTAGCCAGACAGGTCAAAATACATGCACAATGACAAGGGGGAAGAAAGAAGGAAAAGAGGGGAAAAGAGAGAGAAAGGAACAGGGCCTGGAGCAGGGATCATAACCAAAATATCTACACACAATTTCACTGAGAGACTAAATAAGTACAAGGATCTGTTATTGAAGCAAAAAGCTGGAGCGAGCTTCTAGGTTATAACAAACAAGAAAAACAAAATGTTGTCTTACCTGGAGATGCAAAATGACAAACGAGAAGAAACAGAAATAAACGCATCTTTAAATTAAAAAATGAGCAAAAAAATAGAAAAAGAGCTGGAGTGAAAACAAGAGGCAGCTGATAGAAACTCTCCCTTCAGTCCAGAGACACTTACTGGTTTAATAAGTTGAGGAAGTTTCATGTGAATGAAGAAATGAGGCGTGTTCACATGTGAAGGAGTCACTGACACCTGATCTGCAACCTGACGGTTGATTTGAAACTGTAATAAACACACTTGCTTTCCTTTGTGACTGATATGTTTCATATCTGGTTCAATTATTAGTACAAAAATATTAATTATTATAAAATGTGAAAGTTACAGCATATGTAATTTGTTTGTGAGTATCACCTTCATTAATAAACAGTTTCAAACAGGATCAAATGCTTATATGTGATAAAAACTGAACAGTTTCTAACCAATGTTCTTATTTTTTTCATGTTTCACATGTTGTAAAATCAAACTAACAACCACAAGTTTCTGTTTATTCTTCCTATTTGTATCCTCATTGCTCAGTTTTTTCAAAATTCCACATGAGCAAACAATCTGACAAATACGTTTTCACAGTTTACTTTTCCTTCTTTCCACCAAATATAAGAAAGTTATCTGACATCCTCTGTACATTTCCTAGTTACATATTTAGAGTGGCAAATACTGTGTATTACATTTGCTGAAATTGTGTGATAACAACAGTGAAACTTTTTGGGAATCTTAGGTAACAGTGTTTATTTGTCAACTGTTGAAATCCCCTGAGGAGCTCTGATTTTCATTTGGTCTTCAAGCTGTCAGTCTCAGTCAAGTAAAAAGTCTGTAATCTGTGATGGATGTTTGTAATTCTTTGGCCCAATATGTTTTTCTGCTTCACTATCTACAGTGTTCATCACTTAATGACTACGTTTACATGCCATTAATATTTGGGTTAAGGTCAATATTCGGGTTTCTGAAACATTTGGAATAACCCATTTACATGCCTAAACAGACAGAGTTACTCCTGTTTACATGATCAACCTAATCAATTGGGATATTCCCATCCAAACCGGGACGCACAGACAACGTCATGACGCAAATTGTGAAAGACATTATATTCATGTCTTTCACAATGCTAATAAAGTAGTCCGTTTCCTCCTCGCTCCAAAAGTGTGGCGCTGTGCTGACCCATGTGGGTTTCGCCATGTCTGTTTACCTCTCCATGTGTATTTCCAGTGGGTCGCGCGCCAGACGCGGCATACAAGCAGTTGCCGTACTCAAAAGACCAAGATTCCTTTCGGATGAAACATGCGCAGAACGCAAATTAATGTTTCTTTCTATGGGAATATTCCGTTGCGCGTTTATATTACGAGATATTCGGGTTAGAAAAGGAATAACCCAGGGGTCTTATTCGGATTTTTAAAAACCCGAATATGAGCATATTCGGGTTTTTGCGGGTGTTTACATGGCCGTACGCAACCGGGTTATTGCTAATATTCCGGTTATGAAACTCTTTGGGCATTTTAGGTAACAGTGTTTATTTGTCAACTGTTGAAATCCCCTGAGGAGGTCTGATTTCCATTTGGTCTTCAAGCTGTCAGTCAAGTAAAAAGTCTGTAGTCTGTGATGGATGTTTGTAATTCTCTGGTCCAATATGTTTTCCTGCTTCACTATCTACAGTGTTCTTCACTTAATGACTCCTTTAAAGGATGTAAGCCTGAATTTTAAACTATTAAATCTAGATTAATGGTTAAACCCATTTGTCAAAGCCTTGTCATGTACTGAGATGAACATTTTCACTTTCAGAGTGTTGTCTTTAACTCCTGACTTGCCTTTACTTGTTTGCCTGCTAAAGTCCAAAACACATTTTAAATAGACTTTGATCAATCAGACATGAGAAAGTAGGTTTAGAGTGGAGCACAAAATTCACAGTTACACATTCGCTATTATTATTTTTGTTTATTTTTCTGTGCCTCAGCTGCAGCCAAACATATTTAATGAGCTTCTTTACATTCTTAGTCATGAGACTTTCTCTTCTGTCTCAGTTTCTGTCTTCACTTCGCTGTAATTAAAAACCTGCGTAACAGGTAACTTCTATTTTTAGTTTGCTTTTCCTTTTGCTTAAGAGATTAAAGGTAGAAATTTGTTGAAAGCAGTTCATTTATTACAATCTCAACGTCCAATAGCTGAATGCATTGCAGCTTAAAGACAATCTGTTACAGTTCAGTTCAGAGGGAGGAACCAAAGAGGAAACTAAAAGCAAGCTTTACTTACTACTGAGAATCCAAACTTGGAAGAGAGAGGAAAAAAGTAGCTGAGGATAGCAGAAAACAATGGAACTAAGTACACAGATGATCTAGTAAATTAGTGGTGAGAATCAGCAGGTTCATACACTGAAGGAGTGATGAGGTAAATGTCTGAGTGGTTCTAAACAGAGACACTGAGGACCTCTGGTGGCTGGAAGAAGTAATACAGAAACTCAACCAGACTAAATAAATGACAGATAAAAACACAATAATATGAGGTTTAAAATGAACATTTGAACCTTCTGTTGACTGTCATAACCTGTGAAGTTGACAAGATTGACAAGGCCTGTAACTAAATCATCCCTGTTATTCTCTCGTCATATGAAAAGTCAAGTTTCTCCTTCACTTATCTGTAAAGAATCACAGTTCAACATCTACAGAGAAACACTAAAACAACAGAGGACACTCAGGCAGCATTCATGAAACTGTAGCTGGATGGAAACTGCAGATGGAATCACATAAAGACACAAATCTGGATTATTGGAGAGTTTATTGAAAAGCAAAACAAAAGTACAAAAGGAATAATACTGATATGCAGCATAAGTGACAATGATCCACTAAGAAGTGAATGTAACTTCACTATTTAATTTTAAAATGTTTTGAAACATAAAAAGATCATTGTCCTGAATTACCATCAGGAAATATGTTCAAGAACATTTAACAGTGTATTGATAAATGAAATATACCAAAAGAACTGTACAGTCCACTATTAAGCCACACATGAAATGATTTTGTAGAACAATAACATCGTTTCTTAATTAAGAACAATTTTAAACATAAAATGTAACTTTCTTAGATCTGCTTGGAATCAAAACAAGATCTTTATAGAATATTTAAACAAGAGGACAAAGATTTGCATTGATGTTTGTATTCTGTGTCTGTGTGCAGAGATACACTCCATCATTTTATATTCTTACTTCAAATATATTTCTTGTACATTCATTGATTTTCAGATGGAAATGTGTTTCTAACAGATTACTGACAAATCAGGATCATAACCACAGTGATGAAAAACTGCCTCCATCACTTTTCTGTCCTGTTTGTCCACTGAGAGGACTGGAGTCAGTCCCAGCAGAGACGAGCTTCACTTTATCTCCAGCAGGAACACACAAAGACCAGTTACACTGACAACTGCAGGATGTTGAAACTCTGCAGTTTACATGTTTCTGGAAGCTGCTGATTGATTTGCAGCATTTTGTCTTAATGTTTATGTCATTATATCACCAGACCCTCAGAGTTTACGTCTATGAAAAGGAGAATGCATGTAATGTGTCTGTGTGTCTATAAATGTATATCTACATCTGTATTATCAATATTGATTATTGTTAGATTCATTGATCTACAGGGAAAAATCCCCAAACCAGAAATATCTAACAGTAAATATGATAAATGTGTTAATTCTCTGATTCATTGTGTTTGTATGAAGAACACTGAGATGCTTTCAGTGATTTTATATCATTTCAATGTTTTAATTCTCTGCAGACATTTGTCATCATGTTTTATCAGAAGAAATTCCACTTTTTAATTCAAAACTAAATGCATAAAACTACTGAGTATCACTATGTTTGATGACTCTTTAATTTTTCCTTGAATTTAAATCAGAAAATATTTCTAACTCACTCCCCAACACTTCTTCTACCAGTTTATAATAATGATGAACATCCAATGAATTTCCAGTTTATGGAGGAGAATGTGGTGACACTGCTCCTTGTTTCACTGCAAAATGTGTTTATAAACCTAAAGAAAGAAAAATAAATGATAGTTAAACCACATAATGACAGAATCATTTGGACCTTCAATATTTATGATTCAGACATTTTGTCAAGTATTCACCGACAACACCTTTTATATGTAAACACTACAAACATTTGTTCTAACTCAGTTCAACAATTTTAATAAAATGCTGTCAATTTTTCTAAAGGTTAACATTTCTTTTATATATTTTCTATTATTTTACTTGTACTTATCTATTTCTCTTAATAATCTAATCTAACTTCATGTATAACAGCTTCACATTTTCTTTGAAGGAGTAACTGAACTTAAATGTATTGTTTTTTTACAACTACAATGTGTCACAGAAGTTTTAATGTTAGACTTTTACATAACATGTTTTAAATCAGCTTTGTTCAACTTATGAACCAACTCACTGAGTGCAGGGTTTTGTTTGTCATTCAGGCTTTTGGAAGCATTTCCTCCTGGACCTCTCTGTTCTCTACAGCTGTAAAGAGAGAAACACATTAACTCCCTCTGTGATCTGAATCAACACTGTGTTTTACAAACAAATAAAACTGATTTTTTTTTGCACAAAACACAGAAATCCATTTAAATCTAGAATGAATCAGAGAAAACAGAATCCAAACAGGTTTTACTTACGAGATGGAGGACGCCTGACTGAAATTACAGCAAAATAAAAACAATTTCAGTTGTTGCAGTTGAAAGTTGTTCTACATGATTCTTTTCCAATCACTTCTCCCTTACATTAAAACTATCAGCCCGGTCTCACGGGGATTCGTGAAACTGTCACGGTGCGCACGAAACCGAAACAAAAACTGACGTGACAGTTTCACGAATCCCCGTGAGACCGTGTTGAAACTATACAGTAATTGTATTTTCATAAAGCTGTAGCTGTGAGCTTTGCAGCGATAATTTTTTGCATTTTACTGTGCTGGGACTGAAGGTTGATTTCATTTTTGCAAAGCAGATAAAGTCAAAACATTGAAAGAAAGCATGTTTGTTCTCTCACTCCTTATCTTCTCGTAAACAATGAATCCAACCACAGTGATGACAGCAAGAACAACAACCTGAGCAGCAACAAAGATGCGGATGGTCCTGGAGAGACGATTTACTGTCGAGCAAACAACAATAAACAAATCACAACCTAAACATATGAAACAGGTGAGAACAGAAAAACTAATTTGACAGCTGACAGTCCCGTGAAATCAAGGTTTACTTTACAGATACTCTATGTTTGTGTTCCTGTTGATAATTTCTATTTTGTGTCCAACTAACACAAACATAATTAGAGACTCTGTACTCATTTCTTCTTTCAGCTTTGTTGTCTTTGTTGAGCTGCATGTCTCTGTGCTTGTTTCTGTCCCACATACACTACCAGTCAAAAGTCTAGACACACCTTCTCATTCTATGGTTTTGATTATTTCACACATTGTAGACTAATACTGAAGACATCTGAAATATACAAGAATACACATGGAACTATGTTTTAAACAAAAAAATGTTAATCTTCAGTGTTAATTTAAAATGTAGAAAATAATGCAAATGAATAAAAAGCATTGAATGAGAAGGTGTGTCCAAACTTTTGGTAGTGTGTATGTTATTAGCCCTGTAAATACACATCAAGAGAGCCTAAGATAGAAAACATACACTGTCTAATTCCTTCAATAAACCTCTCTTCTACAACTGTCCAATAGTTTTATAAATATTGTGGCTGTAAATTCACACTCATTTGCACATTTCGGTATACTCTTAAAAAGATAAACAAAATAAAAATAATAATATTACTATCACTCTTATATATCCTGTTGATTTTTTCTATATTAAATTTTATATTCTTGTATCTGATTTCATCTTATTTAGTTTCAATTTAATTTAATTTAAATTTCCCTTTATACCCTATTATTCTGTGTTATCTTATTGTTTACCTCTTTATTGAATATAAATGCAGAAAAAACAACTTAATTTTCCTCTGGGGATGAATAAAATCATCTAATTCTAATTTATTAACTGTGGTTACACACGAAAAAGACCTGAAAGATCCTCGCACAATGTGTCTCTAAAAACCCGAAAATAAATGAGGCAGATGTTAAAGATAAAAGTAAACCAAATCTGTGTGTAATTGTTGAAACATTTTCCTCCCTTTACTTTTGAGGTTTCTGGGAGTTTGTAATAGATGTATTAGTGAAATACTGACATCAACCTTAAAATTACAAATAAAAATCAATATGAAAGAAATGAACCAAAAGACAAAGTGAGGAAAAAGAAGTTCCATCCAAGACACATAAAAAGACATGAAGTGCAGAATTATTACAGGAAACTAAATGTGTTTTTGTCACCTTCATCACGTCTGATTTCAGTTTTACCTTCATTGGTTCTGATCAGTGATTTGTTCAGTTTGGTGATGATGTCGTCTTTGACACCAGACAGCTGAAACACACAGTCGTACTTCTTCCAGTCTTCAGCAGGGATTGATAAAATCTTAAGGTCAACACTCATCTGAAAGGTTTCATCATGGTTGGGGAGGATCTCTCCTTTGTCCACGTCCTCATGAAGCTCCTCTCCATCTTTCCTCCAGAACAAGTCGACTCTGTCGGGGTAGAAACCTGTAGCGTGGCAGGTGACCGGAGAGGAGGGAGTCTTCTGGAGGAGAGACACTGAGGGAAGATCTGGAGAGAGAAGAAAAAAAAAACTTATAGTTTCTGTATTAACTGAATACTAATGTCAACATTTAAATTTAATGTAGTTTAAATGGCACATTTAAATAAGGAAAAGGAAGAGATGGTACAGAAGAGGAGAAAGACAGATGAAGAAACCTGAGGAGGAGGTGACAGAAGATTAGAAAAGCTGTGAAAAGACAGTAAAAAAGACAGACAGACAAGGAGGCAGACAAAAGAAGACATTAAAGTGGTGATAAATATTTAGGAGTGACAAAGATAACAGAGGGAGAAAAGGGACACAATGACAGAAATGCTGTAAACTGAGACAATGAATTGTTTCTTATAATGTGAAACTACATAAGACATTGAGGCAAATGGGCTTTTTTTCAAAGACATTAAATCAGGTCATGTGATTTTACCTTTTCTCATCAGAGACCTCCTCCCATAGTTCACATACTTCTTCAGCCACTTAGGACAAATCCGGGTGTGGTAGTCCTTCAAGTATGCTGTTCGAGCTTTGTTATTGTCCCACTTCTGCTTGGTGATGAAAGCCTGTTGCTTTGGAGCGATCCATGTCTCTGTATTCAGGTCCAATGATATGAAATCTTCTCCATCATAACCATACTGTCTGTAACCCTTAACCTCATTCATCTCATCATCCCATTCACAGCCGTACATCACCTGGTAAATATGGACACCTGAGAGGCACAAAGATCGCAGCACACTCTTCTGTTAACAGTTTACATCACATATTTACCACAAAGACACACTGATTAACACATTTCTAACCACTTAATCTACATCTGCTGCTATTGGCCTCTTACAGATAATCATCATCCAAACTGGGTGAACATCTCAGACTGAGACAGAGAGCAGACTACTGAAGAACAGTCTCCACCACAGACACCACTGTCTCCACGAACACAGAGTTTATATCCACTATCAGAATTAAAGTTCCACCTTGAACAGATATTAAGTAAATGTCAGTACACTGATACACTGACATCTCTTACAAAATTAATGCAGGACTTTGTTTTTGACAGTGTTGTTACTGTGACAATATCTTATTCAAGAAAAGAGTTGACATACTTCTTCTGCCCTCAACACCAACATTCAGACAGAGCAAGGTTGAACATAAAGACAGAGTTTGTCTGCAGTCATAAAACCACCAAATCCTGCTGCTCTGTGCTTTGAAAGTGAAGCTGAAATTTTGATCAACTGTACAGACGGTGCTCATAATTTCGTACTAAATTATGAACGCAGTCAGTTAAACAAACAGCTTGATAATATCTACTTTTAACCATTAACCCATGTTTGTATCATTTAGTTAACTCAGTGATGTGTATGCTAGCAGACGTAACATGTGGATAGTAAGGGATGAACTATAAGCTCAGCAGTCAAACTGAGTGTTTCTCTGCTGATGAGATGATTCTTTGCTGAATGTTTGGACAGATCAACTGTTGTTAAGTTTATTAATACGTTTGAACATTTACTAGTCACCTGTGTGTGCTGCAGGTTAGTGACAGAGCTGCTCCACCACTCACATACAAGGTGTATTTATCGCTAAAGCTCATTGATGAGTGAGTGAATTGAATTAAATTTCCCTATGGGATTAATAAAGGCATGGTATTGTATTGTGTACACTGTTCATGGATTAATAAATTCAATTAAAAATAGGGAAATTATCATAAACCTCCACATTTGTTGAAGCGTTGCTTTAGTCTTTCAATGTTGTCTTTGAAGGTCTGCTCTTGACCCATAAATATGTTACTGCTCCTCTTGAAGTACTCTGGATCATCATCAATGACTTTCTTCATCCAGTCCTGCTTGGGCACTGCTGTCCTGGTGTTGCTGTCATAGTGAATGATCTGAACATCATCAACCATTCCAACAACCACAACCTCTGGAAAGTTTGGGACTTGAGAGGATGCAACGTAGAAATACTTCAGAGAGTGAGTCACTGTAAGAAAAAGTTAATGTTGTTTTGAGAATGACAGTTTTAAAATCACTGAACAATCAGTATATCTGATAGGTTTGTTTGGAAGAAAAAATACACATAATCAAACACAACATTTCATCAATTAAATATTTAAGTTATGGCTGTCATTGTCAGGGCCCCTGTCTGCCCCCTCTTCCTGCCATTTGTTCCTCTGTGTGTTTTTGCCTCTCGCCTCTTGCTGGTAATCAGCACGGATGGAGAGCAGCTGCTGGACCACAGACTGTATATAAAGATGGACGTAGCACCTGGCTCCAAAAATGAAACCAATACAGAAGTGTCACAAACTTGCAATATCACACCATCCGCGATGGGCTGGCTCCAAAAAGCTCTGGCTTCATAGACCTCAATTCATCACAGGAAAAACTAGAATTTAATAGGCTGCTTTTCTATGGCTCAGGATTTTTTTTCGTTAGTTTTTGTGGTCAAAACAAGAGAGCAGGTGGCCAATCTGAAAATAAATCAACATTGAATTTTATACAGAGTGTGAAAGTTTTGCGAGGTCAGGGTCGGGGTTACTTGACTGACAGTCTGGTCTGGAATGATTGACAGGTTGTCTGGAAGAGGCAGCCTCGACTCTGCTCTCCTCGTTCAGATTAATTCTGATATAATGACTGTTAATTTATCGGTGGAGCAGCAGAATCTTTTTCACAGGCAGTTTTTCTGCCTGTTGGCTTGTTTTAACCAGTTTACTCTGATAGTTCGGTAAGTAAATGCTTATTTTCTTATCTCTGCCGCTTTTAATGCACTTTATATGCAACTTTAGTGTCAGATATAATGTGTGCCATGCACTCCAGATGTTGATGGAGTTTATTTCTGTGTGTGTTGACCAGAGAAAAGAGTTAGCATCCAGTAAATATTAGCTTGAATGTAAATTAGCGATGCTAACCGAGCTAGTCAATCAGCTGTAGCCTGATTAAAGCTAAAAAAAACAAAAAGCAAAATACATTTCTTTTTTCTTGTGTTATCTCAGAGAAAAGTCAAACTCCAGTATAGTTTTCAGTTAAAGGAGACTTATATTGTTCATTACTTGTCGCGTACAGTTCTCATGACACTATTTGTTAGACTCTGAGTTTTCATTTTACTTTCAATACTCAACAAATTCTGCAAACCTTTTTTTGCCTCATTGCTGTTTATATTATGGCAAGTGTTCTCTCTGTCTTGTAGTGTAAACCAAAAAAAGCTTAAATTTTCACCTCTTATGCATGAAAAATACACTCAATGGCCAAATTATTAATTTTTAATAATTGCATGTTAACACAAGTAGCTGATCAGTCAATCACATGGCAGCAACTCAATGCATTCAGGCATGTAGACATGGTCAAAACAACTAGCTTAAGTTCAACCTGAACATCAGAAAGGGGATTTAAGTGGCATTAAACATAGCACGGTTGTTAATGCCAGATGAGCTGATCTGAGTATTTCACAAACTGATCTACTGGAATTTTCACACTCAACCATCTCTAGGGGTGACAAAGAATGGTCTAAAAAAGAGAAAATGTTCAGTGAGTGGCGGTTGTGTGGACCAAAATGTCTTGTTGATGTGAGAGGTCAGAGGAGAATGGGCAGACTGGTTGGAGATGATAGAAAAGTGACACTCACTCAAATAACCACTCGTTACAACCGTGGAATGCAGAATACCATCTCTGAACCACAATGTGTCCAACCTTTAAGAAGATGGTCTGCAGCAGCAGAAGATCACACCAGGTGCCACTCCTGTCAGCTAAGAACATAAAACTGAGGCTACAATTCACACAGACTCACCGGCAATAGAAAAATAGAAGATTGGAAAAACATTGCCTGGTCTGATGAGTCTCCATTTCAGCTACAACATTCAGACGGTCAGAATTTGTCGTAAATGACATGAAAACATGGATCCATCCCCGCCTTTTATCAATGATTCAGGCTGCTGGTGGTATAGTGGTGTGGGGGATGTTTTCTTGGCACACTTTGGGTCCCTTAGTACTAATTGAGCACGGTTTAAACTCCACAGCCTACCTGAGTATTGTTGCTAACCATCTCCATACCTTCATGACCACAGTGGACCATCTTCTGATGGATACTTTCAGCAGGATAATGCTCCATATTACAAAGCTCAAATAATCTCAAACTGATTTCTTGAACATGACAATGAGTTCACTGTACTCCAACGGCCTCTACAGTCACCAGATCTTAATCCAATAGAACCTTTGGGATGTAGCGGAACAGGAGATTGGCATCATGCAGGTGCAGCTGACAAATCTGCAGCAGCTATCATGTCAATATGAACCAAAATCTGTGAGGAATGTTTCCAGCACCTTATTGAAAGTATGACATGAAGAATTAAAGCAGATCTGACGGCAAAGTGGATCCAACCTTTTACTTGTCAGGTGTACCTAATAAAGTGGCCAGCGAGTGTACCGCATTTTTTTTTTAGAAAACTTTATGTAGTAATGTCTAAATTTCGATTCATATGATAAAATACTGGCAGATATTTTATGAATTTAAATTGTAACATTCCCTCCACCATGAGCTGATCTTTATTTCCTGTTTTTCATGAAAACCGATTAATAACAAATTCTTAAAATTATTGTCCATTTCAGACTGTACAGTTTAAATGCAGGTAGATCATATTTCTGTAAAGATTCCATAGTTTGTTTGTTTGCTTTTATTGTGACTTAAAACACAAACTAAGCAAGAAGTTTAACAATCATCTCGTGAGTTGTCTCTAGTGGACAAACTAATGAGGATGCTGTTTTTTTTAAATAACTCAAACCTATTTTAATATTTCTGTTCTGTAATTTCTTATTACTGATCAGTCATCATACATATTTATACTAATATATCGAAGCAGAACTAATATCAGCATATACAGTATACTGGTGATCATTTTTCCATCTGATTTTACTAAAAGCATTTTATTATACTTACAGTTAATGCTGTAACTTTAATTATAATGTAAATAGAACAAAGAATAAAAACTGTAGAAGTCTCAGAGGAACAGCTTAAAATGGCTTACATATTTTTCAGTTTTATGAAATATATTGTATACAAACAACTTAATATTCAAGTCCAGCAGCTTATAATTCTCCGTGTGTGCTCCTAAATGATAAAATATTCACACACATCAGCAATGATAAGAGATCATGTCCCAACAAAGCAGGAGGCAGTTTTGGCATGTAATAATAACATAAAAACAACACCATTACAAACATGTAGCTCCACTGAAGATAAATTGAAAGATACTTTGTCACATTTAAACATTTCAATGAGGTGTAGTGATGAGGTTTTTAAATGTGTTAATTCCAATTAATGAATGTTTCTGCAATAGGTTTACCACTATTATTACTATAATAATGACTTTACACTGATTTTACTTCCTGAATCTTGGTTGTTTATTTAAAATAGAGGTTCAGAAGCAGTTTTAATAAAAATAAAATAAATTTTTAAATATTTTTTTGTAGAGATACTTTGTCGAAAATTGTCTTTTTGCAGCTTATTAGGAAACTGGGTTAGAGCATATGGTCAGCCAAAATACTGCACCGCTGGTGAGCACAGAGATATGACCTGCTCTTTTCTCAGCCAAAATTCTTTTTTCATCATCATAAAGTTTCTCAGGACCTTTACACACCGACTCATGTCCTCCTCAGAACATATTGATATTCAGTCTTATTCAGGACGCCGTATGACACATAGAAATCCTGGTTGTTGTGTTATCCCTCTTTTATGCTAGTTATAGTATTACCAGCAGGAGACAATTGAGGGCTCCAGTGATTTTGGTGACTGTACAGTGTGTAAGTGTGAAGTTATTGAATTTTACTACTCATAAAATAAAAATAAAAATTCCTTAAAATTCACATTTTCAATTTAGCAGCAAACAAAAAGTTTTAGTATGACCAGCAGGAGCCCATTGATGGCGACAGTGATTTTGGTGGCTCTACAGTGTATAAGAGTGAAGTTATTGAATATTTGTGTAGTGTCTCTTTTCGCTGTTGCAGCGGTTTTGCTATTTGCAGACGGTCCCTGTTCACTCGTCGCACCGCCAGCTGCGCATAGACATCAATGTTATTTCTGCAGCTTGAAAGACAGCGACTTTTGATATAACTGGCCTTGTAGCACTTTGTCTAGCTTACAACGATTTGAAATAGGCATCGTTTATGTTTTGACAACGTATATCTCATGAGTTATTGATGTCGGAAGTCCGAATCTGTGAATATCTTTCCAAATTCACCCAACTCCTATCCACTTGAAAACAAGTTTTTTTTGTTTTTTGTTTTTTTAAATTGGACTTCTGAATAGCGGCTTTTCGATATAAACGTAAAGTTTCTCTCTGAGGGCTAAACTGTCAAGAAGCAAGTCCTTTCAGTCCTGAGTCCCGGTGTTCAAGATTAACTGTTGTTCCGATCAACTTGTGATAGCAGGGTTTCTGAGACAGATGTTCTGTAGGCGTGGCTTTTCAGGACCCCTTACCTACTGACCAGGAAATAAACAATGGGACAACTTCGTCTATAAAACGAGATTTCTGCTGTTCTATACATTTCGGTCTTGACAAAATAACTGAAAATAAAGGCGTTCTCATTTCAAAAGTCATGCGCTGTCAGGCTACATGAAAGAAAAACTACGTAAACGCGGTTTGGACGAGTGGAGCTGCGATCAGTGTTTACTGCAGTTTACTGTTTACTCCTGTCAAAGCAGCAGACAGGAGACCAGCACACGGTGTACACGTCATTTAACAAGACGTTCACCAAGCCGGGCGATAACAGAATGCCGAAGTGTTGCAGTATAACGTTAATATATTGATGCAGTATTGGCAGGTTTAGATCACATTGTAGCTACACTGTCTTATTTAAATAACACAAACGTCAAAATTTGACCGAAACAGCCCAGCAGTATTTAACTTATTGGATTTGAAATGCAGCAATTTGGCAAAATTCACAGGATATTCATGTTCAAACCAGCAGCAGAACTGTGTTGTGTCATACTACTCTAAACTGACATGTCACTGAGAAGACACCAATTCCTTTCAGCATATCACATATACTGGGCACTGACTGAACAGGAGATCTATAAACAGGAAGATAAACCCAACGCAGCGGCCACGGTTCAACTCCAGCTCACGGCTTTCTGCTGAAGGTTTTCTCCCTACTTTTCTGTCTGTCTCTCTACTTACCTGTCAAATAGAGCTAATAAAAAGGAAAAAAATAACATTTATTCACAGCTATTGGTAGTCATAAGTATATATAACTGTAAAGGTGTTCAGTGAAGAGGCAGTTTTTAGTCTGAGAGGGAATCTGCAGATGGAACTTAGCGTGGAACAATTCAGCAAAATGATCTTATTTGGTCTGTTTTATTCATTCTTATTTTATTGTGTCTTGAGTTGTGAGATCTTGTTTGAAACAGCAGCTAGCTATATAGTTCAAGGGTGGACTCGTTAAGGTTTTGTAGAATAAATATAATCGTCTCTTATTGTTCTGCGTCTTTAGAAACAAAAAAACTTTAATTTTGTGTTCTGTAAAGTCAGTGCATTTAATTTACAATGCATTGATTCTATAGAATACAATGTTGATTAACTTGCAATGCCCCAGTAAAATAAATAGATCCTGAATAACGGGGAAAAATTAGATGAAGCATATCGACGTTCTGAAGGCTGGAATGTGAAATCTCTGGTTAGAATGTGGTCAGATGGTTTATGTGATGTCATTGTTTTACTTAAAATCTGTTTAAAAGTAGAACAACTCAGGTCCAACTGGTTTATCGCAGTAAGCTTTGAAAATGGTATTAGAACTTCTCTTAGTGTTTTTGTCGGACTGAGGCCACAGACTGTCACTAGTTAATCTGATGGAGATCGTCACACTGCCGCAGTGAAGCGATATTTCCACTCCGTTAGGTGGAAATCCTCATTAAACCGAGTTTTTTATTGGTAGACTGAACAGAGCAATAACGACAATGTTAAAGCTGACAAGAACATTTCGAAACAGTTTATTGACGTCTGTGTGTTTTGAACAGACATCGGTACAGTCACCTATGATATGTATTGCTGTTGTAACAGCCTAACAGCTGTCTGGCTCACTGAATAACACCAGTGGATCGGAGCATCAGTTAATCTTGAACACCTGTCGGAACAGATGCTATTGAAGAAAACATTCATTTTTATATAAAGACTCGAAGCTTTAGTATAACTCACCTGTCGTCACTCGGCATATTCCCACGAGAAACACAAGAATAAGGATTTTCATTTTTTGCTTTTATGTTTCTGACACTTTGGTTAACCGAGACTCTGTTCCCATAAAAAAAAACTCCCGTGTCCTGATCATAGGATGGAAAATAAAGCAAATAATTATACAGTTTATAGTTTTTGAGCATTTTAGTGAGTAATGGGTGGGGGCAGCGACTAAAAACGGAGGAGTGTCCAGGTCCTGGAACAGGACACACTGACGTGTTTCGCTTTATTGTGGAGAACTGGGAGACAATCGGGAGGGGTTCATACAGGCAGCAAAGCAAGCCCAAATAAACGACTACACTTTAGAAAACAAGCCACAAAACATACAACTTGCGACTGATGACATTTGGAAACGATTTTACTGAAAAACAAGCCCAAACTCGCTTATAATTATAATAAGCGGATTTGCAACTATGATGGACGGTTTCAAGGTCATTCTCAATCTGAACCAATGAGAATTTATTCTGGGTGTCAGCGTCACTTAAATCCAGGTGAAACTCACCAACTGAGGTTATGAACGGAAGTGAAAGTAAAATCTGCTTATCTTAGCCAGTTTAAAGGGGAACTTCGGTTTTTTTCAACCTGGGGTCTGTTTTCAAATGTCATTTCATACATGTGAGTGATAGAGAAATGAATTTTCGACATAGCTCCAGTATTTAGCCAGGCAGGCAGCTTAGCAGCTCAGCTAGCAGCTCGGCTAGTGAAAAGTATGGGGCAGCTGGCCCTCCCGCATCAAAGTCCGCCCTAACGTGCTTTTGCCCCACACTGACCGGCTCAGATAGTCTCAATGAGTGTCCCACAACATACTAGAGATGAGAAGTGAACGAAAACCTCCACATTACCTGGCGATCGCTCTTTGTTGTGGTCTGTATCCAAATCTCAGGAAAAGTAAATCTCGTTCCGAAATCGCGCGAGAGATCGCGAAATCGCGATTTCGGAACGAGATTTGCTTTCTGGCACACACGTAGCAATTTGGATTCTTGTTTAATTAAAACCCTTCAATTGGTTGGGTTCTCCAGAGCCCCCATAACATAAAGCTGCATAAGATCTTGTAGGTCATAACAAACAAGAAAAAAATCAAAATGCTGTCTTACCTGGACATGAAAAATGACAGAAGAGAAGAAATAAATAAATGCATCTTTAAAAAGAACTGGAGTGAAAACAAGAGGCAGCTGATAGAAACTTTCTCCTCAATCCAGACACACTTACTGATTTAATAAGGTGAGGAAGTTTCATGTGAATGAAGGAGTGAGGCGTGTTCACCTGTGAAAGAGTCAGTGACACCTGATCTGGAACCTGATGGTTGATTTGAAACTGTAATAGACACACTTATTTTTCTGTGACTGGAATGTTTCACATTTGGTTAAGTTATTAGTATGAAACAGCATGTGTCATTGTCATCTTCATCAATAGACACTATTTCAAACAGGATCAAATGCTTACATGTGATAAAAATTGAAGTTTCCAACCGATGTTATTATTGTTTTCATGACTGTACATTACTGATTCTTATTTATTGTACAGAATAGCTGAATAGCTAGCTAAACTTTTTTCTTTTCATTTCATTATTTATTTGGACAGGACAGTGCATATTAATGAACATATAATCTCATAAATTTACACAAGGTTGCAGTAAATAAGCCAGATTTAGCACTAGTGCTAATTTCCATTTGCTGTCCCAAACATGAAAGAAAAACATAAAGGGTTACGGACGTATAGAAACAATATAGTAAAAACAAAGACAGTGATGGTTAATTAATTCTGGCTACGTTAAACCTACCCTAAAGTGCTATTATTTTAGCAAAATGCTATCAGGCAGAGTCTGTCATAAACTGCTGACAGTTAAAGTGAATGTTTTAAAAAGTGCCTGATTTTCTAAACGTTCACAAGTTTGTTTATGAGCCACAACTAACAACCAGACATTTCTGTGATTCTTCTTTGCCTTCCTATTTGTATCCTCATTCCTCAGTTTTTTCAAGGTTCCACATTAGCAAACAATAAACACAATTTAAATCACAGTTTGCTTTCCCTTCTTTCTTATAGATTGGAAATTGAATATAAGAAAGTCATCTGACATCCTCCGTACATTTTCTAGTTACTTATTTAGAGTGGAAAATATTTTGTATTACATTTGCTGAAATTGTGTGATAACAATAAGTGAAATTTTTTGGGCTGGTAAAATGTCAAATTTGTCATTGACACATTACAGGTAACAGTGTTTATCTGTCAACTGTTGAAATCACATGAGAAGGCCTGATTTCCATTTGGTCTTCAAGCTGTCAGTCTAGTAAAAAGTCTGTAATCTGTGACGGATGTTTATAATTCTTTGGTCCAATGTGTTTTCCTGCTTCACTGACTACAGTGTCCATCACTTAACGACTCCTTTAAAGGGTAACCCTGAATTCAAAACTATTAAATCTAGATCAATAGTTACTCCCATTTGTCAAAGCCTTGTCATGTACAGAAATGAACATTTTCACTTTCAGAGTGTTGCCTTTAACTGCTGACTTGCCTTTACTTGTTAAAGTCCAAAACAGACTTTGATAAATCAGACACGAGAAAGTAGGTTTAGAATAGAGCACAAAATTCACTGTTCCACATTCACTATTATTTGTTTGTTTGTATGTGCTTCAGCTGCAGGCAAACATATTTAATGAGCTTCTTTACATTCTTAGTCATTAGACTTTCTCTTCTGTCTCAGTTTCTGTCTTCACTTCGTTGTAATTAAAAACCTGCGTAACAGGTAATTTTAATTAGGGATGGCTCGATACCACTTTTTCACATCCGATACCGAAATCGATACTGCAGCCTTGAAGATCAGCCGATACGGATATGATTCTTTTTGTCATTCTAAAAGTTGTTAATAATACATGGATGTAATTTGCTTGATACTGACATCTTAAAACACCATGTTTGCTGTACAACAACTTTTCTGGTCCCCTAAAGAAAGAAGGAAAATATGTGACAACAACTGAAGTTATGTATAACTGCTGTGGCTTTATTAAAACTTAAAGCTCACATTGCTTTCAACAACACTGTAAACTCAGCAGACCCAGCTGCACCATTCAAATGTTTGAAATAAAATAAAGGTTTAACTTTGTGCAAATATTGAAATGAAATTAAACAATCCAAGTGTATAAATAGAAAAGTCACATTACAAAAACAGAAAAACAAGGGTAAACATAGACAGTGCAATCTAGTGTAGAATGAACATTATTTCAGTACTAACATTAAATAAAATATTTACAGAAAATGAAACATGTTAGCTGCCTGACCTTGAACTGAAAATACTTAAGCTGCCTTGTCTTGCATCATGAGGGGCAGATTTTTCTTTAGAAAAATTAACATTTCAGTCTTCTCAGCAGTCAGTCTGCTCCTCTTGTCATCAATAATGTTGGAGGCTGTACTAAAGAGCCTCTCGCTCTCCACACTTGCGGAAGGTGCACAAAGTAATTTAGCAGCTGTGACTGCCAAGGAGGGCAGTCTCCCAGGTGTGGGATAAATAATTTCTGTTCTTTTCTATTGTTAATTGGTCCAGTAAAATAACAATAATAAATGCTTTATGTACAAAGTGTTTAGTATAATTAAGTATAGTACTTATGTATAAAGCACTAGACACATATTGGTACCACGTCTTGCATTCTTGGGGGAGTCCAATTTCAAGTAGGGAGATATAAAGTTTTCTCAGTGAACAATTATGTTATTGACACGTGTACAACACTGATGGTGATTAAACCTTGTCCTGACGTTCTCATGAAAGTGAAGCTGAGAGCAGCGTAGGATCTCCCCTGATGCCTGTCACCTAATCATATTTACCACGAAAACATGTCCACAGTTCGCTACTTAATCACATTTAACCCGAAAAACAGTAGAAAACAACAACAAAAAACAGTAAACATACAACAGAAAAGCCGTCAAGTGGCCACAGAGTGAAACATAAGGCGCACGCGTTCACGCGAAGAGGGAGTCTGATTTTTCCAGGGGATCGAAAAATACTACAACAACCCACATTTTCCACCACACAAGGTGGTTAGTCATCCAGCAAAATGAACTCGACAATTTTCTCTGTTATATTTTGGCGTTGGAGCGAGTTTTGTACTCTTCTGTAGTGCTTCCTGCAATGATGGTTGCCGCAGTTCGCTTTTTTTTATTTGCACTCGCCTGTAAAAAGTCCCCGTACCGCTTTCCATGATGCTTCTGCAGATGCTTTATTAAGTTCGTTGTGTTAAAATGTCCGGTTTTGTTGCCACCCCTTGAGACACTCATTTTGCAAATGTTGCACTCAGCTATTTTACTTTTCTCCTCCGTTCGCATATAGTAATTCCACACGGCAGACATGACCACAGCTCTGTAGGCTTCTGTTCACCCTCTGCTCACGTGACGAAAACACAAGCACATGGCAACCATGGCAACAGCTTGTCTGTGTTATGGCATGTCGCGCAAATTGAACTTGAGTATATATCAGACAGATTGGGCTTATGGATCGGATCAAACGAGTTCTAATAAAAAAACTCTGATGCTCAATCCAGTCATTTTGGCCTGGATCGAACTCGATATCGATCCAGCAGTGTGATCTTCTTCACACTGCTATTGTCAATAGCAGTGTGAAGAAAAGGCACAGCTGAAGAGCATTTACATGTTCAGTTCATAGTGGCCTAGTAATGTTGACACAAACTTTAGGTAGCACACAGATGTCTACAGAAGCTTTTGAGGAGGATATAGAGAGATGATGATGTCACACAGACTCTAGTATCTACATATTCTCAGTATGAGCAGTCCCACAACTACAGTGTAGTCACTGACCGGCACTAATTTTGGGCTGCAAATCGACATCCATAGAGGGGTCCATGTGATCTCTTGGGCAGAGGTAGCTGACAGTGATTACTCATGGATGCAGAAAGTATATAGTCTTTTGCCAGTATGCACATGGGCAGTAGGGGAGTCAATGAATGTGCTGATTCATCCAATTTTCCAGCATAATCTAGTGCTTAATGGGTGGTGATAGTGGTCCAGTACAGAAGGTGCTGTGGCTTAGTTGGTCAAAGCACCTGTCTTGTAAACAGGAGATCCTGGTTTCAAATCCCAGCAGTACCTTTTCAAGGAGTTCTATATTGTCAATAGCAATTTGATGAATATTGTGTCCACATCCACAGCATCCACAACACGAAGTCGTACAGATGTTGACAGAGGCTACAGGGACCATGATGGATCCCAACATATGTGCAGATGCGTATCACTGGTCTTATGCTACTCTCATATCTGCATTTACGTGTCAATGCGGGGTGTGGAGGTCTGAGGCATCACAAAACATTGGTCAAACACCTAAACAAGCTGTCATTCAACAAAAACAAGCACAGATGCAGCTACTGCACAGATTATTTCTTGCCTCAAATGCTTTCAGAAATACTTTTCTCTGGATCTCGTGGACACGTACCATAACTGTTAACTGTTACTTCTTCCTGGTGCTGTTGTTTGTTGGTTCAGTTCTTATTGCCTGCAAAACACACAATTCTTTTAGTGTATCTTCACTTTTTAAAGCCCCACCAAGAATTGCATTAGCCCTACCATAAACCAACCAAGAAAGAAATAAAAATGCAAAAAAATAATAATAAAAGCGCCACTGCAGGAATGACATTCAGGCAGGCACCTGCGATGACAGCTGAGCCGTCACTCATCGGGCTCATGAGATGAATGGGGTCCTGTTACGTAGTACGTCCATCAAGTGAGTGCGCTTAAACTTAACCTGGCTCTAATTTGTGTTGGCGGCTTATTGTCACTTGTGACAAAGTTAACGTTAGAAAGCTGGTCAAATATGGATAAATTTTTTTAAATGTCGCCAGACGGAACAACAGACAGCGGTGGCGGGTGAGTTGGATAAAACTACGGAGACACCTGCAAGGGAAGATGACCACTCTGGTCCCGGGTCTCCCATGTTCAATGGTCAGGAGGATGAAGATGAGCAAGACGAAGAGGAGATGGAGCAGGAGGAAGAGGAAAGCGGCTGGCATGACCAGTCACAGCCAACCACTGCAGGCAGTAGTACTGGCCATGAGACTAGTGCTACCACTGATATTAGCCAACGCCCTGGGGATGGACCGCGGCGCCCCATCAGGAAAAGTTACCCTTCAAGGCTAATAGGTAACCAGCAGAGACATTTTAATGCTGCCTGGTTTGACACATACAGCTGGCTTGAATATTCGGTTGAGATGGATGCAAGTTTCTGCTTTGCCTGCCGACATTTTTTGGGTGGTGGGGGGCACCGGTTCCATTCCGAGCTGGCCTTTTATGATGGATATAAAAATTGGAAACACGCAACAGCAGCCTTTAAAAAACATAATGCAAGTGCGGCACACAAGTTCCCTATGGAGGCATGGGCTGAATTTAAACTGGCAACGACAGATGGCTCGAGGTTAGGAAACATGATGGATGCCGGTCGATCAAAAATCATACAGGAAAACAGAGACTACATGAGGGCTGTGATTTTGTCCCTACGTTATACTGCATGCCAAGGCATCACACAAAGAGGTCATCAAGAGGATGAGCAGTCAGAAAATAAGGGCAACTTTGTGGAGCTGCTAAACGTAATTGGTGAATTTAATGAGACAGTAGCAAAGAAACTTAAGGATAATCCCAGAAATGCTAAATACACACATAAAGACATTCAAAACGAGATTATTGATATTATGGCTGACATGGTCAGAAATGAAATAAGTGCAGAAATTCGAGAAGCAGAACATTTCGCTCTAATGGTTGACGAAAGCAAAGATGTCAGTAAAAGTGAACAGATTTCCACCGTTGTGTGGTATTTAAAAGGAGACAAGGTGCTTGAGGAATTCCTGCACTTCACGCATGCAGAGGGACTGGACGCCGACTCTCTCCTGAGAAGCATACAACAGACACTGTCACAATGCAATGTTGACAAAAACATGTGTGTTGGACAGTGTTATGATGGTGCTGCAGTAATGTCGGGCTCCAAAAGTGGCGTTCAGCAGAAATTCAAGAAGGATGTGCCACAAGCACTGTACATTCACTGTCATGCCTACAGATTAAACCTTGTTTTGGTCGACGTGGTTCGCAACGTTGAAGCAGCGGCAGAGTTTTTTGAAACCGTACAAATGTTGTACAATTTTTTCTCCAACTCTGTTGCCCATGATCTGTTCTTCAAAAAACAGAGAGAGATTGGATCAGTGACACAGCCCGTTGAACTTAAGAGCCTATCCGACACACGCTGGGCATGTCAATATGCGGCATTAGTGGCAATAAAAAATCCCTGCCTGCAATACAAGCGACACTTCTGGACATCATGTCTGTTAAGGAAAAATTGTACCAACATACAGAAGGTCACCCTTTGACCCCAATTGAAGACACACAGAAGCACACCAACTGCTCAGACAGACAACTATTTGCTGATATAGCAACAATAACAAGGTTAGATCCTGCCTCTTTTCTCTTTCAGACAGTATAAACCCTCCAAGGACAGAGAGACTCCTCAGATTTGATACTGGTTCTGTCGGCATATGCGGCCCTTGCTGTATCATTTCTCCTGAATTCAGTCAAGCATTTTTCTCTACATCAGTCATCTGTGTCTCCTAAGTGTTTCTGGGTGTTTGTGAGTTCGCCTCCCGGTTTCCTCACCTGAGATCGCAGAAATTCTCTAACAATGTCTCAGCCTATGCGCAGAGGAAAACTGAGGCCAGGGCTGTTAATGGACTTATTGATCAACAGTTTGTCGTGCTTCTCACGGTTTTTGAGGAGCTTTTCCGGGTCACAAAATTCATGTCTGACCAGCTCCAGTCTCCCGGTCTTGAGCTTTCATCCACAATAGACTTATCAGAGTCAGTCATAGCGACATTATCAGACAAATGTACAGAAGAGTCGTGGGTTGACATTCGCGACAAAGCAGCGGACCTGTGCATCAAAGCAGATGTGAGCCAGGACGGGACACGCGAAAAAAAGACAGACACAGCCTCCTCGAATTCTTCAGGAGTTTGTTGTCGAGGCCCCAGTTGAGCCCACACCTGCTCCAACTCCAGATGCGCTGCCCACACATTATTACGCAGCAATTGACAGACTTGTGGGTGAAATGAGAAGACGTTTCTCAGCGAGGCTGGAGGTGTTTTATCTGGAGTCTTGGCACTCAGCCCCAAACATGTGTCTTTCCTGGACAAGAAATATCTGCAGCCTATGACGCAGTTCTACGGAGTGGCTGATCAAAACCTGACAGCAGAGCTACACCAAGTTCAGCGCCTGCTGGAAAGAAAGAGAGCGCAGGGACATGTAGTGAATGACACTGTGGGATTTCTTGCTTTATTATGGCCTTACCGGGATGCTTTTGTGGATTTATACAAACTCATCTGTATTTCACTAACCCTGCCCGTGACCTCTGCTTCCTGTGAACGGAGTTTCTCCTGCCTCCTTTGGATTAAGAACTATCTACGGGACAGGAGTGGTGATACCTGAAACAGCAACTTGGCCCTGTTGTCAATCAATAAACAGAGGACAAAGACTTTGGATGTCCAACGCATCTTTGACAACTTTGCTTCCAGTCACACAAACCGAAGGATTATGAACATCAGCTGGTGAGTTATTGTTTTGTTTACTTTGTGAAGCGTTGTTTCCCTCCTTGGCTGCATAGCCTACTTAATTTGTTGAAGCTGTGATAAAACTCTTGGCTGCTCCGGAATACTGTAAATGGTTTTAGGTCAACTAGAAAATGCGTTCTGTTTATGGGCTGATCTGTGTGTTGAAGTTTGCCTTTTGACCACTCTGATCTTATATTAGTCTCATCGCCTCCTATCTATGCCGTTGAACAACCTGTTGTACTGTTAAGGTAACTAGTGCTGTAACTGTGCCTGCCTAGCTGTGGTTGGAGAGTGTTTTATTAAATAGACATTCACATTGAAATCCTGGCATTTATTTGAGCCCCACCACAATATGGGTTATCCCCACCATAGCTGAACCAGAAAAAATACTCTGGTGCCGCCACTGCTTACAAGTATATTATTAGCACAGATCCAGCCTGAAATGTATCTGTTCAGGACTGATTTATGATTACTTTTGATGTTATTTTTATATCGCTGTGAAATTGATGTAAGACGTCATGCATTTGCTGCAGCTGTCATGACTGAGAGTAATGGAAAGGATGCAGTCAGTGAGGTGGAGGTGGAGATAAGGGTCTGTGAAAGACTTTCTCTGTAAGCCTGATTCCTTTCATATAAATAAAGTTAAATAAAACAAAATAAGCCAACTGATCACGAGATGAAAAATTCATGTGTTGCAGCAGCACAAGGACAGAAATAAGCACACACAAATAGAGAAGTAAAATACTCAGATGTACTGTTACAATATTGCTCAAACGTCTTAATTTTTTTTGGCTTTATTTGACAGGCTAAGTGAGAGAGTGACAGGAAACGGGGGAAAAGTGGGGGGGGAGACATGCAGCAAAGGGCTGCGAGCAGGAATCAAACCCGGGTCGCTGCATGGGAGACCAGCTCCTACGTGGTTCACCCGCTTAACCCATTGAGCTATACGGGCACCAGACGTTTTGATATTTTAAAATAGAAACTGTATTTAGTTCAGTCAAGCAATATAGTGGATTGCATGAAATGGAAAATGGAAAGTGAAACATACCAATATCGTAAAATATAAGACAGAGAATAATAAGACAGAATAGATTTCAAAGAAATAATAATATAACAGAGCAAATGAATTTGGCCTAAATATAGTATGAGTATAGTACAAAGCAGTATGTAGTTTTTCTAACTTGTATAATATGTGTATGTAATATATTTTATATGCATTAGGTGTGCAATATTTAATAAAGAAGAGGGAGTGTGAATCGTGTAAATCAGGTGTGTCATGTGTACATTACAGTTTGGCGACACGCAGAGCTGAAAGGTCAAAGTCTGCAATGACGGTGCTTCAAAAAGTTCTCTCCCTCACCAGAAACTGTCACAAAAGAAAGATTGTTCTTGCATTATGTAACAACATAGTCTCCTTTACCTTAAATGTACTTGGCTCACTGATATTAAAGCAGAACTATCCCTTTGCAGAGGAAGGTCACATCTTGGGCCTCCAGATATTCAGAAGCGTGCATGACGTCATTTTCACTCTGAAAAAGTCAACCATGCAAGATTTCTGTTTAGGAAGCAGAAGTCAAACAGTGCAGGTTGGGGAGTTTTTAACGGTTTAAAATCACATTTGGCTGTTTGTACCATCTGTCCTGTGTAGATGGGGTCATTTTCCTGAAGCAACAGCAGCCAGCATGAAGCTTTCCTCTCTGTTCTTCTGTGATTGCTTAAAGCATCAGAGTTTTTGTGGACAGTGATATAAGACTTTCTAGTAAACAAATTCTCCCTAAAATGAGAGTTATGCCTCTTGTTTCCGAGTGAGGCCGAGTACTTGCTGAAGTACCTGTGCATGATGGTAGTGAGCACAAATGAAGCGCTCCATTTTACATTTGGATGAATTATCTGGTGGTTTGGTGAGCTGAACATCTGCCACAGGCCATCACAAAGGCTGAGGATACTTGCTTTTCTTTATTATATTCAATATGTCACAGGGCTGCACCTTCGCCTTGCAGCAAGAAGATCCCCACTTCACATCCCGGCCTGTAGGCCCATGGGGGACCTCACAGGATGAGGCCTCCTTGTAAGAAACGACAAAATGAACATAATCCAACCAAGGCATAATGATTTGGAGTCACAGGTACTAAGTTTGTGAAGCTAACATCTGCCCAAGTCAGAACATCTGCAGGCAGATGCTCTGGTGCTGGTGGCTTTATGAGATTATTTACTGATAAATTAAATTTTCTACTAGAATTTTCCTTGTAGACTTCTTCTTAGGTGTCTTGCTTAATCGCAATGATGACTATGCCTTTCCACTTTTCTCTGTCATACGTTACATGTAGTACAGTGTTGGTATTCAGTGTATTTGTCCAGTCTTTGATGTTGTCAATATGTGTCATTCTCTGGCATCCTTTTACTTTCTTCCCTTCTATTTTGCCTGTTATTGCAAGATTCTCTGTACTATTCCTCCTCATGTCCTAGGAATTTAGTTTTTACTGATTTAATGGTTGCCAGCATTGTTCTTGTTGCATTTGCTCTCACAAGCTCTCCATTTGCTCTCCTTGTATACACAATTTGGATATTCCCCATAAAATTGTCCTGCAAGCATTAAATCCTGGACTGACAGTTTCTCACAATGTCTGTATTTACTGACACTTCATATGAGAGTTTCATGGACAGTACAACAGGTTAATGGAAGTGCCTGAAGCCCAGTAATGGCTTCTCTCTGTTGCTTTTAATTTAGACAAATTCTTGTAAGATTGTGAGCTGCACATCAGATGTGTTCTCAGTTTAAAGCTTCTCTTTGTACTTCAGTCTGATGCCTCTTTCTGTTCCACATCAGTTGTTCTCTCAGATCTTGTTTTATTGTCATTTACCTGCTTGTCTCTGAAGGTAACATTACCTGTAAGTCTTGTCTGCACATTTTCTAATCCTGCCAACCTCACATACAAGACAATTTAGACTGTGCTAAATTATGGATTACATTAATTTCATTCTCTTGATAATTCCTGGAGTGTCTTAGTTTGGCTGCAGGTTTGTGCCCCTTTTCATCTGCTATCAGCTCACAAAACCTTCTGATCCCAAATTTGAGGAGGTCTGCTTTCAATCCAGGCTTTCCTCTTTCATGGCAGCTGTGAGACAGTTGAATTTAAATTCAAGCATCTCTGCTTTGGTTTGCTTTGTTTACTCACGACTAAAAGTATGTTGGTGCTCTAATTTTATGGGCTCCTTCCCAGTGTGATCAACCCAGTCATTGTGCAGCTCTGCCTGTCTAGAGCAGGGGTCGGCAACCTTCAACACTCAAAGAGCCATTTTGACCTGTTTCCCACAGAAAAGAAAACACAGGGAACCGCAAAATCCTTTTGGCATTTAAAATGAAGACAACACTGCATATATCGCTTTTTCACCTCAATGCCCTTGTTAATTTTGACTAATTAATTAATAAAAAATAATGAATTTAAAAAAATAATGTATTTAACCACACCTTTCTCAGTTCCCAAATTTCTGGCACACCGATAACACTGATGAACACTCCAGCCAGGTAGGTAGCGCTAATGAACTTAAATTCTGTTTTCCAGCCATGAAGAAGATTCACAGGATGCACTGTCAGCGCACAACAAAGTTTGGTGAACAGTAATTGAAGACGAGAACACTCTGAGTGTGTTGGGCAGAAAGTTTCTTTTGAAATCTTCCTGATGGCAGCTTGGATAAATACGTGGTTATTTGGAAATTGTGCAACAAATAGTTTTCTGATCACCGCAGCACTTCAAGCTAAAGGTGCTTGAGTTTACAAAAAGCTTTAAAATATTGAATATAATCACGATAAATGAACTTTGAGTTTGCAGTAATCTGTAAATGTAGTAGACAGATAAATATAAATGAAATACTTATGCAGGACTCTGCTGTAAAGGCGGAGATGTGCGGCGGTGATTTTGAAGGATCGACGGCTAGGATTTAGGAATGGTGGCCCGCCACTGCTGAATGAATGTAGAGCAAACACTGAGATCTGAAGATCAACAGGACTCCAAATGAATACACGCAGGCCGGCGAGTGTCGGAGATTGACGGCTATTTTGACAGACAAAAATTAAGACGTTTTATTTTGATGTTACAAGATCACCATAATCTTCAAATTTAGAATTACATTTTAAAAACTCGCAAACTAAAATAAATGAAATTTTAATTAAATAGCCTGCTGATTATTTATTTTCCAAAGCTACAGGGAGCCGCAACAGAGGGATGAAAGAGCCGCATGCGACTCCAGAGCCGCGGGTTGCCGACCCCTGGTCTAGACTCTAGACAACATAAGATGCACCACAAGAACAAATATAAAGTGCATGACAAATACAGCTCACTAAAACGTTTTAATCAGTGGGAGCCCTGAGCTTGTTTCTCTGCAAGGAGATGGTCCCATCGAGGGGTAATGGAAGACAATGACACCCGAAGTGTGTTGCTTATGTGTGTTGCTTATTTCATGGGTCTTTTGTGGTTGGGAAGTAGCGTTCGAACTCTTTTAAAAGCAAAGACAGGTGATTGTGCACCAGCTGGGAGAAGGAAGGCTTCGGCTCAGTCCCTTCCAAAATCCCTGCTAATGTGTGAAACATGTCAAATGTACCTCTGTTCACACGCTGTCCCCACAACTCCAGGCAAGCATCCTGACATGCGTCATCAGTGAGTTACAGACAGACATGGCAGAGAGAATTCATTTTAATTTTAAAAAATAAAACATCGTTCAGAATCAGATAATAAATAATACGGAAATAATGTAAGTTATGCATTCTTTCTGTTTGGCCCAGTACTAATTGACCCACAGACCGGTACCGGTCCACAGCCTGGGGGTTGGGAACCACTGGTCTAGAGTCATCCATCCCATATTCTGTGCAGTTGGTTGCAGCCTCCTGATTACATCCCTGCATGCTGCAATAGGTCTCAGTGGTAAAGTGACAATATTTATTGTTAGGAATTCACTCTCAGTTTCCCATCATTCTATGCTTCCGTCTCACTTTGATCCATTCACAATTTGAGGATGATGATTGTCTGCGAGTTGCTTTCATTGGACCAATAACAACTGCAGTTTGTCAGCATCCTCTGTGTCAGTAATCAGTGTGTCTGTGGTAAAGCAGTAGGGCTAATAATTTTCCAAAAAATGTAATTTATAATTGTTACGATGTAACCTCTAGGGTTGGCTGGATACAACAAAATCACCAGATGTTAATGGTTCGGTCCCTTTACCCGTACCGATGATATTCTGGGTAATTATGTTGCATCCAGTCAACCCTAAAGGTTGGATCGTAACAATGATGAATGCATTGGTCGTACATTGTACTGACTCAGTCTTCCTGCTAAGGGCCAGTGATCAGGCAGCTTTGTCACATACATATAGTCAAAAATCAATTCTAAAACTTGGAGTCTTCAAATAAGTTTTCAAGAAAGAGTTTTCAAGCAGTTTTCAGAGTCTGATGTGAATAATGTTCATTCAATACAGAGGCTAACATGAGCAAAATCTCGAGATTTTAACTGCTGAAACAAAGCATTGCATCAACTTTTATACATACAATAATAATAATAATGGATTAGATTTAAATAGCGCTTTTCAAGGCACCCAAAGCACTTCACAATGGATCCATTATTCATTCACTCACACATTCTCACTCTGGTGGTGGTAAACTATATTTGTAGCCACAGCTGCCCTGGGGCAGACTGACGGAAGCGTGGCTGCCAGTCCGTGCCTACGGCCCCTCCAACCACCACCAACATTCACACACCAGTGTGAGAGCAGCACTGGAGGCAAGGCGGGTGAAGTGTCTTGCCCAAGGACACAACAGCACATGACTAGGCAAGAGCAGGAATCGAACCGCCAACCCTTCGATCATTGGACGACCCGCTCTACCACCTGATCCACAGCCGCCATATGCAAATTCCTTCTAAACACAGCTCTTCCGCCCTGGAAAGTCACAACCCATCGTCTCAAGACCCAATCAAGGTGCCCATGAAGTAATCATACCCAGGGTTTGAACCCCATCCTCTCCTTTACTTCTGCTAGGTTGACATGTTTTTCTGCTTAGCTCAGCATGCCTGGAGTTTCAACTCGCGAGCGCTGACATAGAGAGGACATGAACTTCCTGTCTAATGCCTCATATGGGCACCCATGGGCTTCCATAGCATTGTGCTGGGCTGCTCCTTTCCACAGGATTATTTAGTGCATTCATAACTTCAGTTGACCTGTTGAGTCTCCCCATCTTATCTTAGAGCTCTTAAATTCTTAAGTTTTAAGGAGTCACTTTGTTTGTCTGTTTGGTTATTAGTGGGTCTTTCCTGTTCAAGGTACCAGACTATTTGTCTCTTTATAGGCTGCATTTTTGTAAATTGCATATTTTTAGGTGTTACTATTACAGGGCGCATAAATGTAATTATGCACTCACTCCACTAATATTGCAGAATAACCTGTTTGTTAAGCAACCAACGAGCAATTCTAAACTGCAAATACCTAATAATAATAATAATAATAATAATAATAACAATAACAATGCATTTTATTTGTAATGCACTTTTCAATTAGGCAAAACCTCAAAATCCTACACTGAAGATATAAAACGTATAAAAACAAAACATTCATGGAATAAAAACAAAACAATAACACAAAATAACAATTGAAAAATAAAAGCTTCAGGAGCACGTTCAGTTAAAAGCTTTGTTAAAAATAAAGGTCTTTAGGCTTTTTTTTTTAAACCTTCACTGTCTGTGGAGCTCTCAGGTGCTCAGGGAGGGAGTTCCATATGAGAGGAGTGGCTGAATGGAAGGCTCTGTCTCCCATGGTCAGGAGTTAGGTTCTGGTTAGTTGGAGGAGCTGACAGTTATTAGTGCGGAGTTTTCTTTTTGATGATTGGTGACAGATGTGTTCTTTAAATTATTCTGGAGCATTGCCATGAATTAAGTTATAGGTGAGAGGAGCGATTTTGTAATTAATTCTAGAGGATATGGGGAGCCAGTAGAGTGAACAGAGTGTGATATGGTGTTGTTTTCGCTCTCTCATCAGGATCCTAGCAGCACTGTTTTGATTATACTGGAGCTTTTGCAAGCTGTTGTTAGGGATCCCGATGACAAGCGGGTTGCAATAGTCCCATACCTCTGTTACATTCCTTGATGTGTTTGTGTATAGGTAGGGTAGGTTTTGTTTTTGTTGCTGTTCTCTCCCCTTTTTTCTCAGGTTATGCCTGGTGGGCGTGGCCAGGTACACCTACAGTGAGCTCAAATCAGTAGAAATGGTTAAAAGCCAAGCCAAGCTAATCATCGTTGCCAGTGGGTCAGATCAGCGGCGACTGAGCTGTGTTGGTGTCTTGCGTTCTGACAGAATCAAAAATGTGGTGTTTTGTTTTTGGAGCAGCTTTGTGTTAAGAAGCCCACCTTTTACTGAATTTTGGTTTTGTATATTTTTTTTTGTAAAATGAATGATTTGTCTGTTTCACCAACACGGTCTCACGGTGATTCGTGAAACTGTTACGTAAATTTTTTGTTTCTTTTTCGTGCGCACCAACACGATTTCGTCATGTTTTTCGTGCCGCTCACCACGAAATGTTTTTCGTGTTGCTCACAACGAAACCCGCTGTGGTAATCACAGCTGAAAGTGGTTTATACCAGCGGATTCATGACGATCTAAGCTGTCCATCGGCGTATACTGCTTGTGTGATCGCGTTTGCGGCCGCCGGCCGCCGGACATTCTTGAAATTCCTATGCAAATTGGGAAAAAAAAAAAAAAAAAAAAAAAAAAAAAAAAAAAAGGTAAGTGTACCACCGGGTTATGGTTATGGTTAGGGTTATGGTTAGGGACGATGTCATGCAAAATATAGCGTTGGATTCGCCATGGTTTTACATTAAAAATATAATACACACATTCGTTTGAAATACGTTCTGGGTGGCACGAAAAGTCCGCCGTTTAAAATACATTGGTGCGCATTTCGTGGTGAGCGGCACGAAAAACATGACGAAATCGTGTTGGTGCGCACGAAACCGAAACTAAAACTTACGTGACAGTTTCACGAATCCTCGTGAGATCGGGCTGGTTTCACAATCAGTTTTCCTGCCTCTTTACCCACTTTTCTTTATTTTTCTTACTCCCTTCGTTCCCTAGTTCTTGGGGATGTAAAAATTTCTTAAATTGATTTAACCCTTTGCACTTCAGTGCGCTTAAGTGTACCGCCGGCGGTACACCTACTAATTTGCATAGGAATTTCAAGAATGTCCGACGGCTGCAAACGTGATTATACAAACACTATACGCCGATGGAAAGCTTAGATTCTCATGAATCCGCCGGTATAAACCACTTTCAGATGCGATTACCACACCGGGTTCATTATTACACACAGAAAAAAAGATTGCACAAAAAACGGCCATAATCCAACCTTTTACATCCAGACAACACAAGCCAGTAAACTATTTTGTCCAAAACATGTCCTGAAGTCGGTATAAAATCCACGAATCGGTCGTTTTCAAGGAAATGCACCTCGCGATGCACGACAATATTCCCTGTATTTTTCGTCATTTTTTTTATTAAAAAGTAGAATATTAGCGATTTTTTTGTACTGAAAATGGCTGGAATTGACTGAAGCTTAAAGGGTTAATTAACTGACAGTTTCTCACTAAAATGCAGTGTGTATCTCTGAAGTGTAACAGACACACTGTAGGCATTTCCTACTTGATAGTATTAAATGTAAAGCATATTGTGATAACAATGCAAAATGATAACCCTTGATTGATCCTGCTGAGGGGAAATTTGCATTGTTTCGTGTTTTTAAAAAAAGTGCGTATCAATCGATGATTTTTTTTCTTTTTTTTGTATTCCACCACAATATTGCACGGTTGTAAAACAGTTTAGCTCCACTTTGGTGAAGAACATCGGTGAATTAATTGTTTATCACGGTCTTCAGCAGTAATTTTTGTTGGTAAATGAGAGACATTAGTACCGCACACGTCTGCATCTTCAAACCATAAACAGAGAAGTGAATTTGGTAACGTACGTGCATTACGTTTGCGCTGGGAGCTGCTATGATTGGTGGAACTCACGGGAGGCGGGCCAAAATTGTGGGAAAGTTGCGGTGATTGGACAAAATTGCAAAGCCACACAAATTTCGCGGAGATTGGATGATTTCGCATGAATTTGCACGATCGCAACATTGCGAATTCCTGGAGGGACTGATAAATACTCTCACAGTGGTTCTCTGGAGTCCCAGAGCCTCAGCAATGGCTTTGTAACTTTTTCCAGAATGATAAATGTCAGTGACATCATTTCTCATCTGTTTTTCAGTCGCTTTAGAACATACAGTGCCTTGTGAAAGTATTCGGCCCCCTTGAACTTTTCAACCTTTCGCCACATTTCAGGCTTCAAACATAAAGATATAAAGTTTTAATTTTTTGTCAAGAATCAACAACAAGTGGGACACAATCGTGAAGTGGAACGAAATTTATTGGATATTTTAAACTTTTTTAACAAATAAAAATCTGAAAAGTGGGACGTGCAATATTATTCGGCCCCCTTGCATTAATACTTTGTAGTGCCACCTTTTGCTGCAATTACAGCTGCAAGTCGCTTGGGGTATGTCTCTATCAGTTTTACACATCGAGAGACTGAAATTCTTGCCCATTCTTCCATGCAAAACAGCTCGAGCTCAGTGAGGTTGGATGGAGAGCATTTGTGAACAGCAGTCTTCAGCTCTGCCCACAGATTCTCGATTGGATTCAGTTCTGGACTTTGACTTGGCCATTCTAACACCTGGATACGTTTATTTGTGAACCATTCCATTGTAGATTTGGCTTTATGTTTTGGATCATTGTCCTGTTGGAAGATAAATCTCCGTCCAGGTCTCAGGTCTTTTGCAGACTCCAACAGGTTTTCTTCCAGAATGGTCCTGTATTTGGCTCCATTCATCTTCCCATCAATTTTAACCATCTTCCCTGTCCCTGCTGAAGAAAAGCAGGCCCAAACCATGAGGCTGCCACCACCATGTTTGACAGTGGGGATGGTGTGTTCAGGGTGATGAGCTGTGTTGCTTTTACGCCAAACATATCGTTTTGCATTGTGGCCAAAAAGTTGGATTTTGGTTTCATCTGACCAGAGCACCTTCTTCCACATGTTTGGTGTGTCTCCCAGGTGGCTTGTGGCAAACTTTAAACGAGACTTTTTATGGATATCTTTGAGAAATGGCTTT
This sequence comes from Acanthochromis polyacanthus, assembly GCF_021347895.1. Taxonomy (NCBI): domain Eukaryota; kingdom Metazoa; phylum Chordata; class Actinopteri; family Pomacentridae; genus Acanthochromis; species Acanthochromis polyacanthus. The sequence goes on from NC_067123.1 coordinate 9,777,078, forward strand.
CTTCTTGCCACTCTTCCATAAAGGCCAGATTTGTGCAGTGTACGACTGATTGTTGTTCTATGGACAGACTCTCCCACCTCAGCTGTAGATCTCTGCAGTTCATCCAGAGTGATCATGGGCCTCTTGGCTGCATCTCTGATCAGTCTCTCCTTGTTCGAGGTGAAAGTTTAGAGGGACGGCCGGGTCTTGGTAGATTTGCAGTGGTCCGATACTCCTTCCATTTCTATATGATTGCTTGCACAGTGCTCCTTGAGATGTTTAAAGCTTGGGAAATCTTTTTGTATCCAAATCCGGCTTTAAACTTCTCCACAACAGTATCTTGGACCTGCCTGGTGTGTTCCTTGGTCTTCATGATGCTCTCTGCACTTTAAACAGAACCCTGAGGCTATCACAGAGCAGGTGCATTTATACGGAGACTTGATTACACACAGGTGGATTCTATTTATCATCATCAGTCATTTAGGACAACATTGGATCATTCAGAGATCCTCACTGAACTTCTGGAGTGAGTTTGCTGCACTGAAAGTAAAGGAGCCGAATAATATTGCACGCCCCACTTTTCAGTTTTTTATTTGCTATAAAAGTATAAAATATCCAATAAATTTCATTCCACTTCACGACTGTGTCCCAACTGTTGTTGATTCTTGACAAAAAATTAGAATTTTATATCTTTATGTTTGAAGCCTGAAATGTGGCGAAAGATTGAAAAGTTCAAGGGGGCTGAATACTTTCACAAGGCACTGTAGCTCCATGTGCTGCTTTTTGAGACCCATTAGGCACTTCACAACTTACCAGAGGAAGTGCAACCTTGTCGTGGTTGGGAAGCTTGCGTGCCTCAGTGACCCCAAGAGCTATGCCGGCGGGAGATTCGTCTCCTGGTAGGGCCACCCATGCCGGACTGGTCGACGGGTAGAGACTAGACTAAGAGCACTTCACCCGTCACCCACCAGGGGTTCTGGCACTGGATGCCCGGGTAGATGGAACTCGTTAGCTCAGGCAGGCAATTCATCTAGGAGAGGGACAACTTCGAATAAGAAACCCGGTCGTTCCGGGAAGGTTGGGCGTGGGGTCAGCACCCTCACCCCGGAAAAACCTTTTTGCTACAGAAGCATTCACAACAGCCCAAGAAAAAAGAACTCCGGTTCGAGGAGAGGAAGGTCCTGCTCCTGCAGGATGTATGACGCGCAGGGGCCAAAGCCGAAAGGACGCTTCAGTGCCGACAACCCTTCTATCCCCCAGTAAGACCACTACCATCGCTACATGGAATGTCAGGACCATGTATGAAGCAGGGAAGGCAGCACAAGTGTCAGCAGAGATGCGCCAATATAACATCGCCCTGCTAGGACTGAGTGAAACGAGGTGGCTGCAGGCTGGACAAAAAAGACTGGCTAGCGGCAAACTCTTGTTGTACTCAGGACACGAAGAAGAGAACGCAGCGCACACGGAAGGCGTAGCAATCATGCTTTCAAGAACAGCACAGAAAGCTCTGATAGGGTGGGAAGAGCACGGTTCAAGGATAATAACAGCATCCTTCACGACCAAGAAGAAGAACATCAAGATGAACTTGATTCAATGCTATGCGCCCACCAACGACCATGATGATAAAGACAAAGATCAGTTTTACAATCGACTACAGGCAATTCTGGACAAGCTGAAGGACAAGGACATCAACATGCTGATGGGGGATTTTAATGCGAAGGTTGGATCAGACAATAGAGGCTACGAGGAAGTGATGGGACAACATGCCCTCGGAGAAATGAAAGAGAATGGAGAGAGATTTGCTGACCTCTGTGGACTGAACGACCTTGTCATTGGAGGCAGCCTCTTCACCCACAAGAGAATACTAGAGATGGGATTTATGGCTCTTTGAGGGGAGCTGGATCTTGGTGAGCCGTTCCTTTCAAAGAGCCGTTCAAAAAACTGGCTCATTTGGCTCATTTTTATATTTATTAAATTTTAAAAAGCCAGTCTGGCCTTAACTCATTTAATCTTGGAAATAATCACTGGGAGGAATGAATTTAGATATCCCACCAATATGAGTTTGAATTATTCTGAAATATTGATTATAACCTTATTTGACACGTGTGGATTAGATTTTAAAGTCTGCCACTTTTACTGTTGAATGTTGAGTTTTCAGGTGTCTGTGCAAATTATTTGTGGAGCCAGACTTAGAAATATTTTTTTTGACAAATACTGCATTTACCCTTACTGTCTGCCACGAGAGAAAAGTGCATCCAAATGCTGCTTCGTTTCCTTAACTGGCTCATTTTGTCAACGACGACGGACTGACTCTCCCATGGGCGTAACCACCATCTCAGAAGTGAGGGGGACAAATTTTTCAGAGCGATTTATCATTCTTTTACATTTAATTGCACCGTCCTTAGTGGCTAAAGAACCACATAATCCCTAACAGCCACAGTACAATACCAGGGGACCAACTAGGCTAGTTCTTTAAACTATAAAGTATAAAACTTTAAACTATAAATTCTAAAGTTTTAGTGGCCAAACTCTAGTTGAGTTGACAACAATGTCCCTTGAACATCTACTGGACGAGTAGCCAAAGGTGCCAAACACTGAACATGAAATGATCAGTACTGCCTGGTTTCTCCCTGCAATAGATATCTTATTTTCAGGAAGTCATAATCTCTCCTTACCTGTAAAGACCCTACATCCTTGTCCCTGCTGCTGGCCTCTGATCCATCTCTTCCCTGACTCTGCTCTTTCTGTTATGGCAATAAACATAAAAAAATGTAGTAAGAAAAATTCTGAAATAGCATTTGGAAGAGTAAAAATTGCAGTAGAATTTCACCTCAAAATCACTTTAACCCATAGATACATATTTTTTTTCTCAGCCACATATTTTTTTTTTCACCTCTGCAGACCCTGCATGGTCAACATTACTGCTGGCCGCCGCCTCTGGTCCATCTCCTGCCTGACTCTGCTCTTTGTTATGGAAATAATCATTAAAAAGTCTGAAAATCATAATTCTGAGATAGAATTAGAAAGAGAAGGAGTAAAAAATAGTTGTAAATTTATGCTATAGATAGCCTATTCTTTTTTCTCCTCCCCGACTCTCCTCTTTTGGGACCAAAAGACTTAAATACATGGACAGCAATTGTGAGCACATCTTCTGCCCAGAAATGAAAGAGGACTGGGTTTATTCCAAGAATAAACTAATTAGCAGTAATGTAACAGAGGCAACCACATTTGAATTATTGTTAACTCGCTTAACATATTGATAATATTGCCAAGTTTTACCTTGTCATCATTTAGCTAACAAGTCTAACATTGTTTACATCCAACAAGGTCACACAACTTACACGGTTTGTTTGGAAAAAAACTGTAAAGTTTTTTGCTTTTTGCTGGCTCTGGCTGGTTTGCTAAACATTACTCCAGACGCACGTTCAGCACTGCTCAGCACAGCAGCACGTCTCCTCTGGAACACCTGCGTTAGCATGCACTCATGGTGCATTCAAAGACGGCTCGGGAAAACACGTTACTGGATGCTAATAATGGGTTTAGCTGTTGTAACGGCTGAAAAAAGTGCGGGGAACAGAGGGGACAGATGTGGAAAGTGCGGGGGACATGTCCCATGCGTACCCCGCGTACGTTACGCCCATGGACTCTCCTCCTCCTCATTTAGACCGCTCGCTGCTGCTGCTGCTGCTGCTCTCCAAGGCAGGGGGCGTTCACTGTTTCTGTGTTGTTGTTGTTGTTTTATTTTTTTACTGGCGCACTCACGTGAAGGCAGCATGCACAACGTGGCGTGACGCTATGTGCATATGTAATAAGCACCGCGCAGCTGGGCTGCGCTCCTCCCCATGTAACTGGGGGGGAAAAAAGAACGGTTCCCAGCTGCAACTCGGTTCCCATCGTTCATGTTAACGAGCCGTTCAAAAGAACCAGTTCGTTCGTGAACGTCACAACACTAGAGAATACACAAGGCCACCTGGGTATCGCCTGACCATATTACGGAAAACCAAATATATCACTTCTGTATTACCAAGAAGTTCAGGCGTTCTCCCATAGATGTACGAGTGAGAAGGGGAGCAGACGCAGCATCAGACCACCATCTTCTGACTGCGAGACTCAAGCTGAGATTGAAGAGAATGGACAGGCAGGGAGCAGGCAGGACAAAGTACAACATCAACCTACTGAAAAATCAGACAATACAGGGAGCTTTCACCGTGACCCTGAGGAACAGATTCCAGGTACTGCAGGAGCTTATCACCAACGATACCGATGCCCACGACCTTTGGAAAGGAACAAAAGAAGCACTCACAGAAACATGCCAGGAAGTGCTCGGGCCAAAGAAGAACCAACACAAGGACTGGATCTCAGTAGACACCCTCCAGAAGATCCAAGCAAGAAGGCTGAAGAAAGAAGCAGTCAATGTGAGGTGTACAAGAGCCAGCAAAGCAGCAGCCCAAGCAGAGTATACAGAAGCCCACAAAGAAGTGAAGAGCGTGAAGAAAGATAAGCGAGACTATATAGACAGCCTGGCGCAAGAAGCAGAAGAAGCAGCCTATCATGGAAATATGAAAGACCTGTACATGACAACCAAGAAGCTAGCAGGCAAGTACAGCAGACCAGAGCGACTAGTCAAAGATAAACAGGGACAAAACATCACAGACTCTGAACAACTATTAGAGAGATGGGCGGAACATTTTGAGGAACTTCTCAACAGACCAGCTCCTGAGAACCCTCCAGACATAGCAGAAGCAGAGATTGACATCGACATAGACTGCGATCCACCAACTACACAAGAAATAATTCGCGCCATCAAGAAGATGAAGAACAGCAAGGCAGCCAGCCCAGATGGAATTCCAGCAGAAGCCCTTAAGGCAGATGTAGAGACAACAGCCGACATGCTACTACCGCTCTTTGTGAAGGTCTGGGAACAGGAAGAAACACCAACAGATTTGAAAGATGGACACATTATCAAGTTGCCCAAGAAAGGTGACCTCAGCAGTTGTGAGAACTACAGAGGCATCACACTCATGTCAGTGCCGGGGAAGGTGTTCAATCGGATTCTGTTGGAGAGGATGAGGGACGCAGTGGATGTCAGGCTCCGGGATCATCAGTTGGGCTTCAGGCGGGACAGATCATGTACCGACCAGATCGCCACGTTACGTATCATAGTCGAGCAGTCCCTGGAGTGGAATTCCTCGTTGTACGTAAACTTTGTGGATTTCCTCAAGGCCTTGACAGTCTTCATCGTGACACCCTGTGGCAACTCCTCCGACACTATCGGATCCCAGCCAAATTGACACGCATCATCAAGGAGTCTTACAAGGGAATGGCGTGTCAGGTTGTTCATGGAGGCCAGTTGACGCGTCGTTTCGAAGTGATGACCGGTGTTCGTCAGGGGTGGCTTCTGTCACCGTTCCTGTTTCTCCTCTCCATTGACTGGGTGATGAGGCAGACGACGGATGGACAGAGGGACAGCATCCAGTGGACCCTCTAGACTCAGCTGGACGACCTTGACTTTGCTGATGATCTCGCTCTGCTCTCCCACAATCAAAAACAGATGCAGAATAAGACCACAAGACTAGCCTCCCATGCCTCCCAAGTCGGCCTACGGATCCACCCCAACAAGACCAAGATCCTGATAATAAACGCCTCCAGTAGAGAAGCGGTGAAGTTGGGAGACAACAACCTGGAAGAGGTCAAGACTTTCACCTACCTTGGGAGCGTTATCAACCAGCAGGGAGGAACAGATGCAGACGTTAAGACCTGCATCGGGAAGGCAAGAGCAGCATTCATAATCTTAAAGAACATCTGGCGATCCAATCTTATAACATCTTGCACCAAAATCCGCCTGTTCAACTCCGTCAAATCAGTCCTTCTGTATGGAGCAGAGACGTGGAGAACAACAAAGACCACCATCAAGAGAGTTCAGACCTTCATCAATTCGTGCCTGCGAAGAATTCTAAAGATCCACTGGCCAAATGCCATCAGTAATGCCGATCTCTGGGAAAGAACCAACCAAGTGCCAGCAGAAGAAGAAATCAGGAGAAGAAGATGGCGATGGATAGGGCATACCCTGAGGAAACCATCAACAAACATCACACGCCAGGCCTTGACCTGGAATCCTCAGGGGAAGAGAAAGAGAGGCCAACCAAAGAACACCTGGAGAAAAGACCTGGAGGCAGACGCCAAGCAGACCGGCTGCACCTGGGGAGAGTTGGAGCGAATTGCCCAGGACCATGGACGCTGGCAGACTGTTGTGAATGGCCTATGCCCCTCTAGGGGATCAAGGCCTAAGTAAGTAAGTAAGGCACTTCACAATACCAGACAGGTTCTATTTAGTGATGCTTAGATTTAACAAGTCTTGCAGGTGTGGCCGGATGGTTTCTCTCTCCTGGCCGCTGTGTGCGGCACTGTGCCAGTACAATCGCCGCTGTGACAGCAGGACAGCGTCCGGCGCCACTATATACATAGAGGTGGGTGGCTTCATAGATATGAAGAGTAGATACGCCAGCACGCTGTAGTAGCCGGCTAATCGACGTGCCTACGTGGCGGCCATCTTGGAGGGGGCAAAGTTCCCATTCAAAGCAATGCATGTACATTGAAAATAAATCATGATTTGCTCATTTCTCAGCCGATTTTCATGTGGTCTACTTTATTGCCAACATCAAAACATGTGCTATTGAGAGAATATATTTGATCTGAAAAAATAAAACCCTGAAAAAGCTTCCTACAAATGTAGCCTGCAATTTTAGTTATCTTATTATTTAGGTCTGGAGGCCAGGGAATCTTTTCAATTCAGCCATTACATATATAAATGTAAATACTTAGATATGTAGAAAATGTTGTGAGATCAAAAGATTGAATTGCAAGTGTAATTTATTTATTTATTAATATTATACACACACACACACACACACACAGTAGGTATATACACTGCTCAAAAAAATTAAAGGAACACTTTGAAAATACATCATATTTCAATACGGGGAAAAACAAACTGGATATTAGCATTGATATGGACTGGATAATGTATTAGGAATGAAAAGTGCCACATTGTTTGATGGGAATGAGAATTATCAACCCCCCAGGAGGGCTAAATTCAAGACACCCCAAAATCAAAGTGAAAAACTGATGTGGCAGGCTAGTCCATCTTGCTGAAATTCCTTGGCAGCAACTCAAAATAGTATTCAGTAGTTTGTATGGCCTACATGTGCTTGTATGCATGACTGACGATGCCGGCAGAAGCTCTGAATGAGACAACAGATGGTGTCCTGGGGTATCTCCTCCCAGAACTGGACCAGGGCATCGCTGAGCTCCTGGACAGTCTGAGGAGCAACCTGATGGTGTCAGATGGAACAAAGCATAATGTTCCAAAGGTGTTCCATTGGATTCAGGTCAGGTGAGCATGGGGGCCAGCTAATGGTATCAGTTCCTTCATCTTCCAGGAACAGCATGAGTTCTCTTACCACATAAGACTGGGCATTGTCGTGCACCAGAAGGAATCCAGGACCACTGCTCCAATGTAGGGTCTGACAATGGGTCAAAGGATTTCATCCTGATACCTAATGGCAGTCAGAATGCCATTGTCCAGCCTGTAGAGGTCTGTGCGTCCCTCCATGGATATGCCTCCCCACACCATCACTGACCCACCACCAAACCAGTCATGCTGAACAATGTTACAGGCAGCATAACGTTCTCCACGGCTTCTCCTGACCCTTTCATGCCTGTCACATGCGCTCATGATGAACCTGCTCTCATTTGTGAAAAGCACAGGGCACCAGTGGTGGACCTGCCAATTCCTGTGTTCTATGGCAAATGCCAGCCGAGCTCCATGGTGCCAGTCAGTGAGCACAGCGGGCACTAGAGGACGCTGGGCCCTCAGACCACTCTCATTACATCTCTTTCTGATTGTTTGATCAGAGACATTCACACCAGTGGTCTGCTGGAGGTCATTTTGTAGAGCTATTGCAGTACTCATCCTGTTCCTCCTTGCACAAAGGAGCAGATACCTGTCCGCTACCTGTCTGCTAACCCACGTCCAAGTGCAATGTTCACAATTCAACCTCCAGAAGTTTTCGACTTTTCAAAACCTGAAGACTGGGAACGCTGGATCCGAAGGTTTGAAAGATTCAGACTGGCTAGCAACCTGCATCTTAGCTCTCAGGCTAACCAGGTAAACACCTTGATCTACTGCATGGGGGACGAAGCGGATGATATCATGTGAGGCCTAGCTTTGCCTGACGCACAGAGACTACAGTACAGAGCAGTACAAAATGCCTTTCAAGCATACTTTGTGCCTAAGAAGAATGTAATTTATGAAAGAGCAAGACTCCTTTATCATTGCTTTGTATACCTTAGCTGAAAACTGTAGCTATGGTGCACTTCACGATAAGATGATAAGAGACCGCCTTGTAGAGGGACTCAGTGATACAAGTCTAGCAGAAAGAATGCAGCTGGACAGAGACTTGACATTGGAAAACACGCTAACCATGGCACGGCAGTCGGAAGTGATCAAGAGACAGCAAACAGACCTCAGAGGACAAGCTAAAGGTGAAATTGATGCAGTGGTGGCAAAGCAGAAGAACCAAAGACACCTTTTCAACATATAAACCTAGCAACAAAATCTGAAGCACCAACTGATCGTCAGCAATGTTACAGATGTGGGAAAGCCCTTGCACATGGAAAATGGCAGTGCCCAGCCAAAGATGTTACGTGCCACACATGTGGGAAAAAGGGACACTACAGTAAAGTATGTAAGTCAGCTAAAGCAGTACATGTAGTGGAGACTAGTACAGCTTGTAGTGCTGCACCTTTGTTTCTAGGCACAGTAGATGTAGGCACAGACCCCTGGTACACAGATTTGACTATTAGAAGCCACAAAGTGAGGTTTAAGCGAGACACAGGAGCTGATGTTTCAGCCATGCCAGCCCACACATACGACGCCATTGCTGATAATGATTCCTACTTAATGAGAACTAACAGACCACTTTTTGGTCCAAGTGGCACACCACTCTCTGTCATAGGCAAATACACAGAGTCACTATGTAAGGGTGAGCAGGTGGTTCAGGAAGATGTGTATGTCATAAATGACCTGAATATAGCTTTGTTAAGCAGGCCAGCGAGTGTTAAACTCAACCTTGTCTCCAGGCTAGCTAGCATGGATGAGAAAGTGATGGCAGAGTCTTATCCACTACTTTGTCAAGGCTTAGGAAAGTTACAGCAGCCATACACAATTAAACTTAAGTCAGATGCCATTCCCTTTTCTCTCACAATGCCTATTCCTTTAATGGTTAAAATAAAAGAGGAGCTGGAGAGAATGAAGAATCTGGGAGTCATCTCGAGAGTGGAATAACCAACAGAATGGTGCTCAGGGATGGTTCCAGTGCCATCGAGAAATGGCTCCGTGCGCATCTGCATAGATCTCACCTGCTTAAATTAAGCAGTCTGCAGAGAGAAATATATCCTGCCCTCAGTGGAGCAGGGATCTCTTGCAGGAGCTTGAATCTTCAGCAAATTAGATGCCAATAGAGGGTTTTGGCAAATTCCACTGTCCCCAGAATCTGCACGTTACACAACCTTCATAACTCCTTTTGGACGTTTTTACTTCAACAGATTGCCCTTCAGTCCCAGAACTTTTCCAGCGGAGGATGTCTATGATCCTCGATGGGCTGCAGGGCGTAGTCTGCCACATCGATGATGTTCTTGTGTGGGGAAAAGACCAAGAGGAGCATGACACCAGGCTTCATGCAGTTCTGCACAAGCTCCAAGAAACCGGTATCACACTAAACATGGAGAAGTGTGAGCTGAGCAGAGATGAAGTCAAGTTCCTTGGCCACATCCTGTCTGCTGAGGGTGTGCAGCCAGATCCAGACAAGACAAAAGCTATTAGAGACATGAAGGAGCTTACCAACACAGGTGAAGACCGCAGCTTCCTAGCCATGGTTAACCAGCTGGGGAAATTTATCCCAGGACTGGCAGAGAAAGACAAGCCACTGAGAGACCTTCTCTCGAAGAAAAATTACTGGATCTGGAGTTGTGTGCAACAAAATGCATTCAATCAGCTGAGAAGTGATCTCACTTTACCTCCAGTACTGACACTCTATGACCCCAACAAAGAGCTAAAACTGTCTGCTGACGCATCTTCGTATGGACTCGGTGCTGTCCTTCTGCAGAAAGATGAGGAACAGTGGAGGCTGGTGGCCTACGCATCACGCTCAATGACAGAGACTGAACAGAGATATGCCCAGGTGGAAAAAGAGGCCCTAGGCTTGACTTGGGGATGTGAAAGATTCAGAGACTTTCTTATTGGAAGACATTTTCTGTTAGAGACTGACCATAAGCCACTTGTCAGCCTGTTAGGTCATCAAACACTCACAGAGCTTCCTCCCAGAATTCAGCGATTTAGACTTTGGCTAATGAGGTACAGTTACTCTATCACACACACACCTGGCAAAGAGCTACACACAGCAGACACGCTCTCACGTGCACCTGTTACCACTAGCTCAAGTTCAAAATTGACAGACAATGAACTGATGGAAGACACAAACATCTATGTTGATGAGCTAATCCACAACATGCCAGCCAGCACCACATACATGGCACAGCTGAGAGAGCAATTGAAAGAAGACAGTGTTTGCTCAGTAGTCATGTCATTCTGTCAGAAAGGTTGGCCAGTATACAGTAGACTCACAGGTCCTTTGAAAACCTACTGGCTAGAAAGAGCAGTACTTACTGTACATGATGGACTGTTACTTAAAGGCTCTAGACTTGTCATTCCCACAGCTATTCGCAGCTCTGTCTTAAAGGCCCTCCATGAGGGACACCAAGGGATGACAAGAAGCAGAGAGCGAGCCAAGGACTTGGTGTGGTGGCCAGGCCTGAGCAGCCAACTGAATGAACTGGTGATGAACTGCACCATATGCATCAAAGAACGAGCAAATCCTGTGGAGCCGCTGCTGCCAAGTGAACTCCCTGATAGGCAAATGGCAGAAGGTGGGAGCAGACTTATTCATCCTGAACAACTGCAATTACCTGCTAGTAGTTGATTATTACTCTAGATTTGTGGAGATTGCTAAACTAACACCAACACGGTCAGAGGACGTGGTTGTACACCTGAAGTCTATTTTTTCCAGACACGGCATCCCAGAACTGTTTTTCACTGACAATGGCCCACAGTTCTCCAGGAAACAGTTCATTGAGTTTTCATCAGCCTATGGATTCAGGCATGTTACAAGCTGTCCCGAATTTGCTCAAAGCAATGGCGAAGCAGAGCAACATGTACAGACTGTGAAAAGACTGCTAAAGAAAGCACGAGACCCATACCTAGCTCTGTTAGCATATAGAGCAACTCCTCTGTCTAATGGCTACAGTTCGGCTCAACTGCTTATGGGCCATAGACTTCGTACTCCAGTACCCCAGCATCCCTCTCTACTCAGCCCAGAGCTCCCTGATAAGACAACACTTGCAGAAAAAGACAGGGAGAAGAAGAGGAAGGATGCAAGAGCATTCAACAAGAGACACCGTGTGAGAAACCTACAACAGCTCACTCCTGGACAGCCAGTGTGGATCACTGATTCTAAGACACAAGTCACAGTAGTTTCAACCCACTCCACACCCCGTTCATATGTAGTGAACAGTCCTACAGGTACCACTAGGCGCAACAGACATCATCTTATTCCCATGCCAGAGACTGTTTCTCAGAGTGAGACACCCTGCACACTAACACCAGCTGAGTGTGTCACGAACACACTGAGTCTCCCAGAGCCTCCCGATCAGACTCAAAAGACATTAACACCTGTTCCTACCAGAACTAGGTTTGGCAGAGTGGTGGTAAAACCTCTGAAACTGAACTTGTAAAAAGGGGTGATGTTGGACATGTGGGTGATGCGGGGAAAAGTTTTGTTCCTGAAAATTCCTTGTGTTCATCCCTTGAAGGCATAAGAGTTTATAAAAGTTTATTGAAGTTAGATACAGAAATAATTTGCCTCGGTCCAAGTGCTTTCATGATTTTTTTTTAGAAAGGGAGATGTGGTAGAGTCCTGGTTATATGTGCTTTTATTTTGTAGGACATTGGAGGTTAGAACAGGAAGTTGCAAGGTGAACTTAACTTGACATGGAACCAAGCATGTAAGGTAGATGTATTGAACCCTGCATGAAAGTAAAGGAAGTTATCTGAAAGTCTCGTCTGTTGGCATTCATTACAAGAAAACGCAACAATATCTATGGGTGGCTTTACCTCAGCCTCATGCTTTCTGCTCTGAGCTCTCCTCGTAGCGGTGACTGCAGCCGGCCGTGCTGGATCTGGCGTGGCAGATCGGGGCGCACATAATACCGCTGGTACAAGTAATGGCGTTTCCATTTATCTTTCTGCAATGTGCGGTGCACTTAGTGATGGCTTGTTTTGCTCTGTGTAGTGACGCTGGGAGATGGGTCGCTCTGCTCAGCGTGCCGTGGGTGCGTCTGTGTCGGCGGGGTAAGCCAACGTTGTCCGCCTTGTGTTATCTGGTGTATTAACAGGTCCCTGATTTTTGTTGTGTGGTCGCTGCGTGGGATCTCTTTCGCCTGCTTGCTGCTGCGCTGCGCCACAGCTAATCGGGTATGTATTGCTCTAAGAGGAAGTGATCAAAGAAGCGCAGGTGATGTTATTTAATGATAATTATGCTTAATTGTTTACCTTTACTAGGTTGCAGCTAAGCATGTGGTTTGTTGGACGCCACCGCTTCCCTGGACTGGCTGCTGTTTTGGCTCTCTTTGTTTCCCCCACGGCTGTGTCGGCTCTTTTTGTTCTAGGGCTGTCTTCGCTCTTTCTGTGGTTTATGGCCTCAGTTTATCAGTTTTATTGCATTGCACTTTTGACACTAAAGCCTTAGGCTATCAGGACTATTATGTTGCCTAATACTGAGGTTTACGGCAGTACTTGTTTATGGCAGCAGAGCGTTGCAGAGCGTTGGAGCTTAAGAGACACTTAAGTAAAACTTCCATGTGATCAAGCGGCTCAGGCGGTGGAGAAACAGTGGTACAAAAGCAGGCGGAGGCAGCATTTGAGTGGTCCACTTCTTTTCTATTTTTTCCTTTATTTGCCAAATGTGCAAAAATACAAAGTAATCAAAGTGCTAGTGCAAAAGTGCTAGTGCAAAAGTGCAAATGCCTTAAGGTGCCTTGGAGGTCGGGAGCAGTGGCTTCTCCAGCAGCAGAACCCCGAATGAGGGAAAAAGCCACCTCTATGACTGGTCTGCTCAACAGGAATCAACCAATAAAGCTCCGCAGGCGGATCGTCTTAACCTTAGCTGTTAAAACTAAGTAAAAAACCCTCCAACATAAACCATACCCCAAAATAAAGTAAACAAAAAATAACTAACACAAACTAACCCAACTAAAACCACCAAACTTAATCCAACAACAAAATATAAAGTTAAAACTATTGCAGCCACCCCTTCCGTATCCCTCCCCTTGGTCCAGCCTGGAACAGTCTTTTGGGGCGTCTGGCTCCCCAGGGACTCCTTTGGCCAGACGCACCTGGACACAAGAGGAAACGGTAGGTTAAACTGCACAAACCACTCACACACACCCACTCCCTCCACGACACTCAACATATTCACCGCATGCACACCACACTAAGAGAACAACCAATTTAAAACTATCACACAATATTGTAAGTTCCAATCCCAATTGTCATGTTGCCTCCGCAGACCTGGCCGCCGCCATCACCGGAGGTGACGCCACCGGACCGGACCTGCGGGCAACCTCAATAAAAAATGTTTGTTTAATAAAATATTTAAAACCGACAATCGTGTGCAAATTATTTATGTACCAATTAGCTTTCTCAAAGTGCTGGGTGCATTAAAACGCTAAGTGAATATATAAAGTGTCGTGTGTAAGGTGCAAACATACGTGATGGACGGCCCTGTTCGTCACATTCCAAAACAAAGGAATGGCACCACTTACCTCCCCATCTGTGTCTTGTGAGGGCTGCCTTCGGCTCAACCAGAAGGTCGCTGAACTGGAGGGAAGAGTCTCTCTCCTACACCAAATCGGAGCGGACGAGCGGCTAATCGACACTATGCTAGCGCAGTGTCTGAGCACTGCAGCGAGAACTGGCGATGCCGTTAGCAGAGACCTGGACGCTACAGTGCCGTGGATCAATCCTGCTCAGTCCCTGACTGAAGACCAATGGGCCAGAACGGGAGCCAGACCCAAGACTCTCCTGTGTTCCACCCCGGGACAGCCGGCACCATGGACTGTGGTTCAGCACGACAAAAAATATGCCGGTAAACTGCGGAAAACACCATCCCCACCTCCCGCCCAGGATCTCTGTCTCTCCAACAAGTTCATCGTACTGGACGAGCAGAAGTTCCCTCCACTTACAGGATCCACACAGTGGAACCCCGGACACCGGCGGTCTGCACCCTTCACCACCAGACACCGGTGGTCTGCAGTCTCCACCACCGGACACAGGCGGCCCGCGCCCTCAACCACCAGCGCCGTCACAGTGGGACCCACACCGGCTGCTGCCCCCTCTGCTCTCCGTATGGCTGTGGCTCTCTCATTTACACCACGGACAAATCTTCCACCAGCCGGCTCATCCAGCTCCCGGGTGTCTCCTCCATCCAGCAGGCCATCTGCTCGGTCGGGTCCCTCAGCCTCCACCACCAGTGGAAGACATCCATCTGGCGAGCCCTCCACCCGGTCTGGTTCTGCGGCTGCCACCACCGGGGACTTGCGGGCCGCCCGGCTGCCTCTGCCCGACCATGGTCCTGGTCCTGGTAATCGGCCTCATCCCACTACGATCATCATTGGGGACTCCATCATCCGGCATGTGAAAACAGAGTCCTCCATCACTCTGTGTTTCCCCGGCGCCACTGTCAGCGATGTGGCTGCTGAAATCCGCGGTGTACTGGAGGCACACCCCTTAGTGCCAACGGTGGTGGTTCATGTGGGAACTAATGACATTAAAAGGCAACAGTCGGATATCTTAAAAGAGGACTTTATTCGACTTTTTAACATCCTGAAGCAATCCGGAGTGAGAGCTTTCATCTCCGGACCAGTACCGACCCTCGGCCGCGGGATGGGGTGTTTCTCCCGGCTACTGAGCCTCCACACCTGGCTTTTCACGTCTTGCCGTGAACACGGTGGTGCTTTTATTGACAATTTTAATCTTTTATGGGAACGCAGGGACTCTTTTAAATCAGATGGTCTTCATCTGAATTTTTGGAGATTGCGGCTGCTCTCCTCCAAAATAAACTTCACCATCCTAAACCACATGGACAATCGGCATGCCGCTGACCAACTTGGATCATCTTCATCATTGTTGTCATCACCATCCACCTCATCACGTGATTGACTACCGAGCTCACGTGACTCAGGTAAACCCTCCACTAGCCTTCATAGCACCACTACCTCTCCCTACAGTACATCTCATAAAGCAAGAATCACAGTCAGAATCACTAACAGAATTTACAGACTAGTTTCATCATGGACCAGTAACAAGCGAAATAACTTAGTTCCTGTCACACCTGCTTCGACCTCCTCACACTGTGATGAAGAGCGCATGTTCACCACGAACATCCAGCTGGCCGTGCTGAACGTGAGCTCCCTTTTAAATAAAACTTTTATCATAAACGACCTGATTTTAGATAACAAGTTAGACAGCATCTTCTTAACAGAGACATGGCTTGGCACTGACGCACCAGTTGCTCTCACCGAGGCTTGCCCACCAAATTTAAATTTTTTATTTTCGACCAGGGGTGGTAAAAGAGGGGGTGGAACTGCCTCTATCACAAGAAACACACTGAACTCAAATGAAGTCTCCTTTAACAGTTACATATTGTTTGAGCATCATGCCTTTGTTTTTAGCAGTCCTCCTATTCTTTGCATCACAGTTTACAGACCACCCCACCATCATTTCACCTCTTTTGTCAGTGAATTTTCTGAACTATTGTCAATCATACACACCAACTGTAACAGAATTCTAATATCTGGTGATTTTAATCTACATGTTGATAATAGCTCTGACTCAGTGTCCAATGAATTCTTAAATCTTTTAAGTTGCATGGATTTTAAACAGCACGTCACACAGCCGACTCACAATGGAGGACACACCCTGGACCTGGTCATAACCTATGGCCTGTCCACTGGTGTGTCCTCTGTCGTTGACCTGGCTGTGTCTGACCACTACTGTGTGTATTTTAACATCACCAGTTTTAACCACCAGGTGGCCCCGGTGGGAATGGTGAGGAAACGCTACATTACTTCTGAAGTGGCTGCAAATTTTATGGAGACTTTAAAGAGCACTCCTGCCGAAATTGTACCTGCATCTTGTGATTTTATTGTTGACAATTTTAACAGCAAACTGAAAACAACACTGGACTCAGTTGCTCCACTTTTAACCAAAACCATAAAAACAAAACCTACACCACCGTGGAAAAATAATTACGAAATCAAAAAACTCAAAAGAAATTGAAGGAGTGCAGAGAGGAGGTGGAGAAAAAACAAACTGACAATTCACTATGAAATATTACGTGAACAACTGAAAATCTACGATAACACAGTCAAATTGGCAGGAATCTCTCATTTCTCAAGACTCATCACAGACCATAAAAATGACACCAAATTCCTGTTCTCCACCATCGATCTTTTAACAAATAGTAATTTTAAAAAATCGTACAAAGCCCCATCAGATGCCCTCTGTGAGGACTTTGCAGACCACTTCAGAAGTAAAATCGATAATATCAGATCCAGTCTTCTATCCCAACAGAATTCATTTTTTAACATACCTGTACCACTACTTTTACCTGAGGAAACACTGGAGAGTTTTGCCCTGGTGGACGCTAGGACACTTGGTCGAGTTTTCTCCCAAGTACACCCAACAACCTGCCTTTTAGACCCAATTCCCACATCACTTTTAAAAACATTTTATGGCTTCTTTGAGGAATAGATTTTAAATATTGTAAATTACTCTCTTCAGACAGGTGTCTTCCCCGCCGCCTTTAAAACATCAGTGGTGAAGCCCCTTCTGAAGAAGAGTAACTTAGACCCCAACATTTTTAATAACTACAGACCTGTGTCCAACTTACCATTTTTAAGTGAAATATTAGAAAAGCTGGTTTTTAATCAAGTAAATGATTTTTTAAATAGTATCAATATTTTAGAGAAATACCAATCTGGTTTTAGGATGAACCACAGTACAGAGACAGCCCTTTTAAAGAATTTTAAATGACATTAGGTATAACACAGATTCACAAAAACTTACAGTCTGTACACAGCTGTACATTGCCGTGTCTCCTGAAGACACAGGGCCAATTGATGCTCTTTTTAACTGTATTTTAGATATAAATTCATGGATGGCAGAGAATTTCCTACAGCTCAACCAGGACAAAACAGAGGTCTTAGTCATTGGTCCTGAAGGCAAGAAAGAGAAACTTTTACCAAAACGACAAGATTTTAAACCAACACAATGTGTAAAGAACCTGGGCGTCATTTTTGACTCTGAGCTGAATTTTATTCCACATATTAAAAAAGTAACAAAAATAGGTTTTTATCATCTTAAGAATATAGCCAGAGTCCGCCCATTTCTCTCTCAAGCTAACACGGAGGTGCTGATGCATGCTTTTATCACCTGTCGTTTAGACTACTGTAATGCCCTGCTCTCTGGTCTCCCCAAAAAGACCATCTCTAATCTGCAGTTATTACAGAACTCAGCCGCACGTATGCTGACGAAGACAACAGGGCGGGCTCACATTACACCGATTTTAAAATCACTGCATTGGCTCCCCGTGTGCTTCAGGATCGATTTTAAGGTTCCACACTCTTTGTGAGAACTTTGCAGACCACTTCAGAACCAAGATCAAGGACATCAGATCCAGCCTTTTATCCCACCAAGTTTTATCTGTTAACACACCTGATCTGCTGTCCTTGCCTGAGGAAACCCTGGAGAGTTTTGCCCTGGTTGATGCAAAGACACTTGGTCGAGTTTTTTCCCAAGTAAACCCAACAACCTGCCTTTTAGATCCTGTTCCCACACCACTCTTAAAATCATTTTATGGATTCTTTGACAAACAGTTTTTAAACATAACGAACTGCTCTCTTCAGACAGGTGTCTTCCCCACTGCCTTTAAAATGGCGGTGGTGAAGAGCAATTTCGATCCCAGTGTTTTTAATAACTACCGCCCTATATCCAACTTTCCATTTTTAAGTAAAATTTTAGAAATGGCGACCTGTCCAGGGTGTCCCCTGCCTTCGCCCGAGTCAGCTGGGATAGGCTCCAGCATCCCCTGCGACCCTAGTGAGGATAAAGTGGTGTTTAGAGAATGGATGGTTTTTAACCAAGTCAACAAGATTTTAAACAGAATTAACATTTTAGAAAAACAGTCTGGTTTCAGGATGAACCACAGTACAGAGACAGCACTTTTAAAGATTTTAAATGATATCAGGTGGAATTTAAATAATAAAAAACTAAGTGTTGGTTTTACTGGATCTAAGCACTGCTTTTGATGTTTTTATGCAAGTATGGATACGTGTTCCTCAGGAACCCATGAAATTAGGTGTGGGGTTCCCCAAGGGTCAACTTTAGGTCCCATTCTTTTTAATCTTTACATGCTTCCTCTTGAGGACGTCATCAGGAGACACGACATCAGTTTCTATAGCTACGCTGATGACACACAGCTGTACATTCCCTCCTGATGACACAGGGCCAATAGATACCCTTTTAAAGTGTATTTTAGACATCAAGTCATGGATGGCAGCAAACTTCCTACAGCTCAACCAGGACAAACTGAGGTTTTAGTTATAGGTCCTGAAGGCCAGAGAGAGAAACTTTTATCGAAATTACAAGATTGTAAACCAGCACAATCTGTAAAAAAAACCTGGGTGTCATTTTTGACTGAGCTGAATTTTATCCCACATATTAAAAACATAACATCATCATCTTAAGAATATAGCCAGAGTCCGCCTATTTCTCTCTCAGGCCAGCATGGAGGTGCTAATGCATGCTTTTGTCACGCTCTCAGGGGTCTGGACCCGAGCAGAGAGCCACACAACCAGAGCTGGGTAAATGAAACAGTTTTTATTGTACGGAGAATGATTTGTGGATAAGGGAGAGTTCAGGGCCGGCCCTAGGACTTTAGTGGCCCTAAGCAAGATTTTTTTTGTGGCCCCAAAACATGCACAGGGCAACTACCAAATCACGTGCACAGCTTGTAATTGGGTTAAAACACACATGCACATGATTAACAGCAAATATTTATTTTTAAAAAAATGTATCCTAGACAGGGACAAAATGCGAATCACACACTTATTGCGGTGTGGCCCCCTCTAGTGGATGTGGCTATAAACAACGGCATAGAGTGTTTATGCCAGCGGCCGGCCCTGGGAGAGTTCCAGACAACTGACGGCAGATGAAGGAGGGAAGCTGATGGGGAGACAGATGCAAGGGAAGTGGAGCCGGGAGTCCAGGAGAGAAAGGAGTGAGTTGAATGGGTTCCGGGGGTGTTCAGAGGTGACAGAGCTGGTGAGAGCCCGGACAGCAGGAGTCTGGGCAGAAGAGAAACAAAAAAACGTTAAAAACCTCCAGATTTGCAACGTACCTTTGTTTGACCTAGAAAGTACTGACTGGTAGTCAAGTGCGCCGATCTGGCAAAGAGTGGAGATGTGAGCTGGTCTTTTGTACTGAGGCAGATGATTAATGGCGTGTGCTTCAGCTGTCCAGGCTCCCGCGAATCAGCTGATTACCTGAGTAGGTACAGCTTGGCTGGGCTCGGCTTACTGCTGGATGGAGGGAGAAAAGGAAAGAGAGGAGAAAGAAGAAACACAGGAGCAGGAGTGAGGGAGAGAGGAAAAAGAGGGAGAGAGATGGGGAAAAAGGTATTTGGGATGCCAGATGGGAAAGACAGGGGGTGAGAAGGGAGCTCTGACAGCTTTTATCTCTTCTCGTTTATATTATTGTAATACCCTGCTCTCTGGTCTTCCCAAAAAGAGTATTTTAAATCTACAGTTACTGCAAAACTCAGCCGCATGCGTGCTGACAAGGACCAGAGGGCAGGAACACATTACACCAGTTTTAAAGTCGCTGCATTGGCTCCCTGTCCACTTTAGGATCGATTTTAACGTTCTTTTATTAGTTTTTAAATGCCTAAACGGCCTTGCGCCTGCTTATTTGTCCGATCTCCTTTTAACATACCGACCCTCGCGGACTCTGAGGTCCTCTGGCAGCGGCCTTTTTATTATACCACAAGCCAGAACTAAAACCCACAGTGAGGCGGCATTTAGCCACTGTGGCCCCCGCCTGTGGAACAGCCTGCCGGAGAACCTCAGGACTGCAGAGACTGTCGATGTTTTTAAAGGAAGGTTGAAGACTCATCTTTTTAATCAGGCTTTTAACTGACCTTTTAAGCCTTCCTATGTTCTTATCATTACTTATTTATTATCTTATGTATTTTACTGTTTTAACTTTCCATGTTTTACTTATTTATTTATTTGTTTATTTTATTTTATTGTATCTGTTTTAACTCCAGTGTTTCCTCAGGGGGGTCCTCCACACTGGGGGCTGTGTCTTCTCTGCTGCTGGGGGTGTTGTCCACGAGTCCCCTTGGCTTGGCTGGTTGGGGGGCTCCCCACCTCGGTGTGGGGTCCCCGTGTCTGTCGGGGTCGGGGGGGTCTGGGTACCAGCACCTCCGGCGGGCATGGCCTGGAGGTCCTCCCAGTGTGGACGGCCCAATGGAGGCGTTTTCCACAATCGTCAGTGTCATGCCATGTCTCCCTACAGTCAGTGGTGAGAGTGGGTGTGCGTGTGTGTGTGTGTGTGTGTGTCTGTGTGTGTGTGTGTGTGCTTCTGTAGTTGTGTGCCTATATGGAGGGAGGGTGGGATGGGTCTTTTGTTTTTAATTTTTTTAAATGTTGTACAGCATTTTGCATTACATTCTTTGTATGAAAAGTGCTCTATAAATAAAGTTTGATTGAGTTTGATAATGAGGATAAAACGGTGTATAGAGGATGGATGGATGGATGGATGGATTGATGTATGCATGGAAACACACATAAATGTAATACTGGGACATGAAAATGTTCACTGATATTTGGAGTCTCCTACATGTGATGGAATGAACCATATTTCCTGGCCAGAGGGGGGTGTGGATCATCAAGCGTTTACTTCTGGGGAAAAATTTTCACATGAAGAAGGAATATCTTGTTCCATATTATAAAAACAAGCAGTTTGGAGAATCGTACCATCAGAAAATATGCTTAAACTTTAAACTTTAAGCCCAGATCACTGCGGGTTCAGAGGGAATTTCCCCCTAAAGTGCACTACGCAAGATCAGTGAACTAAGAACACACAAGGAGCTCAGCAGTCAGCTGTAGACTAAAATTAAAACAAGATGATTCAGTTCGTTATAATTGTTTTTACTCTGTTTTACCCCGTAGCATCTTCAGGTAAGATCTAATTTCTGTCTTTAAAACTGTCTCTAATGGCACTAACAGAAAACTGTTAGTCCTAGTTTTACTTTCACTTTTACAACAAAAAAAAAATCCTAAAACTGTATCAAACTTCAGAAAACACTTATTCTGTTGTTATACTGACAAGGTTCTCAGAGTTACTGAGTGGAGTCACAATGCTGTTTAGCAGTTTAGCAGATTTCAAGAGCTCGTTGGATTCTGAAGTGATTTTCTGCACTGTGATCCGTGTGTTAGCCACTTTTTATTGGTGATCGTCTGCCAGATACTCACTACTGTCCGTGGGAGCAGATAAACTAATGTCTAGACTGAATTGTTCAAGTCATTCTGCCATAAAGATTTGAAGAAAAAAGATAATCACTTTCACTTACTCTTTTAAAACATGTCAGTCCTCGTCACGACTTCCAGAGATTAGTACCCCTGAAATGTCAGTTTCTCTTTACATCAGGCTGTTTTTGATGAGAAAGAAAACAAAAATAAAACAAGTAATTTATTTTTCATATAATAAATGTAATATAATAAATAATATGATAAAAAAACAATATAATAATATAATAAATATTTTTTCTTTATTATCTCAGTCTATGATGTGTCATTTCATTTAGCACCAACACTGATTTTGATGCATTCTAACTTTTTTGTGCAGTCTCATATTTTTATATAGACTCAGGACCAAAATAACAAAAATTTCATTGTGACAAAACTGACAACCTATAGCAGCTTAACTAAGGGACATCTCAGGTGATACGAACTATAAACTTTATCAGATAGGAAAGTTTTAATTCTGTTGTTAAAAGTAGAGACGGTGTCTGTCTCCTGAACCCAGACTGGGAGCTAATTTCACAACAGAGGAGCTGATAACTGAAAGCTCTGAAGCTGAAGTAAACTAGCAGCCTGAGAGTGAAGGTCTCTGTTTGGATGATATGGTACATTAAGGTTTTTAAGATACGATGGAGCTTGGTCATTTGGAGTTTCATATGTCAAAAGCAGGATTTTAAATTATATCCTGGATTTTACAGATAGGGAAGCTGATACGAGATGAACATGATCTCTGTTACTGGTTCCTGTCAGAACTCTGGCTGCAGCATTTTGTATCAGCTGGAATTTTTTAAGAGAATTATTGAGACATCCTGATAATAGTCCAGCCTAGAAGTTATAAATGCATGGAAAAGTTTTTCATCATCAGTCATCATCAGACAAGATGTTCCTGATTTTTTTTACAACTTTTCACAGATGAAAGAAATCTGTCCGACAAACTTGTTTTATGTTGAACGACATATCATGATCAAAAATAACTTCCAGGTTATTTACAGTAGAACTGGAGACTGAGGGAATGCCATTAAGAGTAACTATCTGGTTAGATAGTATGTTTCAGAGGTGATTCAGGCCAAATACGATAACCTGAGTTTGTCTGACTTTAAATGAAGAAAATTATAGCTCATCCGGGTTTTTATGTCCTTCAGACATGTTTCATAAACAAATGAAATTGGGTGTCATCTGCCTAACAATAGAAATTAATGCATTGCTTCCCAATAATATTGCCTAAGGGGAGCATGTACAAAGTAAGTAATGTAACACAGAACCCTGTGGAACTCCATAACTAACTCTGGTATGAGTAGAAGAGTCATCATTAAAGCTCGTGTCCGGAGTTTGAAACGCAGCGTCTCCCAAAACACTGTTGGTCCCACCCTCCCTCCCTCTGATTTCGCCCCTTTATTTGTGCACGCGCGCAGTACCTGACAGGAGTGCCCGGAGTGCTGCAGCATCTTACCTCTTTTGCTGTTTTCCACTCTTCTACATTTAGTACATTTAGTAAATAATAAAGGAATTACGTTAGAATTCTGTATTGAGTCTAACTTGTCCTAATACAAAAATAACATGAATCTGCTAAGACGAACGAGTAAAGTTTCAATATGTGATTACACTCGTGTATCCCTCTCAATGACGTTGTTTATCAAACTTAGTGCATTTACGCGTGTATATGTGTTACATTGTTTATTTATTAGGGTCCGAGCACCGAGGGTGCGAAGGACAGGCGGTGCAAGGGCACCGACTGTACAAGGCACCAGCGGTGCCAAGGACCCTATTGAAACCCGAGGGTTGATTAGGGTCCGAGCACCGAGGGTGCGAAGGACAGGCGGTGCAAGGGCACCGACTGTCCAAGGCACCAGCGGTGCCAAGGACCCTATTGAAACCCTAGGGTTTATTAGGGTCCGAGCACCGAGGGTGCCGAGGACAGGCGGTGCAAGGGCACCGACTGTCCAAGGCACCAGCGGTGCCAAGGACCCTATTGAAACCCTAGGGTTTATTATTATTAGGGTCCGAGCACCGAGGGTGCGAAGGACAGGCGGTGCCAGGGCACCGACTGTCCAAGGCACCAGCGGTGCCAAGGACCCTATTGAAACCCTAGGGTTTATTATTAGGGTCCGAGCACCGAGGGTGCGAAGGACAGGCGGTGCCAGGGCACCGACTGTCCAAGGCACCAGCGGTGCCAAGGACCCTATTGAAACCCTAGGGTTTATTATTATTATTAGGGTCCGAGCACCGAGGGTGCGAAGGACAGGCGGTGCCAGGGCACCGACTGTCCAAGGCACCAGCGGTGCCAAGGACCCTATTGAAACCCTAGGGTTTATTATTATTAGGGTCCGAGCACCGAGGGTGCGAAGGACAGGCGGTGCCAGGGCACCGACTGTCCAAGGCACCAGCGGTGCCAAGGACCCTATTGAAACCCTAGGGTTTATTAGGGCCCGAGCACCGAGGGTGCGAAGGACAGGCGGTGCCAGGGCACCGACTGTCCAAGGCACCAGCGGTGCCAAGGACCCTATTGAAACCCTAGGGTTTATTATTAGGGTCCGAGCACCGAGGGTGCGAAGGACAGGCGGTGCCAGGGCACCGACTGTCCAAGGCACCAGCGGTGCCAAGGACCCTATTGAAACCCTAGGGTTTATTATTATTATTATTAGGGGCCGAGCACCGAGGGTGCGAAGGACAGGCGGTGCAAGGGCACCGACTGTCCAAGGCACCAGCGGTGCCAAGGACCCTATTGAAACCCTAGGGTTTATTAGGGTCCGAGCACCGAGGGTGCCGAGGACAGGCGGTGCAAGGGCACCGACTGTCCAAGGCACCAGCGGTGCCAAGGACCCTATTGAAACCCTAGGGTTTATTATTATTAGGGTCCGAGCACCGAGGGTGCGAAGGACAGGCGGTGCCAGGGCACCGACTGTCCAAGGCACCAGCGGTGCCAAGGACCCTATTGAAACCCTAGGGTTTATTATTAGGGTCCGAGCACCGAGGGTGCGAAGGACAGGCGGTGCCAGGGCACCGACTGTCCAAGGCACCAGCGGTGCCAAGGACCCTATTGAAACCCTAGGGTTTATTATTATTATTAGGGTCCGAGCACCGAGGGTGCGAAGGACAGGCGGTGCCAGGGCACCGACTGTCCAAGGCACCAGCGGTGCCAAGGACCCTATTGAAACCCTAGGGTTTATTATTATTAGGGTCCGAGCACCGAGGGTGCGAAGGACAGGCGGTGCCAGGGCACCGACTGTCCAAGGCACCAGCGGTGCCAAGGACCCTATTGAAACCCTAGGGTTTATTAGGGCCCGAGCACCGAGGGTGCGAAGGACAGGCGGTGCCAGGGCACCGACTGTCCAAGGCACCAGCGGTGCCAAGGACCCTATTGAAACCCTAGGGTTTATTATTAGGGTCCGAGCACCGAGGGTGCGAAGGACAGGCGGTGCCAGGGCACCGACTGTCCAAGGCACCAGCGGTGCCAAGGACCCTATTGAAACCCTAGGGTTTATTATTATTATTAGGGTCCGAGCACCGAGGGTGCGAAGGACAGGCGGTGCCAGGGCACCGACTGTCCAAGGCACCAGCGGTGCCAAGGACCCTATTGAAACCCTAGGGTTTATTATTATTAGGGTCCGAGCACCGAGGGTGCGAAGGACAGGCGGTGCCAGGGCACCGACTGTCCAAGGCACCAGCGGTGCCAAGGACCCTATTGAAACCCTAGGGTTTATTATTATTATTATTTTTTTTTTTCTCCCGTAAAGTAAATTGGCTTTTTGGCGGCCTTATCATACTCCAAAACGCGTGAAATTTGGCATGCACATCAGGACTGGCGAAAAATTTGATATTTTATGGGAGTTGCGCATGTGCGTGGCAAAATGGCTCTATAGCGCCACCTGCAAACTTGAAAAAGTAGTCATTAGGCCAACTGCCACAATGTTTCATGTACAGCTACAATATTTGGTGGGCATATGCAGAACATCCGGACACACCAAAAAGTCAATTACAGCCACGCCCTAAACCCGACAGGAAGTCGGCCATCTTGAATTTGCTGTAAATTTTTCAAACTTAATCGCTCCTCTGGAAATGAATTGCCTTTTTGGCGGCCTTATCATGAACCAAAACGCGTGAAATTTGGCGTGCACATCAGGACTGGCGAAAAATTTGATATTTTATGGGAGTTGCGCATATGTGTGGAAAAATGGCTCTATAGCGCCACCTGCAAAATTGAAAAAGTGGTCATTAGGCCAACTTCCACAATGTTTTATTTACAGCTACAATATTTGGTGGGCATATGCACCACATCAGGACACACCAAAAAGTCAATCACAGCCACACCCTAAACCCAACAGGAAGTCGGCCATCTTGAATTTGCTGTTCATCTGTCAAAATTTATAGCTCCTAGTGGATAAGTCTGAGAGAACTGAAATTTGGCCAGTACATGCACCAGACCTTTCTGATGAAAAGTTATCAAAAACTCAACCAGAAGCCAAAAGGTGTGGCCATGGCGGAGCCTCAAACAACTGATCCTTCGCCATGAAACAGGAATTGGTGTCTAATTCTTCTCAACATGCTCCAATCTGCCTGAAACTTTACATGTATGATGACAGTCCTGTCCTGATGTCATCCACATAGGGATATTCATTGACAGTCATAGCGCCACCTTGTGGTTTCAGGAAATAGACATCTTTTACACTTTCATGCCCTATTGTTACCCGGTTGATCATATTCACTTCAAATGCGGTGACAACAGCCTAAACACATTGATGATGCATCCCAGTGAAAATGGTGACTTGTCATCAAAGGGCGTGTCTGTGGCGGCCAAACCAATTTCGATGTTTCGCCATGAAAATTTTACGATTCATATCTCAGCTGAACAACATCCTATCTGCCTCAGACTTCACATGCTGGATACCAGGTCCAGTCTGAACACATCCACACTCATAAATTTTGAAAAAGTCATAGCGCCACCTGTTGGTAATAGTAAGTTTAAGGCCTTATATTTTCAGGTACAATGGCCCCAAACGTGGTGATATCATGCTGGAAATTGGTCAGTCGAGTCTTCACCTCTTGACAATCACACACTGTGAAGGGTGTGACATTTCATGCAACGCTGTTGCCGTAGCAACCAAATATCGCCATGAAAAACAAAGCCCTTTCTGACAGGTTAGGAATACTCCAATGCTCACAAAAATTACCACACACATCACCATTGACCCAAGGAACAACACCGTATGCATCTCGGCACTGCACATGCTATAGCGCCCCCTACAGTATTTTTAACAAACAGCCCCCCCAGCACGTTTCACCTACATCCATGAAATTTGGGAGGCTTATAGAGCACATCAGGACGCACAAAAAAGCCTCTTGGAGCCATGTCCTAAACCCAACAGGAAGTCGGCCATCTTGGATTAATTGTGAGATTTTTGATGATTTTTCTCATTTTTGAGAGTTAATACCTCCGAGGGGATAATTCCAGGAGACCTGAAATTTTGTCAGTCCACACAGCAGGACTTGGTGATGAAAAGTTATCAAAAGTTTAACCAGAAGCCAAATGGCGTGGCCATGGCGACCATCAGCGTTTTGATGCTTCGCCATGAAACATCAGCTGCTGTATAACTCTCCTCTGCATGCTCCAATCTGCCTCAAACTTTCCATGTGTGATCACAATCCAATCCTGATCACATCTACAGGCCAACAGACACTCTCAGTCGCAGCGCCACCTGTTGGAGGGACAGTAAATGCTGTATAACTGGCCTCTACATGATCAAATCAGCCTGAAACTTTTCATGAGTGATCAGAGTCCAACCCTCATCACATCCACTGTGTGAAATACACTCTGAGTTACAGCGCCACCTGGTGGATAGACAGGAAATGCTCGATAACTGCTCTGAACATGCTACAGTCTGGCTGAAATTTTACATGTATGATTGGACTCTGGTCCAGATGCGATTCAGAGGCCGACATACACTCTCAGTCACAGCGCCACCTGGTGGACGTGCGTGGATTCACCGACCAGCGTGGATGCGAGGACCCGTCCATCGCTGCTTGCAGCTTTAATTTTTTTTTTTTTTTTTTTCTCCCGTAAAGTAAATTGGCTTTTTGGCGGCCTTATCATACTCCAAAACGCGTGAAATTTGGCATACACATCAGGACTGGCGAAAAATTTGATATTTTATGGGAGTTGCGCATGTGCGTGGCAAAATGGCTCTATAGCGCCACCTGCAAAGTTGAAAAAGTAGTCATTAGGCCAACTGCCACAATGTTTCATGTACAGCTACAATATTTGGTGGGCATATGCAGAACATCAGGACACACCAAACAGTCAATCACAGCCACGCCCTAAACCCAACAGGAAGTCGGCCATCTTGAATTTGCTGTAAATTTGTCAAAATTAATTTCTCCCGGCGAATGAATTGCCTTTTTGGGGGCCTTATCATAAACCAAAACGCGTGAAATTTGGCGTGCACATCAGGACTGGCGAAAAATTTGATATTTTATGGGAGTTGCACATGTGTGTGGCAAAATGGCTCTATAGCGCCACCTATAAACTTGAAAAAGTAGTCATTAGGCCAACTGCCACAATGTTTCATGTACAGCTACAATATTTGGTGGGCATATGCACAACATCAGGACACACCAAAAAGTCAATTACAGCGACGCCCTAAACCCAACAGGAAGTCGGCCATCTTGGATTTGCTGTAAATATTTTCTCCCGGCAAATAAATTGCCTTTTTGGTGGCCTTATCATATCCCAAAACATGTGAAATTTGGCGTGCACATCAGGACTGGCCAAAAATTTGATATTTTATGGGACCCGTCCATCGCTGCTTGCAGCTTTAATTTCTATCTCGAGTTCAGAATTGCATGACTCCTCTGACGAAGAGTATGTCTCAGACACCCCAACATCTTCCTCCAGAGGTCGGGCATCTAAAAGAACCCGTCAGGCGGGCTATGGAGGCCGTGGTCGGGGAGCGACGCGAGCACCCCGAGCCAAAAACGTCCTGCAGTCTCTTGGCCTGACAAGCCGTGGGATTGGTAACTTTTCTGGAAGTTGCTGATCCCTAATGCTCTCTCCTCTACAAGCAAAACAAATGTGCGCGCGGTTGCGTAGTGCGTAGCTCGCCCACCTCTGCATGGGCTTGCTTGCTGTGCGCGTAACTGTTGATTGACAGCATGACAAAGCTGAAGCTCGAACTTGATTGGTCGGCAGCGACCGGCGCTTTTTGGAATAACATGGGGGTCTATGAGAGGAAAGCGGAGCTCATGAATAAATTTTCATATCGCGTCATACTAACATAAGATTATAGTATCGAACTAGACTAACACATTTAAGATTTGTTAAACAATGATACATAAATTCAAAACAAACGGAAACTCCGGACACGAGCTTTAACATGAACAAACTGGAATATGTCTGATAAATATGACTTATAACAATTTAATGCAGTTCCTTTAATCCCAATAACTTGTTTCTGTCTCTGTCATAACATGCTGTCATCAACTGTATCAGATGCAGCACTGAGATCCAGTAGAACAAGTACAGACACAAGTCCACTGTCTGAAGCTACTACTGTAGAAGATCATGGGTGATCTTCACCAGTGCTGTCTCTGTACTGTCATTTATTCTAAATCCTGACTAAAACTCTTTGGGCAAACCATTTCAATGCAGATAATCACAAAATCAGCTTTCAACAACTAGCCTGTTAGTAAAGAGAAGTTGATGACATTTAATACGACAGTATTAATTAATGGAAATATTTCTTTGAACAATGTCGTGGGAATGCTGGTTTGGAAGAATTTACTGTCGATGTGAACTCTGAGAGATTTACAGCAGAGAAGCAGTCCAAGTATCAATCTGGTTCTACGGAAGCTTCCAGAACCATGACACCAAAAGACAAATTCAGGATTTTTTTTGTCTAATATTCATAAGTTGATTAGTAAAGAAGGTCATGAAGTCATCACTTCTGAGGGTTAAAGGAACAGAAGGCTCCACACAGCTGTGACTCTTTGTCAGCCTGGCTCCAGAAAAGAAACCTGGGGTTGTTCTTGTTATCCTCAATTTAAGATGAATAATAGGCACTTCTTGTCTTGTGAATAGTTATTTTTATGTGAGAAAACAGTTTTTCAGGCTAGGGAAAATAATGCTGAATTTGTAGAGCACCATTGCCTTTCCAGTCCTCTTGAATTCTGCTTTAAGATGTGCAGTTGTTCATTATACAATGGAGCTATTTTGCTATAATTTAATGCCTTTTCGTCAACAGCAGGATCATCATCATTTGACTCAAGCTGCAGTCATAGCAGAATGTGTAGAAATGGTAGAAACTATGTTTCAAAATGCACTCGTTAATTTAGGTGCACCATCCTCAGCTTGCCTGAGGAAATCATCAATTTAAGGCAAGTCTCAATGAGAATTTGACTAAAATGAAGTTGATCAGTCTCATTCTGAAAGTCAGAAACTCTGATTTCATTGACCTCCCAGGGCTCCAGACTAACTTTTTTTCCTGGGCCACAGTGGCCCCTAACTTAAAATTTTAGGAGCGCAAGCAGAAAATTTAGGGGCGCACACCAAAATCGACTTGCAAAGTAAATATTCACATTTCCTCTTGTTTTCACTGTATTACTGATAAATACTTGCACAATAAATGCAGAAACTATGTTTTCAGTTCGCAATTTATTGTGCAGCAGTTGACACAACATATCAAGAAAAGCACTCAGAGTGCAGTACTCCACCAAGGCTGCTCAGTTGACGTATAATTTCCGACGGATGAAATCTTTAATAAAAATGACCTTGTGCTGAGTACAGGCATATGTTATGCATGTGCACGTTATGTATTTATACCGAATCACGTGTAAATTACTCTAAGAAGAGGTTTCTTGACATGGCAAAGATGCTGCAGAAAAGTCTGAAATTCCACATAAAGACGAAAGAAAACGGTTTCATGCTGTTGCTGTCTAGCAAAGGATGTGTCTAAACTTAAAAGCAGCTGGAATGGGGACAAGAAAGGAGTGAAGGACAGGAAGGTGAATTTGTGTTCAAAATAAAGCTGAATGTAAATAAAGGCTTTGTAAAACATCAGGAGCTTCACCGTCATTCGCCCCTTGCTCTCACACACATTGGCCCGCCTTCTTCTTCTTTGGTGTTCGTCTCCTTTCTTCTTCTTTTGGAGTTAATGTCGGTTGAACCAGGTCATTTGCGCATGACTGTGTACTGGGCTGAAGTGTGGAGCAGAAGTTTGTCGGCAACAAAAAATATTCAATATAGGCTATGAGCCAGAACCCCAAATTTCACCTATCGGTACTATTCAGATGGAGTAAGCCTCACTGTGATTTTTAGCAAGATATATATCCCTAGAGATGAAAAAATTGTGATAGTCTTGTATAACTCTCGGCCATCACTGTGTTATCACCCTAAATGTATACGCGGGGCGCTCTGATTTGTATGAAAATTCGAAATTCACTAGAATTTCTTCAAATTCGGTTTTTGGTCACAATATGGGCTCAGTGTGTTAAAATTAGAATAAAAACATATAAAGACTTTGGTGAAATATCCACGTTTGTTCTTTCAATGGCACTAAAGGATGGTAGTGCAAGTTACAGGATTTACATTGTCTTCGACACATACCACGAGACTTCAATTAAGAACTGTGAAAGGTTGCCAGGGGAGAAGACCTTGAGGCAAAGTTCCAGGATATCACAGCATCTCAAGTGATAAGACAATGGAGAATCTTTCTGGCCAATGTAGGCAACAAGACAAGTCTCAATTCAATTCAATTCAATTTTATTTATATAGCGTCAATTACAGTCAAATCGTAGTGGCAAGGAAAACACCCTTTTAACAGGGAAGAAACCTCGAGCAGAACCCGGCTCTATATAGGGGGGACCCATCTGCCTGCTGGCCGGGCGGGTTGAGAGGGACAGAGGAGGGCAAGGAGGAGGGATGGGAGAAGAGGGAAGGGTGGGAGAGCAAGGAAAACACAACACACATTTGGATACATGCATGACAGGATATGTGATACAAACAAAGTATAAGTTAACATTGAAAACTGACTCATAGTTTACTCTGATGATGTACGGCTCTGACATTAAACATACTCCATATATAGCTAGCAGTAAAATTCAAACAGTATGTAAGTTAGCATAACAAGTATAGTGAGGGCGATGCAGAGTTGACTGGTGGAAAAGGGGAGTTGGAAGCAGAGGGCTGGAGGAAGGTCAGCAGCAGCATCCCACAGTGGACATGATGGAGACTGGACCAGCTGGTGGAACATCGACCGCAGATCTGAAGCATCCAGCTCTGGGATATAGAAGGGCTCAGTGCGTCAAGAGAAGTCCCCCAGCAGCCCAGGCCTATAGCAGCATGACTAGGGGCAGAACGAAGGGACGTCCAAGAGGGAGTCAGCTGTGCAATGAAGACACAAGCCGAACCCCTGTGGGTCACCCAGTCAGCCCCAACTATAAGATTTGTCAAAAAGGAACGTTTTAAGCCTGGTCTTAAAAATAGAGAGGGTGTCTGCCTCCCGAACCCAAACTGGGAGCAGGTTCCACAGGAGAGGCGCCTGATAACTGAAGGCTCTGCCTCCCATTCTACTTTTAGAAATTCTAGGGACAACAAGTAAGCCTGCAGTTTGAGAGCGAAGAGTTCTACTAGGATAATATGGTACTATCAGATCTTTAAGATATGATGGAGATTGGTTATTAAGAGCTTTATATGTCAGAAGAAGGATTTTAAATTCTATTCTGGATTTAACAGGAAGCCAGTGAACAGAAGCAAGTATAGCAGAAATATGATCTCTTTTGCTAACTCCTGTCAGTACTCTCGCAGCAGCGTTTTGGATCAACTGTAGATGTTTAAGAGAGCTATTTGGACAACCCGATAATAAGGAATTGCAATAGTCAAGCCTGGAAGTAACAAAAGCATGAACTAATTTTTCTGCATCACTCTGAGACAGAATGTTCCTGATTTTTACAATATTACGCAGGTGACAAAAGGAAGTCCTACAGACTTGCTTTATGTGTGAGTTAAAGGACATGTCCTGGTCAAAAATAACTCCAAGATTCCTCACAGTAGTACTGGAGGCCAACGTGATGCCATCCAGAGTAACTATTTGCTTTGAAAGCGAGTTTCTAAGATGCTTGGGGCCAAATACAATGACTTCAGTTTTGTCTGAATTTAGCAGTAGGAAGTTAAAAGTCATCCAGGTTTTAATGTCCTTAAGACAATCTTGCAGTCTAGCTAACTGATCAGTTTCATCTGGCTTCATAGATAAATACAATTGTGTGTCATCTGCATAACAATGGACGTTAATACAATGCTTCCTAATAATATTGCCTAAAGGAAGCATGTATAATATGAAAAGTATCGGTCCTAAGACAGAACCCTGAGGAACTCCATGATTAACTTTAATATGCTCAGAAGAGTTATTGTTGACATGCACAAACTGGAACCTATCTGATAAGTAGGATTTAAACCAGTCCAGTGCTGTCCCTCTAATGCCAATTGAATGTTCTAGACGCTGTAATAAAATTTTGTGGTCGACTGTCTCAAACGCTGCACTAAGATTTAACAAAACAAGTATAGAGACTAGTCCATTATCTGATGCTATGAGAAGGTCATTAGTAACTTTCACCAGAGCTGTTTCTGTGCTATGATGCACTCTGAAGCCTGACTGAAACATTTCAAACAAATTATTCCTTTGTAAGTGTTCACATAATTGATTTGCAACTGTTCTTTCCAGAATTTTAGAGCGAAATGGTAGGTTGGATATTGGTCTATAGTTAGCTAACACATCTGGATCTAAAGTGGGCTTTTTAAGCAAAGGTTTGATGACAGCAACCTTAAAAGCCTGTGGTACATAGCCTGTTACTAGAGAGAGATTAATCAGATCTAACATTGAAGAATTAATTAAAGGTAAAGGTAAAATCTCCTTGAAGAGTCTAGTTGGGATAGGATCTAAAAGACATGTTGATGGTTTGGATGTAGAAACTGTTGAAATTAGACCAAATTAGTCTCATCACTTTCCTCGTGAATGAATGGAAAAAAACCAAACTGTACAAGTCAACTGAGTGGAAAGGTGCTGTTTGTCACATCTGGAGAGAAATGTTACAAGCTCACAACAGAAGGCCACACTGAGGTTCCAGAGCTACAGAGTACATATTAAGGAGCGGATGGTCGACTGTTGCTTCACGCTGCTCATGCTGCACAGAGTGGATACACGTCAGTGATAATCAGCTACGAAGACACAGATGTGTTCATTTTGAGCTAGGCTTTCCCAGATCAAATTGTAGCAAAATTGTATCAGAAATGTGGTACAAAAGAACACAAGAGAATCACTGACATCACGAAAGTTGCGGCTACAGTTGGCACAGACACTTGTCATGGACTTATTGGGATGCATGCCTTCACAGGTTGCAATAGTGTCAGTACGTTTGCTGGCAAAGGAAAGCTTGGAGCACTGAAACTTCTGAAGTCCAACAAAGATGCACGAGATGTCTTCACCAAGCTTGGGCATGAATGGGATGTGTCAGAGGAACTGATGTGTAAGCTGGAATGTTTCACATGCCTGCTGTATGCACCCAAGTCAGGAACGAGCGAACTTAATACTCTCAGATACACACTATTTTGCGTGAAAAAAGGAGAGATCGAGAGTCACCAGTTGCCCCCATGCAATGACTGTTTCAGGAAACATACACAGCGGGCCAACTACCAAGCGGCAATTTGGAGGTGAAGTCTTAAACAGGACCCAGAAACCCCAAGCCCCATTGGCAAAGGATGGAAAATGGAGGAAGAAAATCTGACAATAGACTGGATGGACGGTCAACCAGCTTCACAAGCTCTTCTTGATCTATTGGCCTGTAACTGTTCCAGGAGCTGCAAACTGCCAAATTGTGTGTGTGCATCACCAGTGGGCTTAAATGTACAGACATGTGCAAACTCCGCACCTATGACAATCAGTGTGTCGAGTCGGACGAGGAAGTGGAAGATGACTATTTATCTGAAAGTAATGAAGAATACGATCTCTGAACTAATGATTTAAGATCCAACATATTAAATAGTGTGTTTTGATTATTTCAATGTAAACACGAATAATACATGTAGTTTCACTGAATGATGTTAGGTGTGTTTATTGTCTAGTGTGATTGTATTATGATATGGTACATAGGCACTTGGAGATATAAATATATAAATTGGAGAGATAGATATGCATGTATATGCAGGTGCATTCCTCATGCTTTTGGTGTGACTGATATTATGATACATAAATATGATAGAGATACAAATATAATATAATTATATGAGTTAGACAGAGGAACAGAGGAAAACATCTGTTTTCGACAAAATCACAACTGGGAGTATGGTTTCATGCTGCCGAACTATATGCCCACATAAACTATTACTGTGACAAATTCTGATATATTCTGAACTACTACCCCTTTAGAAAGATTTTAAGTGGTTAGTTGATGCTGTGCATGCCCTGGTTTGTACAATTTTTAGCAAAATATTCCGTTGCTTTTCGGAACTCGAAGCATTTCGGCAAGCGTTTTTCACCAAATTTAGCATATTTTTATGTTATATGGCAAAAGTATTGCATAAGTGTGATATATTTTTTCCTCTTTATATGTTTTTATTCTAATTTTAACATACTGAGCCCATATTGTGACCAAAAACTGAATTTGAAGAAATTCTAGTGAATTTCGAATTTTCATATAAATCGGAGTTTGATTTTCCTCTGAGATAACACAAGAAAAACAGAAATGTATTTTTGCTTTTTTTTTTTTAGCTTTAATCAGATTACAACTGATTAGCTAGCTCGGTTAGCATTGCTAATTCACATTAAAGCTAATATTTATTGGATGCTAACTCTCTTCTCTGGTAACCTTGCCAAGTTGATTTCTCGCGATATTTGTGAGTTCACAAATCTCTCAAGAAAGCATCTTGCTCCGCTCCCGCTTTCACTGTTCGTACAGAGCCAAGTTGGCACTGGCCAATCACGCAGCAGTATTCGTGTGTGGGGATATCCGGGTGTGAAGACGACACCAAGCCCCAGTAGATCAAAACAAACATGGCAACGGAGGACAACGATCATGTAGATGCTGCTATTAAGTCAGTTTTAGCTGAATCTCCTATCGCTTCTTTGAAGGAAGAACAACGAGAGGCGCTTTGCGCATTTCTGGATGGTAAAGATGTTTGTGCTTTTTTACCTACGGGTTTTGGTAAGAGTTTAATCTACCAATTGGCTCCGCTCGTTGTGAAGATCCCGCGATTGGCTAAAAACAAACCTGTCAGAGGCGGGACATACTGTTGCATTATTCAATCCGTGCCTCTTTCCTCCGAACGGATTTACATGGAGCGGTCCCAGATTGATATTGTGGAGTACTATCAAGTACTACACAATTATTAATCTGGCTATTGCCAGGTTACTTCTCTGGTCAACACACACAGAAATAAACTCCATCAACATCTGGAGTGTATGGCACACATTATATCTGACACTAAAGTTTTGCATATTAAGTTCATTAGAAGTGGCACCGATAAGAAAATAAACACTTACCGAACTATCAAAGTCCTTTCAGTGTCTGCTGGTAGAATCAGCCGAAGGAAGAAAACTGGTTAAAACAAGCCAACGGGTAGAATAAGTCCATCAATAAACCAACAGTCATTACATGAGAATTAATCCGAACCAGGAGAGCAGAGTCTAGGCTGCCTCTTCCAGACGACTGGTCAATCATTCCAGACCAGGCTGTCAATCAAGTAGCCCTGCCCTCTGACCTTTCATTTTCTGTAAAAAAAATTCAATATTGATTTATTTTGAGATTGGCCACCTGATCTCTCGTTTTGACCATGAAAACTAACGAAAAAACAATCCTGAGTCATAGAAAAGCAGTCTTTCGAATTTTAGTTTTTCCCGTGACGAATTGGGGTCTATGGAGCCAGAGCTTTTTGGAGCCAACCCCTGGTGAACGGTGTGATACTGCAAGTTTTTGACACTTCTTGTCTTCATTTTTGGAACCAGGCGCTACGTCCATCTTTATATACAGTCTATGGTTCAGCAGCTGCTCTCCATCCGTACTGATTACCAGCAAGAGGCAAGAGGCAAAGACACACAGAGGAGCAAATGGCAGGAAAAGGGGGCCAGACAGGGGCCCTGACAATGACAGCCATAACTTAAATAATTAATTTATGAAATGTTGTGTTTGATTATGTATATTTTTTCTTCCAAATAAACCTATCAGATATACTGATTTTAAAACTGGAATTCTCAAAACAACATGAACTTTTTCTTACAGTAACTCACTCTCTGAAGTATTTCTACGCTGCATCCTCTCAAGTCTCAAACTTCCCAGAGTTTGTGGTTGTTGGAATGGTTGATGATGTTCAGATCATTCACTATGACAGCAACACCAGGACAGCAGTGCCCAAGCAGGACTGGATGAAGAAAGTCATTGATGATGATCCAGAGTACTTCAAGAGGAGCACCAGGATCTTTACGGGTCAACAGCAGGACTCCAAAAACAACATTGACGTACTAAAGCAACGCTTCAACCAAACTGGAGGTTTGTTCATGTTTCATGTTTTGCTGGTACATGTTGTGAATGTTTTTGTTGTGTTTTGCAAACATTCAAATGTATTTATTTTGTGCAAGTAAATGGAGATAGACAGATTTAAACATTTTAACACACTCCCAATAAAACACACTGTCAACTAGGGCTGGACCCGAATATCCCGAATATCTGAATATTCGTTCGCCGCGGCGGTATCCGGATATTAATTTTGGTATCCGAATATTCACCCAACCCGGCCAGGTTGCTGCCGACTCTGACGTCACGCTTCACTTCGTTGCATAAACACAAGACAAGATGCCAAAGATCTCTGCTGTTTGGGAATTCTTCAGTTTAACTGAAGACAAAACGAAGGAAGGCAGTGTGCAAATATTCGGATATTCGCCTTTAATAGGGCCTGAATATCCGGAGACCAGAAACCACTATTCGGGCCAGCCCTACTGTCAACCTAAAATTTGGATTAGATCAAATTCATTTGACCACAGTCTGTCAGTGAATTCATAAATATGTTGAAATAATTAGGAAACTAGAAAAGCACTCGGAGAGCGCATACCTCCACCATGCCGTTTGTCCGTCTGTCCGTCTGAGATGTCCGGCGGCCATCTCTCAATTAGCCTTCGACCTTCAAAAAATTCCTGGATCCAGACGATGATTCGGATCACCTCCAAAATCTAATCGATTCTTACTCTTGCTCTTCCGGACATCCTGTAAAAATTTGGTGAAAATCCGTCCATGACTTTTTGAGTTACGCTGTTAACAGACAAACAGACACACACACACACACACACACACACACGCACACGCACACGCACACACACACACACACACACACACACACACAGACGGACAGACAGACAAACAAACTCCGGTGATTACATAACCTCCTGGCGGAGGTAACAAACAAACTCCGGTGATTACATAACCTCCTGGCGGAGGTAATAATTGGTCATCAATTTGTTAATTCATGGAAAATTAACATCAGTTTTGATAACCAAATGATTATGCAGGTCTTCAAAAGCAAAACTCCAAATATTTGCTGGTTCTTGTTGTTGTTGTTTTTTATACAAACTGTTTTTAAAGAAAATTTATGATAATTTCCCTGTTTTAAATTAATTGATTAATCCATGAACAGTGTACACAATACAATACAAACCTTTATTAATCCCCGAAGGGAAATTTAATTCAATTCACTCACTCAACAATGAGCTTTAGCTATAAATACACCTTGTATGTGAGTGGTGGAGCAGCTCTGTCACTAACCTACAGCACACACAGGTGACTAGTAAATGTTCAAACGTTCAAAGTATGATTAAACTTAACAGTTGATCTGTCCAAACATTCAGCAAAAATTCATCTCATCAGCAGAGAAACACTCAGTTTGACTGCTGAGCTCGTAGTTCATCCCTTACTATCCACATGTTATATCTGCTAGCATACACATCACTGAGTTAACTAAATGATACAAACATGGGTTAATGGTTAAAAGTAAATATTGTCAAGCTGTTTGTTTAACTGACTGTGTTTGTAAATTCAGT
Organism: Acanthochromis polyacanthus; assembly: GCF_021347895.1. Taxonomy (NCBI): domain Eukaryota; kingdom Metazoa; phylum Chordata; class Actinopteri; family Pomacentridae; genus Acanthochromis; species Acanthochromis polyacanthus. The sequence continues at coordinate 9,815,882 of NC_067123.1, forward strand.
ATGAAATTATGAGCACCATCTGTACAGTTGATTAAAATTTCAGCTTCACTTTCTTTTTTTTCAATTTACACTTTATTGGTTCCTTCAACAGAGCAAACATTTTCAAACTGTTAGGAACAATAAGCCCCTCGTTTGGTCTGAAGAGCTAAAACGCTAGATGACACAGAATACAAAATACAGAATACAGAATAACCGATAGTATATGCGAGCTCTGTATTGTATATCCCACACCTGACCCCACATCCTGCTCAAAAAAAAGTTGCATAACAGCAATAGAGGTGCTAGCAATGAAACTATGACCAAAGAACAAGTGCGTCATAAAATATGCATACATACACACGTGGACAAAATTGTTGGTACCCCTCAGTTAAAGAAGGAAAAACCCACAATTCTCACTGAAATCACTTGAAACTCACAAAAGTAACAGTAAATAAAAATTTATTGAAAATTAAATCATCAAAAACAGCCATTACTTTTGAATTGTTGATTAACATAATTATTTAAAAAAACAAACTAATGAAACAGGCCTGGACAAAAATGATGGTACCTCTATAAAAGATTGAAAACTATTTGACCAGAGTGACATGATTAACTCAGGTGTGTCATTTAATTGACATCACAGGTGTTTCCAAACTCATAATCAGTCAGTCTGCCTATTTAAAGGGAGACAAGTAGTCACCCTGCTGTTTGGTGAAAAGGTGTGTACCACACTGAACATGGACAACAGAAAGCGAAGGAGAGAATTGTCCCAGGACATCCGAAAAAAAAATGATAGACAAACATCTTAAAGGTAAAGGCTATAAGACCATCTCTAAACAGCTTGAAGTTCCTGTGACAACAGTGGCTCATATTATTCAGAAGTTCAAGACCCACGGGACAGTAGCCAACCTCCCTGGACGTGGCCGCAAGAGGAAAATTGATGACAAATTGAAGAGACGGATCGTTGGAATTGTATCCAAAGAGCCCAGAGCAACCTCCAAAGAAATTAAAGGTGAACTCCAAGGCCAAGGTACATCAGTGTCAGATCGCACCATTCGTCGTTGTTTGAGCCAAAGTGGACTTCATGGGAGACGACCAAGGAGGACACCACTGCTGAAAAAAACTCATAAAAAAGCCAGACTGGAATTTGCAAAAATGCATGTTGACAAGCCACAAAGCTTCTGGGAGAATGTCCTTTGGACAGATGAGACCAAACTGGAGCTTTTTGGTAAGGCACATCAACTCTATGTTCATAGACTCAAAAACCAAGCATACGAAGAAAAGAACACTGTCCCTACGGTGAAACATGGAGGAGGCTCAGTAATGTTTTGGGGCTGCTTTGCTGCATCTGGCACAGGGTGTCTTGAAAGTGTGCAAGGTACGATGAAATCTGAAGACTATCAAGGCATTCTGGAGAGAAATGTGCTGCCTAGTGTCAGAAAGCTTGGTCTCAGTCGCAGGTCATGGGTCTTCCAACAGGACAACGATCCAAAACACACAGCCAAAAGCACCCAAGAATGGCTGAGAGAAAAGCGTTGGACTATTCTAAAGTGGCCTTCTATGAGCCCAGATCTGAATCCCATTGAACATATGTGGAAGGAGCTGAAACATGCCATTTGGAGAAGACACCCATCAAACCTGAGACAACTGGAGCTGTTTGCTCATGAGGAGTGGGCCAAAATACCTGTTGACAGCTGCAGAACGCTCATTGACAAATACAGAAATCGTTTAATTGCAGTGATTGCCTCAAAAGGTTGTGCAACAAAATATTAAGTTATGGGTACCATCATTTTTGTCCAGCCCTGTTTCATTAGTTTGTTTTTTTAAATAATTATGTTAATCAACAATTCAAAAGTGATGGCTGATTTTGATTATTTAATTTTCAATAAATTTTTATTTATTGTTACTTTTGTGAGTTTCAAGTGATTTCAGTGAGAATTGTGGGTTTTTCCTTCTTTAACTGAGGGGTACCAACAATTTTGTCCACGTGTGTACATATATACATACCCATACATAGATATAAAATCAAAAGGATATAAATATGTGTGCACATTAAAAAAAAGGGAATACAGTAAAGCAGAACCATAGTGTGTAGAGCGCAGAGTACAGTGAAAGTCTTGAAGGAAATCATTTTTTAAAAATTTTCTCCCTCCCCTTCCCCTTCCCTTAAGCCAGTTGAACCCTAGGCACTATTATGAACTAAATCCACTTAAATCTCTTTCCTCTGAGCCTACCCAGCCTGTGTCAAAAAGGGGCTCCACACCTCCAGGTAAACCTCTAATTTTCCATTTATTTTACAGATCAGCCTTTCATAGGAGGCTGTTTCTGACAAAGCTATAAACCACTCAGAATATGCTGGGATAGTCTGACCAACCGGTGTCTCAAAATGACCCTTTTGGTTGTAGTGATGGCTACCTTCAGCCACTGGGCTCGGAGCCTGCCAATTCTGTCATTACCTTCAAGACAGTTTAACAGACATAAAGCAGGTGTTAGTAAAACTTCTCTTCCTAGGCAATCCCCAATCTTTTCCATAACTCTTTGCCAATAGATGGTTAACCTTGGACACCTTAAAAACATATGAATGATGTCACCTTGCTCTAAATTACATCGCCAACAAAGTTTGGAAGAATTAATACCAGCTCTGTGCAATTAAAAAGGAGTCCAATAAAGTCTATTGAGTATTTTAAACTGAATAAGTTTCGATCTGGCATCTCTCATGGGTTTTAACATATCGCTCACAAGAGATGTCCATTTATCTATTTCAAAAGTTCTCTGCAGATCTCTTTTCCACACAGCTTTAGGCTTTTGTTAGAGTCTTTATGACCTTCTAATAAATATTTATAAATAAGGCCTGCCTTGTGAGGTAATTCACTGAGAACCTTGAATCTTAAATAAGCTGAAGAGTGGATAGGTGAGATAGTCTCACGTGAAGTTGCTTTAGCAAGACAGTCCCTCAGTTGTAAATACCTTCAAGTCTTTTTTACTTAGGTTATATGTGTCTTGGAGATTTTCAAATGTTCTAAAGCTATTATTAAAATACAGGATTCCTATATTTTCAATTCCTTTTGAATACCATTCTTTTCAAAAAAAAATTTCCCTCTTATCTTTAATTTTGGATTGTTCCACACTGAGGCTGATTCTATAAGATAGAGACATATGCCCTCTCTCTTGTGTATAGATTGCCAAATATCCTTAGTACATGTAATTATTGGATTTTGAAATACCATTTTAGGACACTGAGTTAAATAATCAATAGCCTTAAAAGGATTCATTAAGTCATCCTCCATATGTACTGGATTGCTCCCCCTGCTGGAGAAAAGAGAGGTTATATGGGTTCCTATGAAAGCCTCTTGATAAAGTCTTAGATTAGGTCATCTCAATCCTCCACTTTCTTCTTCTGCCTGTAATCTTTTGAGCAGAGGTGGGTAGAGTAGCCAAAATTTTTACTCAAGTAAGAGTAATGTTACTTTAGAAAAATATGACTCAAGTAGAAGTAAAAAGTAGTCATCTAAAAAATTACTTGAGTAAGAGTAAAAAAGTACTTGGTGAAAAAACTACTCAAGTAGTGAGTAACAGAAACATCTAATTTATTTGTCTTCTGTGCATGAATTCAATCAGACATACAATATAAATGTAAATTCAATAAAGTGAACATTCAGGTAAACCTCTTTAACTAAAATGATAATAAATTAAATCTTTATATGAAAAAATATGAAAAAAAAATATATTCCAAGAAACATGCTCTTGCCAGCGTTGCAGGTTTCATGCATTTTCTTTTTAAAATATTCTTTAAGACTGTCCCTGAGGTTTAACATCAAAATATTAGACATACCGAATGACTGTAACCAAACATGTAACTTAAGGTTTACCAATTTCTAAACCTTCTTCAATAGCAGTTTTTCCACAACATAAAACCAAAACAAAGGTAACAAACCTGCAAACTTGCAGTGAAAAGATACATTAACCTTTAACCTGCACTCCAAATGGCACATCAGGGCTAACCAGGTAGATTATATTTAGAACAAGGCAGTCTTTACATACAAAAGGTGTCTGTGTCCAAATGAGAGAGAGAGTAGACAGACTGACTGAGAGACAGAGCTGACAGACACAGAGAGAGAGAGACAGACAAAACAGACACACAGACAGAGAGAAAGCAGACAGACAGAGAGAGACAGAAAGACAGACAGAGAGACAGACAGAGCTGACAGACAGACACAGAGCGAGAGACAGAAGACACCGCATAGTGTAGCTGCTCCGTATGTGAGGCCACGGGTGTTCCCCCTCCTCCTCCTCCGCAGCGCACACCGTTGTTGCCTCTGCCATTTTTCGTGTGCGCCTCTGTCCATCAGCTAGGTCTGTGCGCGCCACAGATGCGAGCCCGGCACGAGTCCGGCAGCTACGCAGTTGTGCAGTTATGTGACTGAATGACGACCTCTGATTGGTGAAATACAGTCATGTGGTAGAACTTTTTGCGGAAGTGTGTATCAAGCAAAATAAAAAAAGTATATGTGTTATCACTTGGATAACAAGAAAAGTAACGAGCTGTGAAGTGCAATGTAGCGGAGTAAGAGTTGTGTTTCATATCCACAAACATACTCAAGTAAAACTAAAAAGTATTGTGCTTTAAATTTACTCATAAAAATACAATTTATCAAAAAAACTACTCAAGTAAATGTAACGGAGTAAGTGTAACTCGTTACTACCCACCTCTGCTTTTGAGACTCATCCTAGCCTTTTTTCCTGACCAGAGAAATTGGCTAATCATTGTATCTAAAGTTTTAAAGGTAGTGTCTGGGACACGGATAGGTAACATACTAAAAAGATAATTTAACTTTGGTGCTATTACCATCTTAATTACCTGAACTCACCCCCATAATGAAATTTGTAATTTGTTCCATCCCTTCAATAGGAGTTGTATTTTATTCAAGGCAGGGTGAAAATTATCTGCGATAATATTCTCCAGTCCTGGAATTAAAAGTATACCCAAATACTAAAGGCTTTAAGAAACCCACCTAAAGTTCCACTTTTGAAAAAGGGACCTAAAACTAGACTTAGATAAAGGCATCACCTCGCATTTGGTCCAGTTTATTTTATATCCCGATATGTCTGAGAATAAATCCACTAAGTCTAGCAGAGGCGGGACAGATCTGTGTGGGTCTGACATCAGGACTAACATGTCATCGGCGAAAATCGATAATTTATGCCCCCCCCCCCTCCCATTTCAATACCCTTTATTGCATTGTTTAGTCTTATAGCCTCTGCAAGAGGTTCCAGAGTAATGTTGAAAAGAAGTGGTGAAAGAGGGTCACCTTGTTTTGTTCCACGTCCTATGGGGAAGGCATCTGATCTTAACCCATTGGTTGTTAAAATAGATTTCAGATTTTTATAGATAATTTGGATAATATCTTGAAATAAGGTTCCAAACCTAAATTCTTTAAGAGAGAAAGTTAAGTAATCCCAGCTAATGCGATCAAACGCCTTGTCTGCATCTAAGGAGAGAGCAGCAACAGGAATATTACAGTCCTTGGTTTTCCAGATCAGATGCAGAAGGCGCCTAAGACTATCTGAGGAGCACCTGCCTTTAACAAAACCAACCTGATCAGAGTGGATAATACTTGAAATTACTCTCGTTGCAAAAATTTTTGTAAACAATTTCACATCACAGCATAAAAGGCTGATTGGACAATAGCTGCTGCATTCCAGTAGGTCCTTCCCCTTCTTTAATATGAGGGTAATTAAAGATTCTGACATTGATGGTGGAAGCTGTCTAGCAACAACCGACTCATTAAAAGTCTTAACCATTTCTGGACCGAGCTTAACCATAAATTTCTTAAAGAATTCATTGGGTATTCCATCAATACCTGGAGTCTTCCCATTAGGTGAGATTTTATAGTTTTTTTAATTTAACTCCTCTAGCATAATTGGTCCCTCTAAATCCTTGGCCCTATCTGCTGACAATTTAGGAAGCTTAAGCTGTTTGAAAAAGACATTTATTTTATTTAGATCCATTTGAACCTCCTGACTGTAAAGATCCTCATATACAGTGAGAGTAAAAAGTATTTGATCCCTTGCTGATTTTGTTGGTTTGCCCACTAATAAAGACATGATCATTCTATACTTTTAATGGTAGATGTATTCCAACATGGAGAGACAGAATATCAAAATGAAAATCCAGAAAATAACTTTAAAGAATTTATTTTAATTCATTTGTTGTTCATTGAGGGAAATAAGTATTTGATCCCTCTATCCAAAAGCACTTAATACTTGGTGGCAAAGCCTTTGTTTGCAAGCACAGCGGTCAGACATTTGTTGTAGTTCACCACAAGGTTAGCACACATATCAGCCCGATCTCACGAGGATTCGTGAAACTGTTACGTAAATTTTTGTTTCGGTTTCGTGCGCACCAACACGATTTCGTCATGTTTTTCGTGCCGCTCACCACGAAATGCGCACCAATGTATTTTAAACGGCGGACTTTTCGTGCCACCCAGAACGTATTTCAAACGAATGTGTGTATTATATTTTTAATGTAAAACCATGGCGAATCCAACGCTATATTTTGCATGACATCGTCCCTAACCATAACCCTAACCATAACCCTAACCATAACCTAACCATAACCTAACCATAACCCGGTGGTACACTTACCAATTTGCATAGGAATTTAAAGAATGTCCGGCGGCCGGCGGCCGCAAACGCGATCACACAAGCAGTATACGCCGATGGACAGCTTAGATCGTCATGAATCCGCCGGTATAAACCACTTTCAGCTGTGATTACCACAGCGGGTTTCGTTGTGAGCAACACGAAAAACATTTCGTGGTGAGCGGCACGAAAAACATGACGAAATCGTGTTGGTGCGCACGAAAAAGAAACAAAAAATTTACGTAACAGTTTCACGAATCCCCGTGAGACCGTGTTGCACATATCGGGGGAATTTTGGCCCACTCTTCTTTGCAGATCCTCTCTAAATCATTAAGGTTGGTGGGGTGTCGCTTGGCAACTCGGACCTTCAGCTCTCTCCATAGATGTTCGATTGGATTGAGGTCCGGAGACTGGCTGGGCCACTCCATGACCTTAATATGGTTCTTTTTGAGCCACTCCTTTGTTGCATTTGCTGTATACTTCGGGTCGTTGTCATGTTTGAAGACCCAGCCACGGCCCATTTTCAGCTTCCTAGCAGAGGGGAGGAGGTTGTCCCTCAGGACTGCACGGTACATGGCTCCATTCATCTTCCCACTGATGCGGTGAAGTAGCCCTGTGCCCTTGGCAGAGAAACACCCCCAAAACATAATGTTTCCACTTCCATGCTTGACAGTGGGCACGGTGTTCCTGGGATCATAGGCAGCATTTTTCTTCCTCCACACGACGAGTAGAGTTTAGGCCAAATAGTTCAATTTTGGTCTCGTCTGACTACAGAACCTTCTCCCAATCGCTTTGTGTATCTTTGAGGTGATCATTGGCATACTTTAGGTGAGCCTCCACATGTGCCTTCTTAAGCAGGGGTACCTTTCGGGCACTGCAGGATTTTATTCCATTGCGGTGCAAAGTGTTGCCAATTGTTTTCCTGGTGACTGTGGTCCCAGCTGCCTTGAGGTCATTCACTAACTCCCGCTGTGTGGTTGCAGGCCAATTTCTCACTGTCCTCATGATCATTGCCACCCCACGAGGTGAAATCTTTTGTGGAGCACCAGACCAAGGTCTATTGATGGTCATGTTATACTTCTTAAATTTTCTCACAATTGCACCAATGGTTGTTACTTTAATACCCAGCATCTTGCTAATGTTTTTGTAGCCCATTCCAGATTTGTGCAGGTCAACAATCCTGTGTCTGAGGTCCTGAGAGAGTTCTTTGGTCTTACCCATGTTGGAGAGTTTGCAATCTGTCTGATTGTCTGATTCTGTGAACAGGTGTCTTTCATACAGGTGATTAGTTAGAACAGGTGTCTTCAATTCAGGTAACAAGTTGATTGGGAGTGTCTAACTGGTCTGTGAAGGCCAGAACTCCGAATGCATATCAGGGGATCAAATACTTATTTCCCTCAATGAACAACAAATGAATTAAAATAAATTCTTTAAAGTTATTTTCTGGATTTTCGTTTTGATATTCTGTCTCTCCATGTTAGAATACATCTACCATTAAAAGTATAGAATGATCATGTCTTTATTAGTGGGCAAACCAACAAAATCAGCAAGGGATCAAATACTTTTTACTCTCACTGTAATTCTCTGAAAGCATGGTTAATTTTCCTGTGGCAAGTTAATATCCTACCTTTTCTGTCTCTTATGCCACTTATCTGACGAGATGCTTCATGTGCTTTTAATTGAATGACAAGACGTTTACTAGCCTTGTCCCCTGATTCATACCATTTTTGTTTTAATCTGTACAAGGAATATTCTGCTTTTTTAGAGAAAATGGTATTGAGCTCATATTTAACCCGTTGCGCTTAAGTTGCGCTTCAGTGTCTCGCCCGTGGTACACTTTGAGATCTGCATAAGCAATTTGCTAAATGTCTGAAACTGCAAACGCGATTATACAAACACTATACGCCGATGGAAAGCTTAGATTCTCATGAATCCGCCGGTATAAACCACTTTCAGATGTGATTACCACAGCGGGTAATATAAACACATTTGTCCGACAAACAACGAATATCCATCCATCCGTTCTCTATACACGGCTTCAATGTACACAGCGTGACTCACATTTCCGAGTTCATTATTACACACAGATGAAAATATTCCACAAAAAACGGCCATAATCCAACCTTGGACATCCAGACGAAACAAGCCAGTAAAATATTTTGTCCAAAACATGTCTTGAAGTCGGTATATACTCCACGAATAGGTCGTTTTTAAGGGAATGCACCTCGCGATGCGTGTCCAATATTCCCTGTATTTCTCGTCATATTTTTATTTACAAATAGAATATTAGCGATTTTTTGTACTGAAAATGGCTGGAATTGACTGCAGCTTAAAGGGTTAATCTTAACCAGCTTGGCCAAACAAGCTGCATTTGGATTTTCCCAGTACTCTTTCTCCAACTGTTTTATTTCTGCTTCATAGGTGTGTATCTTATTTTGGTCTTGTTCTTTAACCATTGAAGCTTGTTGTATACATATTCCCCTTAAATAACCCTTAAATCCATCCCATACAAAGCCTTGTTTAGCAGTCTTGTTATTAATTTCAAAATACTGAATGATTTGATTCTTTAATTTTATACAAAAGGCTTCGTACCGTAACAAACTAGTATTCATCCACCAACCTTTTATTTTTTCTGCAGATGTTACTGCAGAGATAACAAGGTCCACAGGTGCATGATCTGTCAAGGCTATTGTTCCAATATTACATGCTCCTATTTTTTCAATAAGTGAGTGTGAAATTAAGAAATAATCTATACGGGAGTATACTGTATGTCTACTTGAAAAGAAGGTGTAATCACAAGAAGTAGGGTTTAAAAGTCTCCAGGCATCCTGTAATCCGAGATCTTCACACAGAACTTTAATGGAAGCTTGCGTCTTGGATGGTCTTGACATGCGATTCCCTGATCTGTCTCATAGCCCATCCAACACTTCATTGAAGTCCCTGCCCAGAATGACAGGAAAATCACCTAGGTCCAAAATTATCCTTTTAAGATGAAAAAAGAAGTCTGGATCCTCCGAGTTTGGAGCATATATATTGCCTAAAATTAATTTCAGTCCTGAAATGTTAACCAAAAGTATGAGAACACGTCCCTCATTGTCTTTATATTCCTTTTGGACCTCTACAGTTAGCTTTTTGGAGAATAGACACTCCACGCCTTTTTTGGCTGAATGTGTTGTGATAAGCTTTATCAATCCATCTATCATGTATTCTGTTTGTATCCTTCCCTAGGAGGTGTGTTTCCTGAAGCATCACTACATCTGTGCTCTTATGTTTCAGATAACCCAATACCTTGCACCTCTTGACATAAGAGCTCAGACCATTGACATTCCATGAAGAAATCTTAATAACACTTGTGTCTGTCATATTTAATCTGCAACAAGGAATTTGTTGTGTATTTTCTGATCGATTTAGGCTCAGACTCTTTTAGTCCTATCCAGTGCCTCCAACAAAACACAGAACGACTGGCTATCAATCGCTTTACAAAAAAGAACAAGAACAATTCCCCAACAAAAGAACCAACTGTCTATTCCTCTTCCCACCCCCCAAACCAAATACTTCGTCCGCATGGCGTGTACCGAAGCCTTCAACTGCTTTTTGCTGCAACAGCCATAATATACACAGATCTTGATCCCCATTCTTAAAGTAGAAAGTCGGGTACCAGAGAATACCACGTCATTGTAACCTGTTAATAGGAATGCCAAAAGGAAAGAAGAGTGTTAATTTTAGAGGCCTATTATACTCTATTATGAGAACTAAGGAAGTAAACGAAAAAATTAAGATTCATCAAAAGAAAGAAGCCCTCAGGTCCATCAACTACTTGGATCTAACTAAGTTTCACTTAATGTACCATCGGCTTATTATAATGAATGAAATAAATAAAATTTAAGGACCTGCATACAGGCTGCACAGTGGTGTGGTGGTTAGCACTTTTGCCTTGCAGCAAGAAGATCCCTTGTTCAAATCCTGGCCTGGGATCTTTCTGCATGGAGTTTGCATGTTCTCCCTGTGCATGCGTGGGTTTTCTCCGGGCACTCCGGCTTCCTCCCACAGTCCGAAAATATGCTGTTTGTGAACAAACACCGGAATAAATCATTAACACAGTCCATCACCCTATCTCCATATTCCATGTCCTCTGGTACTCCTTTAAGCCTCAGATTGTTTCACCTGCTGTAGTTTTCATGATATTCAATGCGAGCCTCGAGTTGTTCCACTTTGCTGTTCATCTTCTGCATGGTGTTAGCTAGGCGGCTGCTCTCATCTTCCAGCTGGGAGACTCTTTCCTCTGCTTCGGTGATTCTTGAACCCAGGCCAACCACGTCCGAACAAAGAGAGTCCAAATTGTCTTTAATTGTCGTCACATCGTTTCCCACCTTCTGTATTTTCTCCTGCAAGTCATGGTGGATGTTTCTAATTTCTTTCAGAATATCAGCGTTGTCACTCATCTTGCTCACCAAAGTGGCGGAGTCGGCTATATCGGAAGTTTGGCCGCGAGCTTGAATAATATTAGCCCCGCTGGCTTGATCGTTGTTTGCCCCGCTAGCTTGAATGCTATTAGCTCCGTTAGCTCTCAGTTACGGAGACAATAACTGGTTTATTTTCAGACCTTGATGTTTCTTTGCTCTCGTGTTTTTGGGATTCATGAGCTCTGTCTATCTGTACCCACTTTATGAAGTCAATATGGATTGTTCAACGATAATATAATGAAAGAATGGCTGGTGCATGGCTCGAGCTCCTCAGCATGCGTCTGGTCCTCGCCACATAGTCACCGGAACTCCAGCTTCACTTTCAAAAGACAGAGCAGCAGGGTTTGGTGGTTTTATGACGGCAGACAAACTCCGTCTTTATGTTCAACCTTGCTCTGTCTGAGTGTTGGTGTTGATGGCAGAAGAAGTATGTCAACTATTTTCTTGAATAAAATATTGTTATCACAGTAACAACACTGTCAAAAACAAAGTCCTGCATTAATTTTGTAAGAGATGTCAGTGTATCAGTGTACTGGCGTTTACTTAATATCTGTTCAAGATGGAACTTTAATTCTAATAGCGGATATAAACTCTGCGTTAGTGGAGGCAGTGGTGTCTGTGGTGGAGACTGTTCTTCAGTAGTCTGCTCTCTGTCTCAGTCTGAGATGTTCACCTAGTTTGGATGATGATTATCTGTAAGAGGCCCATAACAGCAGATGTAGATAGTGGTTAGAAATGTGTTGATCACTGTGTCTTTGTGGTAAATATGTGATGTAAACTGTTAACAGAAGAGTGTGCTGCAATCTTTGTGCCTCTCAGGTGTCCATATTTACCAGGTGATGTACGGCTGTGAATGGGAAGATGACACGGATGACGTTTATAGTTACAGACAGTATGCTTATGATGGGGAAGACTTCATATCATTGGACCTGAAGACAGAGACATGGATTGCTCCAAAGCAACAGGCTTTCATCACCAAGCAGAAGTGGGACAATAACAAAGCTCGAACAGTATACTTGAAGAACTACCACACCCGGATTTGTCCTAAGTGGCTGAAGAAGTATGTGAACTATGGGAGGAGCTCTCTGATGAGAAAAGGTAAAATCACATGACCTGATTTAATGTCTTTAAAAACAAGCCCATTTGCCTCAATGTCTTATGTAGTTTCACATTATAAGAAACAACTCATTGTCTCAGTTTCCAGCATTTCTGTCATTGTGTCCCTTGTCTCCTTCTGTTATCTTTGTCACTCCTAAATATTTATCATCACTTTCATGTCTTCCTTTGTCTGCCTCCTTGTCTGTCTGTCTCTTTTACTGTCTTTTCACAGCTTTTCTAATCTTCTCTCACCTCTGTTTCATGACTCTTCATCTGTCTTTCTCCTCAGTACCATCTCTTCCTTTTCCTTCCTTACATGTGCCATTTAAACTACATTAAATTTAAATGTTAACATTAGTATTCAGTTAATACAGAAACTACAAGTTGTCTTTCTCTTCTCTCTCCAGATCTTCCCTCAGTATCTCTCCTCCAGAAGACTTCCTCCTCTCTGGTCACCTGCCACGCTACGGGTTTCTACCCCGACAGAGCCGACTTGTTCTGGAGGAAAGATGGAGAGGAGCTTTATGAGGACGTGGACAGAGGAGAGATCCTCCCCAACCATGATGGAACCTTCCAAATGAGTGTTGACCTGAAGATTTCATCAATCGCTCCTAAAGACTGGAAGAAGTACGACTGTGTGTTTCAGATGTGTGGTGTCAAAGACAACGTCATCACCAAACTGGACAAATCAATGATCAGAACCAATAACGGTAAGACTGAAATCAGACGTGATGAAGGTGACAAAAACACATGTAATTTTCTGCAATAATCCTGCAGTTCATGTATTTTTATGTGTCTTGGATGGGACTTCTTTTTCCTCACTTTGTCTTTTGGTTAATTTCTTTCATATTGATTTTTAGATGTAATTTTAAGGTTGATGTCAGTATTTCCCTAATACATCTATTACAAACTCCCAGAAAACTCAAAAGTAAAGGGAGGAAAGTGTTTCAACAATTACACACAGATTTGGTTTACTTTTATCTTTAACATCTGCCTCATCTATTTTAGGGCCTTTAGAGACAGAATATGCAAGGATATTTTGAGACCTTTTTGGTGTGTAACCACAATTAGTAAACTAGACTTTGACTTGGATTCAGATGATTTTATCAATCCCCAGAGGAAAATTAAGTTGTTATTTCAGCATTTATATTCAATAAAGAGGTAAACAATAAGATAACGCAGAATAATAGGGTATAAAGGGAAGGATAAATGGAATTAAATTGAAACTAAGTAAGGTGAAATCAGATATAAGCTTATAAAATGTAATGTAGAAAAAAATCTATAGAATATATAAGAATGACAGTAATATTATTATTTTTATTTTATTTATCTTTTTAAGAGTACAGTGAACTATAGGTTACTTGCGTAACCCTGGTTCTCAGAGTAGCATGAGTGAGATGTCTCACTATGGGATACGCCCCCTGTGTATGCCTCAGAAGCACTTATCTCATTACGCCAATCCTGATTGGCTGGTGATCGCGACGCCTGCGTCAGGTGGAGCCACCTACCCTTAAGTAGTCTGCGCTACCACACAGCATCACTCAAAATAAGCACCTCTTCTCGCTTCTCCCAGCAAGAAGGGCTGTCTGGTGAGACATCTCACTCATGCTACTCTGAGAACCGGGGTTACGCAAGTAACCTATAGTTCTCATTCCTAGCATTCATTTCGATGTCTCACTATGGGATATGGAAACTCCCGTATTGCCAGACATGCTTATCTCAAGTCAACCACCAGCACTCTGGGAACGGCCCTCTGCTCTAAGCGGGTCCAGTACTCAGTACTGCATGAGCCAAGCTCAGAGCAGAGATGTCCAGCTTATAAAAGTGGACAAAAGTGAGAGGTGAAGACCAGCTTGCTGCTGCACAAATCTCCTGAATTGAGACCCCTTTATAAAGGGCCCAGGATGCAGCCAGGCCACGTGTAGAATGAGCCCGCAGGCCCACAGGAGCCTGCAGGCCCTGAGATGTGTAGGCCAGGGCAATTGCTCCCACAATCCAGTGGGAGAGCCGCTGCTTTGTGATGGGTCTGCCCCTGTAGGGGCTAGCCCAGGACACAAAGAGCTGGTCACTCCTCCGAAAACCCTTTGTCCTGTCCATATAAATCCGCAAGGCACGGACTGGACACAGCATGTGCAACCGCTGTTCTTCAGGAGAAGAAAATGGCGGTGTAGAAAATACTGTAAGAACAATGGGAGTGCATGAGTCAACCACCTTGGGCACAAAAGCAAGGTGGGGCTTCAGTGACACCCTGGCATGCCCAGGAGCAAACTGAGTGCACGAGGAGTGCACTGAGAGTGCATGAATGTCACTCACATGCTTGGCAGAGGCCAGCAGCAGCCCTGTCTTCAGAGACAGGTGCTTCAGGCGAGCCTCCTCCGGTGGTTCAAATGGAGCCCCGGAGAGCCCATTCAAGACCACTGCCAAGTCCCATGGGGGGGCCAGCGACCTGGAAACAGGAATCAGCCTGCGTGCCCCTTTCATAAAACGGCAGACTAAAGGATGTTGGCTAGCTGTCTTTCCTTCAAATCCCACATGGCATGCTGCAATAGCAGCCAGATACACCTTAATTGTGGAGAAGGCTTTTTGTTTGTCTATCAAGCTCTGCAGGAAAGACAAAATTACACTAGCAGTACACTGAAAGGAGATGTGTCCTCTCTTCTGACACCACTCCTCAAACACCCTCCATTTACAGTCATAAAGAGACCTGGTGAAGGAAGCACTAGCACTCTGAATAGTGTTAATCATACTCTGCGGGAACCCTGTAGTATTTAGATTACACCACTCACTGGCCAGGCCCATAGAGCCAGGCGTTCGGGGTGCGGGTGAAATACTGCTCCCCCTGCCTGGGACAGCATATCCCTGTGCAGAGGAATCTGCCATGTATAGGCGACCGAGCCGGACTACAAGGATGGCTGAGGCCATCAGCCCCAGTAGTCGGAGGCATAATCTGAAAGGAACCCGACTGTGTAGGGTGAAGCGTGAGAGGCAGGCTCTGAAAGCTTTCACCCTCACTGCTGACAGGCGAGCTGTGAATGACACCGAGTCTAGTGATAATCCCAGGAAGATTATTTTCTGCACTGGAGATAACTCACTCTTTTCTGGGTTTATCATGAAACTCAGGTCGACCAGGTGTTTTATGAGGGTGTGTGTTTGCACTATGGCTTCCTCTCTGGACTGTGCCAGGAGGAGCCAATCGTCCAAATACATGGCCAGCCTGATGCCCTGCTGTCGTAGCGGGGCAATGGCTGCCTCGGTACAGCGTACAAACACTCTCGGGCTCAGTGATAGACCAAAAGGGAGCACTCTGTACTCGTAACAGACACCCAGAAAAGCAAACCTCAGATATTTCCTGTGCGGAGGATAGATCGGAACATGGAAATATGCGTCCTTCAGGTCGACTGATGTGAACCAGTCGTTCTGACGCAACATACGAAGCAGGGATGCGTGTATGAGCATCCTGAACTTGTATGTTCTGAGGTTTTTGTTCAGGGCCCGGAGATCCAGGATTGGGCGAATCCCGGTCCCTCCTAGTTTGGGGACCAGAAAATACCTGGAGTAAAAGCCACTCTGACATTGTTCGGGGGGCACTACGCATATTGCTCTCTTTAACAACAGCGAGTGAATTTCCTCCCGAAGAACAAGAGCTGACTCTCCGCGCACCTGAGAATGCACTATACCTGAGAAGCGAGGGGGAACAGCGGCAAAATGAAGCCTGTAACCTCGTGAGATCGTTCTCAGAACCCAGGCTGAGCTTGTGATCGTGGCCCATCTCTCTGTCATCACAGAGAGAGATGTGACAGCCTCTGACACACCGCCTGTCACCGGAGTCTCCAATAATGGTGTTATGGGGCCCTCTAGTGGTGGGATATGGCCGTGACACTTGGGCGTCACTGCGCATGCGCCGGGTGTTAGTGCATTGGCAGATTCGGTACCCCTCCGGGCCCGGAGCTGGGATGTAGTCCACTCCGGACCCGGAACCAGCATTGAACCGCTTATTGTGTTCTCGTTTGTTAATTGTGACTGCGCCCTTGACCAGAGGTCTGGATGCGGCAGTGAACACCTTTTTATTAAACAAGAACAATGGTGTGTGCTTGTGTGACTTAGATGAGGGACAGAGCCTGCTGGCCCCACAACGAAGTCTCTTTCCCCTTCCACTGGGATGCGTTGTTGCCACACTGGCAGCGCACGCAGCGGGGGGTACTCGTGGGCTCGAGAAACCCGGAGTAGCACACTGTGGAAGGGAACCGGTGGGGCTGGTGAACGGGAACAGGCAGCACCGGCATCGGTGGGAAGAGGGGAGGCCGTCAGCCTGCCCTCTTCTTCTTCCTGGCCTGCTAACTGGTAGTCTGCGCGGTCTGTACCGGCGGAGCTGCCATCATTGCGGGGGCCTTTCTGGGCCAGCCGGTCCTCGCCTCCTGTCTGCTTGGAGCATTAGGGGCAGGACCGGCTGTCTCTAGGGCTTTAGGTCGTGTTGGGATTTTAAACTGAGAGGTCGGAGGCAGTGCCACAGCCGACGCGAAGCTCTGTCGCGGGGTTGGGGCCGGTGTGGGCTCGGCTTTGCGAGGGAGGCAGAGCTGGAGAGCTTCATCTTCCTTCTTCTTCGCCTCGCAGCGTTGCTGCATTGAGGCGAGAGCGGAGCCAAATATGCCGTCTGGAATGACCGGCACGTCCAAAATGTCCTCCTTCTCTCTGTCAGATAGGTTGGTCAGGTTGAGCCATCTGGCTCTTTCCTGCAACACCATCATTCACAGAGATTTTCCCGTGGCTTGGACCGCACAGCGCTGTATGCGGATTCAGATATCCGTTATCACGGTAATCTCGTCCCACACCGCTGAGTCAGGCTTGGTCATCATATCTTCACATAGCTCGGCTTGGTATGCTGCGAGCATGGAGGAGACGTTCAGTGCTCTGACAGTCAGCGCTGCAGCCCTGTAAGCTCGCGCCGTCATGGCGGACTGGAAGCGGTCTGCTTTGGACGGCAGTGTGGGGTTCCTGGAGGAGGTAGTCAGTCGCGGGTGCAGGTGCACGGCGACTAACGGCTCCATGGGGGGCATGCAGAGAATGCCAAGCTTCTCCATGTCCTCACAATCCAGGGAGGAAGCTCCGTGTATCAGGCTTTTGCTGGTGAACGGGTGATCCTTCCATGAGGAGGACACCTCGTCGAGCAGCTCAGGGAAGACAGGGAGTAACTGTTTTGCCGCCCTCGTAGCCTGGGGGAAGTTCTTCCCTTCATAACGGGATCTGGTGGTCTCCATTATCACAGCAGGCCAAGGGATGTTCAGCCGGGATGCAGCGTGTTTGCACACGGACTGCATATCCATGCTGATGGAGGGGGAAGCAGCCGCTTCTCCCTCCTCGTCCCTGAGGGCACTCTCATCCTCCTCGGATATGAGGAGCTCCGAGGTAGCCTCGTCGTCATCCTCGTAATCCAACTCCAGTACGTCTTCCATAAGCGGGGCCGGAGCGGCTAGGTCTAGCTGGGAGCCCCAGCTAGCGCTAGCACGCGGTCCGGTGTCCGCGGCCGTTCTGTCCTTGGTCTCGCCGGTGACTGGTGGGTCACCCGGGGACAAGTAGGGGTCCTGGCCAGACAAGCTAGCTTGGGGTGCTAGGCGTCGTCGGAGACTCTTCATGGTGAAGCGGGAGCAGTGCACGCATGAACCGGGGGCTTCGATAGCCTGTTGGGTGTGTTGCAGCCCGAGGCAAAACGAGCAGACCTGGTGTGAGTCACGGCTCGATATTTTATTGCCACAGGCACAGAGCCGAGCCCCAGAGTCTCCATTTCCTCTGGTGTGAGGCGCATGGGCATCCATCCTGATTAGCTAGATTGCTGAACAGGAGATGCCGTGAATTAGCTGGTATGCTAATTAACGAAGAACGGTGTTAGCTGGTGTGCTAATTCACCGAAACGGTGTTAGCTGGTGTGTTAAACCGTGTAAAAGCCTTACCTTGGTGTGGTTGGGCTGTCGACTCTCCAAGCTGGAGGGTCATAAATTTGGCAGCTAGCGTTCGGCAACAGAGCAATAGCCGAGTTAGCTCCAGTCTATGAACAGTTAAGCTAGCTAGCGCTTAAGTTGAGATATGCTACACGAAGCGAGAAGAGGTGTTTGAGTGATGCTGCGTGGTAGCGCAGGCTACTTAAGGGTAGGTGGCTCCACCTGACGCAGGCGTCGCAATCACCAGCCAATCAGGATTGGCGTAATGAGATAAGTGCTTCTGAGGCATACGCAGGGGGCGTATCCCATAGTGAGACATCGAAACGAATGCTAGGAATGAGAACCCTTGTTTATCGCGGGGGTTACGTTCCAAAAAGAACCCGCAATAGGCGAAATCCGTGAAGTATTCAGCTTTATTTTTTACAGTTATTATACAATACTGCACTTGGGGGAGCGCTGCAGCTGCAGCCAGGTGGATGCCGCGGCGGTACTCTTGCCTCAGAGAGCGGGTCGACTGACTCAAATGCAGCAGTCGGGGGTGGGGAAGGCTCGCGCCAGCGCTCTTCTCCTGGGGAACGCGGCTGCGGTAGCCAGAGACTGCTGGGGACCACGTCCACTGTCCGGTTGACAGCGGGGGAAAAGAATAAGGCTGCTCCGTCGGCTCCGTCTTTCAGGGTGTCTCACTACACGGAGACCAAGGAGAGAAATGATCCAGCGCTCCACAGCAGGCAGCGCTGGCCTGTATGGCAGAGGAGACGAGGCGTGGAGACTGTTCACTTTGGTCAGTCCCTTAGCCAATCAGGATGCAGAACACAATGCACTGTTTTAAAAAAGCATAAAAAAACTGCACTAAAAAAATCCGTGAAACAGTGAAGCCGTGAAAGGTGAACCGCGTTATAGCGAAGGTTCACTGTATACTGAAATGTGCAAATCAACAGAATGTGCAAATGAGATTGTGAATTTACAGCCACAGTATTTTTAAAACTGTAATTGTCCTGGCTTCATTGCCAATAGACAAGCAAGTGATAATATAAGAAGGATCCTGAACTTACAAACAATTGCAATGAAAAGGAAGACACTGGCAATGCTTCTCAGCTTAGATGCAGAGAAGGCCTTTGACCGTGTAGACTGGTTATTTCTGGAGCAACCCATTGAAACATATGGGCTTCAATTAGGTATTTATTAACTGGTTTAAAATTTTCTACAAGAATTCCAAATCTAGAGTCAGAGTAAATGGTCATTGTTCAAATTTCTTTTCCTTAAGGCGTGGCACGAGATAGGGTGACGGACTCTCACCATGTTTATTCATTTTGAGCATTGAACTGCTTGCTGAGCTAATAAAAACTGATCCATGTATACAAGGTATGTGAGATGATGCAAATGTTCAACACAAGCTCTCACTCTTCGCTGACGATATTTTATTATTTATTGAAAACCCAGTCACTTCCATCCCGTCTATTTTACAACATCTTAATAACTACAGTTTAGTTTCAGGATACAAAGTAAACATGACCAAATCAGAAGCAATGATGATTGTTGAGAGTTGGCCAACTGAATTAGATGACTTGGTATCCTTTAAAAAATCCAACCAGGGTTTTTGGTACTTGGGCGTCCATCTTGCTCCAAAACACACTCAATTTTTTACTTTAAACTATGGAAAATTGCAAAAGACGATCAAAAGCGACTTACAAAAATGGGATGTTCTCCCCTTGTCATTTTGGGAAGGATCGAATCTATTAGAATGAATATATTGCCAAGGTTTTTATTCTTATTTCAATCTCTTCCAGTCTCAGTTCCACAATCAACATTTCAAACTTTGGAAAAGCTAATTGTGAAGTTCGTTTGGCAAAGGCGAAAACCCTGAGTGCACTTGAAAATATTAATGACAAATAAAGAAAAGGGGGGGGCTTGGACTCCCCAATTTAAAATGTTATTATTGGTCAACATGATTATGAACAATCTCTGCATGGGTAGTTAACGATCCAGAAACTCTATGGATTTCTATTGAACAAAGTACAATGCCGGGGCTGTTACTGCATAATCTCCCATTTTTGAATCAGGCCATATTGAAAAATGTCAAAATCACCAATCCATGGATCCTCCAAACACTTAAAACATGGAACCTAATTCAAAAACGAATTAGAGGTGTGACTGCCTCGTGCCACGCCCATTGTAGGTAACATAGAGTTCTTACTGTCTAGCTCAGATGCTACCTTTAAAAGATGGGTGGACAAGGGGCTAATTGTCATTAATCATTTAATTTGTGGACAGACTTTTAAATCATTCTTACAATTGGAAGACGAATTTTCTTTACCCCGGAATGACTTGTATAGATACCTACAGATCAGAGATTATGTGACAAAACACACACAATGGGAGACAGTTATGAGAGAACCTACAAATATAGAAGAATATTTTATCAGATTGTTTGAAAAGAAGGTAAGAACAGAAAAAACAAGATCCATAATGTACAAAAACTTAATGCAGAACTTGTGAGACAATACCTTACATATTAAACATCAATGGGAACTTGAAATGAATGCAATAATAACAGATGAATCATGGGTAAAAATGTGCTCTCAAAGTCATAAAGGGATCAACAGCCAAAACTAGAGAGTTTGATTGGAAGACAAAAACTAGGTTTTTCCTGACTCCACTGAAGACTTTTACAATCAAACGTACCCCAACAGACAGATGCTGGAGGATGTGTGGCGGGGTGGATGACCACACCCATATCTTCTGCCCAAAAATTAACGTGTTCTGGGAAAATACAAGAAAGATAGTGGAGGACATTTTAAGGGCTGATCTTCCAATGGAGCCCCTGTTGTTTGTTTCGGACCTGTATCCTTGTGATACACTCACTGCTGACCAACGTTATATACTTGTTACGATCTAAAAGATGTTAAAGGGGATGAAGAAAGTAACAATGATTTAAAACCCAGGTTAAATAAAGAAAATTAAGACAAATTATGAAAAGAAAGGTGATGAATGTTTATTCACACAACTTGATAACAACTTAAAGCAACAGGGAAGCCCATGTACCGCCTGATAAGCCTAAAAAGCCAAAGAACAAAGGAAACTACCAAATACTGCATGCTCCGCAGCCACCGGAGGCCCCGCAAAGCTCATAAACCCTAACAAACAGCTCCACAAAGTCGACAGGTCACCACTGCTCCACACAGGACTGCTGAGAGAAGAGGCCAAAAAGCGAGCGAGACCACAGCTCTCTCCTGCTACATGTAGACTCCTGCTCAATCAGACTAATTCACCAGAACCTGCCACACCTTCACAGCAGCAGAGGAGCCTGGAGAGAGAGAGGGAGGGAGAGAACACCAAGCAGCCCACCAAACACACAGGGCATGTAACAATACTACGTATTCTGTTGTTGGTGGTGAGAAAAACGATCACCATAAACTGGCTTAAGCCATACCCACCCACTGTTGCCCAATGGAAACAAAAACTGCACCATGTCTACCTGATGGAGTGTTTAACAGCCCAATTACAACTCAAAATGGATATCTTTTTAAGAAGATAGTCACATATCTCCACATTTTTCAGTTCGTAGTCTTAAAGTCAATTTGTGTACCTCCCTCTGTATGTAGGTGACTCTTTGACTCTTTGTAACTTTCTGCACCATTTTTTATTTTATTAGGGTCCGAGCACCAAGGGTGCCGAGGACAGGCATTGCAAGGGCACCGACTGTCCAAGGCACCAGCGGTGCCTAGGACCCTATTGAAACCCTACGGTTTATTAGGGGCTCGGGCATGGAAAATGCCGGAGCACCTATTGTTCTCCCGCGGAGTTTCTGGGGCTCGGGCATGGAACATGCCGGAGCACCTATTGCTCTCCCGCGGAGTTTAGGTTTTATTATTATTCTTCCGCCTAAAACTTTGACTCGCTACTCCTCCCAAGGGCTTTGAGAAATCACACACAAATTATATATCAGCTTATGTGGTTTTATCGGGAATCGATGGCTATGGATTTTCTAAGACATTCATTCATATTTGCCAGAGTTATGAGCAAAAAACTGCATTAATTTTCCACATACACATGAATGGGATTACTGAATCACTCAGACTGAAGACTCACCTGTTTTCACAACGCCACTGCTTCGCCATACTTTCACCTACAAGCTTCATTTAACCATCAAAACGCAGTGATTTCTCTTGTCTACGCAGGGATGTATTTTATGTCATGCTGACATTTACAGTTTTTGCTCAGTGAGTCCTCAAAAAAGTGAAAATTCTCAAAATCTGCTCTCTTCAGAGTGGGTCATGTGACTAGGCAGAGTGAAGGAGTAGTGAAAAATCCGCCTAAAACTTTCACGATTGAATCGCTCTCACGACCAAACGACAAGTATTAGGAGAATGAAATTTGGTCAGATTGTAAACAATTTACCTGGGATTCAAATTAATCCAAGTTTGAAGACCTAGCTCTTTCTGAAGTGAAATGACAGGCAGCAGTTTACAGCAAAGTCGCACCCTTCTCTCCATAGGCACCAATGTAAACTGAATCATCTGCCTCATGGAGGGACAGTGTGTTTTTAAATCGCTGTCGCTCGGTCATTTCTCACACTATTTAGAAAATAATTACATTTCTGGTTAGCCACAGCCTTCCTCTCGCTCACGGTCATTTTACTTTTCAGCTAGGATTAACGGTTAGCCCGAAAGGACCGGCAGAACGTGACGTTGCGCTCCCGTTCAGAAACACTGCTGTCAGGAGCATGTCTGCCCCTTAAGAAGGCGGCATAATAGACAATGAATGGGAGGACTGAATCACTCAGACTGAAGACTCACCTGTTTTCACAACGCCACTGCTTCGCCATCATTTCACCTAGAAACTTCATTTGACCATCAAAACGCAGTGATTTCTCTTGTCTCCGCAGGGATGTATTTTATGTCATGCTGACATTTACAGTTTTTGCTCAGTGAGTCCTCAAAAAAGTGAAAATTCTCAAAATCTGCTCTCTTCAGAGTGGGTCATGTGACTAGGCAGAGTGGAGGAGAGGTGAAAAATCCGCCTGAAACTTTCACGATCGAATCGCTCTCACGACCAAACGACAAGTATTAGGAGAATGAAATTTTGTCAGAGTGTAAACAATTTACCTGGGATTCAAATGAATCCAAGTTTGAAGACCTTGCTCTTTCTGAAGTGAAATGACAGGCAGCAGCTTACAGCAAAGTCGCACCCTTCTCTCCATAGGCACCAATGTAAACTGAATCATCTGCCTCATGGAGGGACAGTGTGTTTTTAAATCGCTGTCGCTCGGTAATTTCTCACACTATTTAGAAAATAATTACATTTCTGGTTAGCCACAGCCTTCCTCTCACTCACGGTCATTTTACTTTTCACCTAGGATTAACGGTTAGCCAGAAAGGACCGGCAGAACACGACGTTGCGCTCCCGTTCAGAAACACTGCTGTCAGGAGCATGTCTGCCACTGAAGAAGGCGCCACAAAGACTTGTCAGTATGTGTCTGTGATAGCTTGGTGCACTGAGCTCCCGCCTTTGGTGCGGGTGTCCTGGGTTTGAACCCAGGTTGTGATATTTTCCTGCCGATCTTCCATGTTTTCTCTAAGTCATGTTTTATGACGTGCTTCCTCATAATTTCACCTACACACTTCATTTTAGTCTTTAAAAAAACCCCAATCTCTTCTTTTCAGGCATGTAGATATTGTGATGGTGGGATTTATGGTTTTCCATACATAATTTCACCGACAGACTTCATTTTAGTCTTAAAAAAAAACAAGCTCTTCTTTTCAGCCATGGATATATTGTGATGGTGGGATTTATGGTTTCTCATACAGAAGCCTCCAAAAACCCCTGTCTTGAGCAAAAAAAAAAAAAAAAAAACCCTCTCAGGCCATGTGCGACAGTGCCACAGAGGCGTCACTAGGTTTTAAGGACAGGGGGGGCTTAGTCCCCAGGAGATGCATAGGATGTGAACAAAAATTTCATTTTACAGCTAACACAAACCTCTCTGCTTCACACAGCCTTTACAGTAACTCCAATCCAAATTTTGACCAGGTGAGATCTTCCTGTCTCTGCTTTTCAAAATAAAAGCACAGCACAATTTCAGAATAGAAGCCTGCGACGGACCGGACAAACGCCACTTCAGCCTCTCAGCTTCACACAGCCTTTTTAGTAACTCCAATCCAAATTTTGACCTGGTGAGATCTTCCTGTGTCTGCCTTTCAAAATAAAAGCACAGCATAATTTCAAAATAAAAGCCTACCACGGCCCGGAAAATGGCAAAACACGCCTCTCTGGATGGGGGCCGCGCGAGGGCCCGACGGGCGCCCGGCCCGAGCCCCTCCCACGATTTCCGCGTGCGGGAATTGTCTTGTTTGGGGCTCGGGCATGGAACATGCCGGAGCACCTATTGTTCTCCCGCGGAGTTTATATTTAGGGGCTCGGGCATGGAACATGCCAGAGCACCTATTGCTCTCCCGCCGGGTTTCTTATTATTAGGGGCTCGGGCATGGAACATGCCGGAGCACCTATTGCTCTTTATTAGGGGCTCGGGCATGGAACATGCGTGAGGGCCCGACGGGCGCCCGGCCCGAGCCCCTCCCACGATTTCCGCGTGCGGGAATTGTCTAGTTTGGGGCTCGGGCATGGAACATGCCGGAGCACCTATTGTTCTCCCGCGGAGTTTATATTTAGGGGCTCGGGCATGGAACATGCCAGAGCACCTATTGCTCTCCCGCCGGGTTTCTTATTATTAGGGGCTCGGGCATGGAACATGCCGGAGCACCTATTGCTCTTTATTAGGGGCTCAGGCATGGAACACGCCAGAGCACCTATTGCTCTCCCGCCGGGTTTCTTCTTATTAGGGGCTCGGGCATGGAACATGCGCGAGGGCCCGACGGGCGCCCGGCCCGAGCCCCTCCCACGATTTCCGTGTGCGGGAATTGTCTAGTTATTAGGGGCTCGGGCATGAAATGCCAGAGCACCTATTGCTCTTTCTTCTTCTTCCGCCTAAAATTTTGGCTCGCTACTCCTCCCAGGGCTTTGAGAAATCACACACAAATTATATATCAGCTTATGTGGTTTTATCGGGAATCGATGGCTATGGATTTTCTAAGACATTCATTCATATTTGCTAGAGTTATGAGCAAAAAATTGCATTAATTTTCCACATACACAATGAATGGGAGGACTGAATCACTCAGACGTAAGAGTCACCTGTTTTCACAACGCCGCTGCTTCGCCATACTTTCACCTACAAGCTTCATTTAACCATCAAAACGCAGTGATTTCTCTTGTCTACGCAGGGATGTGTTTTATGTCATGCTGACATTTACAGTTTTTGCTCAGTGAGTCCTCAAAAAAGTGAAAATTCTCAAAATCTGCTCTCTTTACAGTGGGTCATGTGACTAGGCAGAGTGAAGGAGAAGTGAAAAATCCGCCGAAAACTTTCACGATTGAATCACTCTCACGACCAAACGACAAGTATTAGGAGAATGAAATTTGGTCAGATTGTAAACAATTTACCTGGGATTCAAATGAATCCAAGTTTGAAGACCTAGCTCTTTCTGAAGTGAAATGACAGGCAGCAGTTTACAGCAAAGTCGCACCCTTCTCTCCATAGGCACCAATGTAAACTGAATCATCTGGCTCATGGAGGGAGAGTGTTTTTGAAATCGCTGTTGCTCGGTCATTTCTCACAATATCTGGAAAATATTGTGTGGGCGTCCTGAGTTCGAACCCCAGTTGTGACATTTTCCTGCCAATCTTCCATGTTTGCTCTAAGTGATGTTTTATGATGTGCTTCGTCATAATTTCACCTCCAGACTTCATTTCAGTCTTAAAAAAACCCAAATCTCTTCTTTTCAGGCATGTATATATTGTGATGGTGGGATTTATGGTTTTACATACAGAAGCTCCAAAAACCCCTGGCTTGAGCAAAAAACAAAAAAACCCTCTCAGACCATCTGCTACAGTGCCACGGAGGCGTCACTAGGTTTTAAGGACAGGGGGCTGAGGTCCCAGGTGATGCATAGGATGTGAACACAAATTTCATTTTACAGCTAACAAAAACCTCTCTGCTTTACACAGCCTTTACAGTAACTCCAATCCACATTTTCACCAGGTGACACCTTCCTGTCTCCGCCTGTCAAAACAAAAGGACAGCACCATTTCTAAATAAAATCCTGCGACGGACCGGAAAACGCCTTAAAACGCCTCTCCCGTGGCTGTTCCGGATGGAGGTTGTGCGAGGGCCCGACGGCCGACCGGCCCGAGCCCCTCCCACGATTTCCGCGTGCGGGAATTGTTTAGTTATTTTTATTTTTCTCCCGGCAAATTAATTGCCTTTTTGGCGGCCTTATCATACCCCAAAACGCGTGAAATTTGGCATGCACATCAGGACTGGCGAAAAATTTGATATTTTATGGGAGTTGCGCATGCGCGTGGCAAAATGGCTCTATAGCGCCACCTGCAAAATTGAAAAAGTGGTCATTAGGCCAACTGCCACAATGTTTCATTTACACACGTGGACAAAATTGTTGGTACCTCTCAGTTAAAGAAGGAAAAACCCACAATTCTCACTGCAATCACTTGAAACTCACAAAAGTAACAATAAATAAAAATGTATTGAAAATTAAATAATCAAAATCAGCCATCACTTTTGAATTGTTGATTAACATAATTATTTAAAAAAACAAACTAATGAAATAGGGCTGGACAAAAATGATGGTACCCATAACTTAATATTTTGTTGCACAACCTTTTGAGGCAATCACTGCAAGTAAACGATTTCTGTATTTGTCAATGAGCGTTCTGCAGCTGTCAACAGGTATTTTGGCCCACTCCTCATGAGCAAACAGCTCCAGTTGTCTCCGGTTTGATGGGTGTCTTCTCCAAATGGCATGTTTCAGCTCCTTCCACATATGTTCAATGGGATTCAGATCTGGGCTCATAGAAGGCCACTTTAGAATAGTCCAACGCTTTTCTCTCAGCCATTCTTGGGTGTTTTTGGCTGTGTGTTTTGGATCGTTGTCCTGTTGGAAGACCCATGACCTGCGACTGAGACCAAGCTTTCTGACACGAGGCAGCACATTTCTCTCCAGAATGCCTTGATAGTCTTCAGATTTCATCGTACCTTGCACACTTTCAAGACACCCTGTGCCAGATGCAGCAAAGCAGCCCCAAAACATTACTGAGCCTCCTCCATGTTTCACCGTAGGGACAGTGTTCTTTTCTTCGTATGCTTGGTTTTTGAGTCTATGAACATAGAGTTGATGTGCCTTACCAAAAAGCTCCAGTTTGGTCTCATCTGTCCAAAGGACATTCTCCCAGAAGCTTTGTGGCTTGTCAACATGCATTTTTGCAAATTCCAGTCTGGCTTTTTTATGAGTTTTTTCAGCAGTGGTGTCCTCCTTGGTCGTCTCCCATGAAGTCCACTTTGGCTCAAACAACGACGAATGGTGCGATCTGACACTGATGTACCTTGGCCTTGGAGTTCACCTTTAATTTCTTTGGAGGTTGCTCTGGGCTCTTTGGATACAATTCCAACGATCCGTCTCTTCAATTTGTCATCAATTTTCCTCTTGCGGCCACGTCCAGGGAGGTTGGCTACTGTCCCGTGGGTCTTGAACTTCTGAATAATATGAGCCACTGTTGTCACAGGAACTTCAAGCTGTTTAGAGATGGTCTTATAGCCTTTACCTTTAAGATGTTTGTCTATAATTTTTTTCGGATGTCCTGGGACAATTCTCTCCTTCGCTTTCTGTTGTCCATGTTCAGTGCGGTACACACCTTTTCACCAAACAGCAGGGTGACTACTTGTCTCCCTTTAAATAGGCAGACTGACTGATTATGAGTTTGGAAACACCTGTGATGTCAATTAAATGACACACCTGAGTTAATCATGTCACTCTGGTCAAATAGTTTTCAATCTTTTATAGAGGTACCATCATTTTTGTCCAGGCCTGTTTCATCAGTTTGTTTTTTTAAATAATTATGTTAATCAACAATTCAAAAGTAATGGCTGTTTTTGATTATTTAATTTTCAATAAATTTTTATTTATTGTTACTTTTGTGAGTTTCAAGTGATTTCAGTGAGAATTGTGGGTTTTTCCTTCTTTAACTGAGGGGTACCAACAATTTTGTCCACGTGTGTACAGCTACAATATTTGGTGGGCATATGCACCACATCAGGACACACCAAAAAAGTCAATTACAGCCACGCCCTAAACCCAACAGGAAGTCGGCCATCTTGAATTTGCTGTAAATTTTTCAAAATTAATAGCTCCTAGGGGGTATGTCTGAGAGAACTGAATTTTGGCCAGTACATGCACCAGACCTTTCTGATGAAAAGTTATCAAAAACTTGGCCAGAAGCCAAAAGGTGTGGCCATGGCAGCCCCTCAAAATACTGATCCTTCGCCATGAAACAGGAAGTGGTGTCTGATTCTTCTCAACATGCTCCAGTCTGCTTGAAACTTTACGTGTGATCATAGTGTAACCTATATGAAGTTGAGCTATATGTGCAGAAGACAGAAGATCCGGTTCTTTATGGAGCCAAAACGGTGTGAAAGAAAAACCCCACAAATAAATAACTTTGAACAAAATGGTATTATTGAGAATATATATATGACAAATAAACAATAAGATGAAATAAACAATGTAGACAAATAATATGGCAATTCAATAGGACAAAAACAGGAACAAACAGAAAATCACAGCTTTTGCTGGCTAACCCAGAGTTTGGTTTTTACTTTCTTTCAAGTTTCAAAGACTTTTGAGTTTTCTCCTTGAGTTTGATCAGTTCAGTTCAGTTTTTAGTTAGGAAGAGAAAAAAAAACTTCTGTCCATAATCCGTTGACAGTTCAGAGGGGGAAAAAAACAATCCTACCAGCTCGCCACTTCATTAAAGAAGATTCGGTTCATTTTGGAGTCTTTGGGATCCAGGTTGTGAGGTACACAAAAAAAAAACCTGACCTGAGGAGGTCAAAACAATACATAATCATAAATCTTATAATGTTGCAACATTCATTTATAATTAAGGTAACCGGTAAACATTCAAAGCTCATCAACTAAGTTGTGACAGAGTAAACACATCGCTTACAAAACTTCAATACAAAATTCAATGTATTCTGCTACGTAGCACTTCAGAGCAATATGGCTGCCGCTTTTGCTTTAGTTACAAACAACCATCAAAATATAACATTCAAAGGGTGCTTTCACCAAACTAACCCTGCCGAACTAAACATAACAAAATCGGGATTCAAGAATGCGTACTTGTTATGAAAATTGAAACAAACAAATTACCTTAGAGCAACTGCGTTCCTAAAACACGCTGTTTTAGAGCGGGAGTCCGAGCGAGTCACCGAACAAGCACTGTTTTGAACAACAGTCAAAATAAACAATCAGATTAGCCACTATCATAAATGGGGTTACCTTTGCAAAGGGTTAAGGCATCTTACCGGTGCTTTAGATGGATGTTAAGTGTTCAGATAGGCTTGAAAGTTGCGTTTGTCTTCGTTAGACGCTGCACGCGATGCCACCAGCCACAGCAGGAGCCGACCTTCTGTGCATTTCCCCACAGGAGTACTTAGCAATGCCGCGGCGGAGCAAAAACCAATCAGAAGCGGCTAATGTCAGCTGACTACGTAGTCAGCTGACAACGTCAAATTGTTCATGAATGAACACTGACAGCACTACGGATCTGGAGTTACAATAGTCCTGTCCTGGTGTCATCCACGAACATTTAATGATTCATATCTCAGCTGAACAAGATACTCGCTAGCCCAAACTTCACATGATGGACACCAGGTCCAGTCTGAACTCATCCACAATCATAAATTCTGAAAAAGTCATAGCGCCACCTGTTGGTAGCAGGCCAGAAGCCAAAAGGTGTGGCCATGGCGGCGCCTCAAAATACTGATCCTTCGCCATCAAACAGGAATTGGTGTCTAATTCTTCTCAACATGCTCCAATCTGCCTGAAACTTTACATGTATGATGACAGTCCTGTCCTGATGTCATCCACATAGGGATATTCATTGACAGTCATAGCGCCACCTTGTGGTTTCAGGAAATAGACATCGTTTACACTTTCATGCCCTATTCTTACCCAGTTGATCATATTCACTTCAAATGCGGTGACAACAGGCTGAACACATTGATGATGCATCCCAGTGAAAATGGTGACTTGTCATCAAAGGGTGTGTCTGTGGCGGCCAAACGAATTTCGATGTTTCGCCATGAAAATGTAACGATTCATATCTCAGCTGAACAAGATGCTATCTGCCCTAAACTTGACATGATGGACACCAGGTCCAGTCTGAACACATCCACACTCATAAATTCTGAAAAAGTCATAGCGCCACCTGTTGGTAATAGTAAGTTTAAGGCCTTATATTTTCTGGTACAATGGCCCCAAACTTGGTGATATCATGCTGGAAATTGGTCAGTCGAGTCTTCACCTCTTGACAATCCCACACTGTGAAGGGTGTGCCATTTCATGCAACGCTGTTGCCGTAGCAACCAAATATCACCATGCAAAACAAAGTGCTTTTTTGGCGGCCTTATCATATCCCAAAACGTGTGAAATTCACCATGTTCATCAGGACGGGCGAATAATTTGATATTTTATGGGAATTGCGCGTGTGGCTCTATAGCGCCCCCTACAAAATTCAAATGGGGTCATTAGGCCAACTGCCGCAATGTTTCATTTACAGCGACAATATTTGGTGGGCATATGCACCACATCAGGACACACCAAAAAGTCAATCACAGCCACTCCCTAAACCCAACAGGAAGTCGGCCATCTTGGATTTGCTGTAAATATTTTCTCCTGGCAAATGAATTGCCTTTTTGGCGGCCTTATCATATCCCAAAACGCGTGAAATTTGGCGTGCACATCAGGACTGGCGAAAAATTTGATATTTTATGGGAGTTGCGCATGTGTGTGGCAAAATGGCTCTGTAGCGCCCCCTGCAAAATTAAAATAGTGGTCATTAGGCCAACTGCCACAGTGTTTCATTTGCAGCTACAATATTTGGTGGGCATATGCACCACATCAGGACACACCAAAAAATCAATCACAGCCATGCCCTAAACCCAACAGGAAGTCGGCCATCTTGAATTTGCTGTAAATTTGTCAAAATTAATAGCTCCTAGGGTGTATGTCTGAGAGAACTGAAATTTGGCCAGTACATGCACGAGACCTTCCTGATGAAAAGTTATCAAAAACTCGGCCAGAAGCCAAAAGGTGTGGCCATGGTGGCCCCTCAAAATACTGATCCTTCGCCATGAAACAGGAAGTGGTGTCTAATTCTTCTGACCATGCTCCAATCTGCCTGAAACTTTACATGTATGATGACAGTCCTGTCCTGATGTCATCCACATAGGGATATTCATTGACAGTCATAGCGCCACCTTGTGGTTTCAGGAAATAGACATCGTTTACACTTTCATGCCCTATTCTTACCCAGTTGATCATATTCACTTCAAATGTGGTCACAACAGGCTGAACACATTGATGATGCATCTCAGTGAAAATGGTGACTTGTCATCAAAGGGTGTCTGTGGCGGCCAAACGAATTTTGATGTTTCGCCATGAAAATGTAACGATTCATATCTCAGCTGAACAAGATCCTATCTGCCCCAAACTTCACATGATGGACACCAGGTCCAGTCTGAACACATCCACACTCATAAATTCTGAAAAAGTCATAGCGCCACCTGTTGGTAACAGTAGGTTTAAGGCCTTATATTTTCTGGTACAATGGCCCCAAACTTGGTGATATCATGCTGGAAATTGGTCAGTCGAGTCTTCACCTCTTGACAATCCCACACTGTGAAGGGTGTGACATTTCATGTAACGCTGTTGCTGTAGCAGCCAAATATCGCCATGCAAAACAAAGTCCTTTCTGACAGGTTAGAAATACTCCAATACTCACAAAAATTACCACACACATCACCATCGAATCAAGGAACAACACTATATGCATCTCGGCACTGCACGTGCTATAGCGCCCTGTAGCAGTACTACGTTATGATTTATTGCTCTCGTTATCAATAATTGGGGCACCACCCTAGATTTCTAGGGAAAAATTTAATATTAATAAAAAAATTAATATTCATAAAAATTTTGATCAATCTCATATCAAAAAGTCTTGAATCCTCGTTTAAATTGACCACATTCTACACAAAGAAACACAAGACTGTAACTTGGTCTAAAATGGGGTATTTATTAACTATTCTATGAAAATAATGACAAGTGAACTATGTACAATGTAGATATGGTGTGTGTGTGTGCGTGCAGGACTACATGTGTGCGTGGAATGTGGGAGTGTGTGTGTGGTGTGAGAGAGAAGGAAATATGGTGAGGATTAGCCAGAGCTAACCTGACGAGGTAACCGGTAATTTGGATTAAGAATTCTAATGATTTGTAAAAGAATAAATTGATTAAATTAATTAATTGACCAAGCTGTTAGTACATCACCCATAGAATGGAATCAGAGCAAACTCAGCTGGAGTTATTGAAGTGAACCGTCATGGGGCTGGGACGTGCGAGGCCTTCAGATTCGCAGCACACGGTCTGGACCTGCGGGTTCGGAGCGGTGCGTCGTCGTTGTGGTGGCCTAGATGTCCTGCCGCGGGTTGATCGGTTCTATGCAAAGACCTGATCCAGCAGATCTCCGGAGTTCTCAGCTGAGTGCTTAAAAATGATGGTTCTCAGGCTTTAGCCAAGAAAAATGGGTGTTGATGAAAAATTGTCAAAATTAAGAAAAATAAATGCTGGTTCTGAATCGGTTCTTCAGATTAAAACGAATAACGTGGGTTTAAAATTGAGCAAAATGTCTCCTTAAGTTACAAAAATATTAAGAGATAAATAGTTAACAAACTTAGATGGTGAGGGAATTTCAAAGATAGAAAAAACGCGCTTTAGGTAAGAAAATAATGAGACAGACTTTGGTTGGCCTCTCAGGAAGAGAGGGGTAAGAGAGAGGTCGGTAAGAGACAAGAGAGAGATGATGTGGGCTACGGCTGACTTTATCTGTGGGTCCAGCTAAGGGGAGGACCTGGGCGGAGAGAGAGAACTTTTAGGCGCGAGTCTGGTGGAATTTGGAATCTCTTTGTTCTCACAAAGTAGAGAAGAAAGAGGAATCCAGAATGGATTAAAATATGATATTAAACGCGCAAAACACGATCTGTCTATCCCACCATATTCAGTTGTGTGAAAGTGAAATGTGTAGATTAATACATATGTTCATATGATGTGAATCATTTCATTCATAACTATATGTTTATGTTCATGACATTAAAAATATGTATCACAGTGAAAATATAACAACAAGTCAGAGATTTGGTAACAGGTAAATACAATGGTCATCATTCAACCTAAATGGAGAGGAAATTCAGAGATTAATAAGGGAATTCATTCCAAAATCATAGTATCCTGGGGAAGAAATGATTAACATCACAAATTAATAAATCGACTTCTATCAGACATGCAAATATGATCTTCAAATATGACATAGATGAAACACTGTGAGTAACTGTGGTAAATCTGGAAAAACCAAATGCATATAGAAATATTAATTTGACAAGTGTTTTTGTTTAAGTTCAGTTCCAGTCTCTTTGTTTCAGTCAAAGAGAGGGAGAGGGTGACTCCAGCCTTCTGCCATAAAGTTTTACGACTTGTTATCTGATCTGTGGAATGCAGAGACATCTCTGGCTGAGGGTCTCCTAAAGCTGAAAAGGGATTTTAGCATGAAAGTTCATTAAACAAACGTCCATAGCATATAATTGAAAGTCATTGTCTTTTAAAAAGAAGAAGTTATTCCAGGGGTTTAAATGTTCACAGGAGTTCCATCCTTCTGTGAATGAAAACCTACAGAAATACAAATGTCTCAATCCTCCTATAGAGATGGGTGTTGGTCAGTGCTGAAGAGAGAGACAGCTTATCTGAGTTTTGATCAGCTCAGGAATTCCAGGGCCTTTGCAGTCTTGCTACAGCCCCCTACAGTATTTTTAACAAACAGCCCCCCCAGCACGTTTCACCTGCATTCATGAAATTTGGGAGGCTTATAGAGCACATCAGGAAGCACAAAAAAGCCTCTTGGAGCCATGCCCTAAGTCCAACAGGAAGTTGGCCATCTTGGATTAATTTTGGGATTTTTGATGATTTTTCTCATTTTTGAGAGTTAATACCTCCTAGGGGATAATACCAGGAGACCTGAAATTTTGTCAGTCCACACAGCAGGACTTGGTGATGAAAAGGTATCAAAAGTTTAACCAGAAGCCAAATGGTGTGGCCATGGCGACCATCAGAGTTTTGATGCTTGGCCATGAAACAACAGCTGCTGTATGACCAGAGGCATCACTAGGTTTTACGGACAGGGGGGGCTAAGCCCCAAGGAGATCCCCCGAGGAGATGCACAGGATGTGCATAACTATCCTCTGCATGCTCCAATCTGCCTCAAACTTTACATGTATAATCACACTCCAATCCTGATCACATCCATAGGCCAACATACACTCTGTCGCGGCGCCAGCTGTTGGATGGACATGAAATGCTTTATAAGTAACCTGTACATATTCCAATCTGGCTGAAATTTTGCATGTATGATCAGACTGGTCCAGATGCAAATCAGAGGCCGACATACACTCTCAGTCACAGCGCCACCTGGTGGACGTGCGTGGATTTGCCGACCAGCGTGGATGCGAGGACCCGTCCATTGCTGCTTCCAGCTTTAATTTTACTTTTTTTAAATTTGATTTTTTAATTTATTTATTTTTATCTGAGCCCCATCTCATCACTTAATTGCCTGTGATTCTGCAGTTGTTGACAATAAAGTTTAAAAAAAAACTGCAATTCTCAAAACAACTCTGTCTGTCTCATTTACTGTGTTTTCACATCTTTTCTAAATTTTCTCTCACCTCCTCCTCTGGTTTCATCATCTGTCTTTGTCCTCTTCTACACCATCTTTCCCTTTTCTTAACTACACTGTTATCCAAACTGCATAACTTTAACTCTAAATGTTGATGTTAATATTCAGTTACGACAGAAACTATGAGCTGTCTTTTTCTTCTCACACCACATCTTCCCTCAGTGTCTCTCGCCCTGATAATGACAGCCAGGGACAAAGCTGCGTAACTTAAATATTTAATTTATGAAATGTTGTGTTTGATTATTTATATTTTTTATTCCAAATAAACCTATCAGATATATTGATTGTTCAGTGATTTTAAAACTGGAATTCTCAAAACAACATGAACTTTTTCTTACAGTGTATCACTCTCTGAAGTATTTCTACGCTGCATCCTCTCAAGTCCCAAACTTCCCAGAGTTTGTGGTTGTTGGAATGGTTGATGATGTTCAGATCGTTCACTATGACAGCAACACCAGGACAGCAGTGCCCAAGCAGGACTGGATGAAGAAAGTCATTGATGATGATCCAGAGTACTTCAAGAGGAGCACTAACATCTTTATGGGTCAAGAGCAGACCTTCAAAGACAACATTGAAGTACTAAAGCAACGCTTCAACCAAACTGGAGGTTTGTTCATTTTTCATGTTTTACTGGTGAATATTGTTAATGTTTTTATTGTGCTTTGCAAACATTCAAATGTATATATTTTGTGTAAGTGAAAATGGATGTGTACATACTCATGTCTCAATGAGACATTTCAATGTCTCACTTAACTCACAAATTTAAACATTTTAACACGCTCCCAATAACACATACTGTCAGCCTAAAATTTGGATTAGATCAACTTCACTTGACCACAGTGTATCAGAAATGTCATAAATATGTTTCAGAAAGGGATGAAATAATTGGTCATCAAGTGGTTAATTCATGGAAAATTAACATCAATTTTGATAAACAAATGATTATGAAGGTTTTAAAAAGCAAAAATCCAAATATTTGCTGGTTCTTGTTTTTTCGACATAAGTTGTTTTTATGAAGATTTGTGATAATTTCCTTATTTTAATTTAATTGATTAATCTATTAACAAGTGTACACTCACTCAACAATGAATTTTAGCTGAAAATACACCTTGTATGTGAGTGGTGGAGCAGCTCTGTCACTAACCTGCAGCACACACAGGTGACTAGTAAATGTTCAAACGTATTAATAAACTTAACAACAGTTGATCTGTCCAAACATTCAGCAAAGAATCATCTCATCAGCAGAGAAACACTCAGTTTGACTGCTGAGCTTATAGTTCATCCCTTACTATCCACATGTTACGTCTGCTAGCTGCCACATCACTGAGTTAACTAAATGATACAAACATGGGTTAATGGTTAAAAGTAAATATTGTCAAGCTGTTTGTTTAACTAACTGCGTTCGTAAATTCAGTACGAAATTATGAGCATCATCTATACAGTTGATCAGAATTTCAGTTTCATTTTGAAAGCACAGAGCAGCAGGATTTGGTGGTTTTATGACTGCAGACAAACTCCATCTTTATGTTCAACCTTGCTCTGTCTGAATGTTGGTGTTGATGGCAGAAGAAGTACGTCAACTCTTTTCTTGAATAAACAATTATTAATACACAGTAACAACACTGTCAAAAAA
The DNA here is from genome assembly GCF_021347895.1 of Acanthochromis polyacanthus. NCBI lineage: Eukaryota > Metazoa > Chordata > Actinopteri > Pomacentridae > Acanthochromis > Acanthochromis polyacanthus. The sequence continues at coordinate 9,852,541 of NC_067123.1, forward strand.
CAAAGTCCTGCATTAATTTTGTCAGAGATGTCAATGTACCAGTGTACTGGCATTTACTTAATATTTTTTCAAGATGGAACTTTAATTCTGATAGTGGATATAAACTCTGTGTTCGTGGAGACAGTGGGGTCTGTGGTGGAGACTGTTCTTCAGTAATCCGCTCTCTGTCTCAGTCTGAGATGTTCACCCAGTTTGGATGATGATTATCTGTAAGAGGCCCATAACAGCAGATGTAGATTAAGTGGTTAGAAATGTATTGATCAGTGTGTCTTTGTGGTAAATATGTGATGTAAACTGTTAACAGAAGAGTGTGCTGCGATCTTTGTGTTTCTCAGGTGTCCATATTTACCAGGTGATGTACGGCTGTGAATGTGATGATGAGATGAATGAGGTTTATAGTTACAGACAGTATGGTTATGATGGAGAAGACTTCATATCATTGGACCTGAAGACAGAGACATGGATTGCTCCAAAGCAACAGGCTTTCATCACCAAGCAGAAGTGGGAAAATGACAAAAATCGAACAGCATACTTGAAGGACTACCACAACCGGATTTGTCCTAAGTGGCTGAAGAAGTATGTGAACTATGGGAGGAGGTCTCTGATGAGAAAAGGTAAAATCACATGACCTGATTTAATGTCTTTGAAAAAATGCTCATTTGCCTCAATTTCTTATGTAGTTTCACATTATAAGAAACAACTCATTGTCTCAGTTTCCAGCATTTCTGTCATTGTGTCCCTTTTCTCCCTCTGTTGTCTTCGTCACTCCTAAATATTTATCACCACTTTAATTCTATTTGTCTTCCTTTGTCTGCGTCCTGTTGGAGCAGAGTCTCATTCTACCAGGAAAACAGACTTTGTATGAGACAGCTCCAGCCAGGGGCGTCATTAGGCTTTAAGGACAAGGGGAATTTGCCCCGAGAAGATGCACACCATGTGAGCGAACGTTTAATTTCACAAACAGCTAACATAAACTGAGAAATTGGTTTTCCAATTTTTGGACAGATTTAGATTTATTCAGAGATACTTTACTGTGTAAATGTTTTAGGTCACAGTGGTCATGACTTTTGCTCAAAACGCAATAATTCAGGGCTACCAACTTTTGACCAGACCCTAGAGTGAGATTTGGTTGGTGTGTGATGCTGATGGGGGTCTGGGGGCCCTCCCCCAGAACATTTTGAAAATTATGTATCCTATTTCCTGCATTCTGGTGTGTTTTTAAAGCATTTTGTTAAAATCTTATTATAGAGATAACATTAAGGGATAATAAAAAAATAAAATAATTGAGCTTAAAAAAAAGCAAAAAAACAAAACAAAAACAGAGCAACAGCAGGCAGTATTGAAAATGGTTCTTCATGTAAAATATAGATGAAAGTTCTGTGGCTGGATGCGCACAACACATTTCAGCATTTTCCATAAATATCTGCATAATTGAAATGCCTCCAGCAACCACTTTGTAACATTTTTCTTGGAGGATTCTAATGCACACAGTCAACAACTTCAAGTTGACCACATCAGCCAACTAAGCAATAAAAAGTGTCGCCTAGCCACGCTAGACCCAGCTCTTAAGAAACAGGGGTCTAGGAACGCTCGACTGGGAGGGAGGCGGGCTAAAAGGTTGTCTTTCAAATCACTCTGCAGCAATTGGGTACGTATACAACCAATCAGCGCAACGAATAGGCTGACGTAGTTCCTAGAGCGCCTGATTGTGGCTAAGTCCCGTTAGCTTTCCAACCAGCGGAGCCAATTGGTATATTAAGGATTTGCCATATCCCGTCGGCATAAGTCCAAATATGTCTTTCTTCTCAATGAAACACTTCAGTGCCGTCCTTTGTTTATCTTTCAAGTTGAATTTAGCTTCAAATCTTTAAGGGCTGTGGCCAAAGCCGAGTCGAAAGATAACTGTTTATTGTGCGCCGGTTGTTTCTGTCAGAATCGTCGTGCCTCTGTCGTCACTTAGTTACGCCCACCTTCTGACTCTACACTTCATGGTGATTCGTCCGGCCAGTTTTAGGAGCATTCAACCTCGAGCCTTATGGAGGCTAACTAGACCCACCCTGGCAGAGAATTAAATTTGTTGTCATGGGTTGTCTAGTGTGGCTAGGCTATAAAAAGTGCTTAAGCAAAAGCAAAACCTAACTTCAGAACTTAAATTATCCATTCACTGAACAGAATTACAATCAGACACTAAACTCTATCCCTTGGGAGTAGGGTGACATGGACTAAACCAGGTCTGACTGGACATCACAGGAGCATGGTGAATAACTTATTAAGATGTCTGTGTAGATTGTCATTCATCCAGGTCATGGTTATCCAAAGTTTTGGCTCTCCTGTATTGAGCCATATGCTTGTTAAGTGGATGTTTGGTTTCCCCTATGTAGAGATCTGAGCATTCCTTGCTGCATTTAACTGCATACACCAGGTTGCTCTTCTGGCTGTGTGGTGTGGGGTCTTTTGGGTGTACCAGTCTTTGCATGAGGGTGTTATTTGGCTTTAAAATGACAGGGATCTGGTGTTTGTTGAAAATCCTCCTCAGTTTTTCAGACACACTATATTGCGCCTGCTTCCGTCTTCACTGGGTTCACAAGATCCAGAAAGGAGAACAACCCAGTGAAGACGGAAAAGATGGAGAGCAGGCACATTCACGGCATGGTTCCCATTCATGGCATGGTAAATGGTTGTATTTATATAGCGCTTTTATCCAAAGCACTTTACATGATACGTCACATTCACCCATTCACACACTGATGGCAGAAGCTGCCATGCAAGGCACTAACCACGACCCACCAGGAGCAATTAGGGGTTCAGTGTCTTGCTCAGGGACACCTCGACCTGAGCTTGACGGGCCGAGGATCGAATAATGGATGCAACCTTCCAGTTACAAGACGGCCACTCTACCCACTGAGCCATGCCCCTATGGCATGGCATACGGCATGGCTCCAAACCAGCCATTTTAATAGTCATAATAGAGGAGAGTGTTCCCTTTAGAGCCACACTGTTCCTGGTCTTAGTCTTGTTCAGTCCAACCAGTGAAAACACACCATTATAGAAGATAGTCATATTAGGTCCAAAACTTGCAAAGGATGCCAGTTAGCGTTCCATCATGGGAACAGCAACAAAACCAGAAAGCCAATGTTTTTTCCCATTAATTTGTCACTCAATGTGCAATGCTGAAGATTTCATTTTCTGTTTACATTTAAATTGTGCACCTGTGACGGTTAGCCTGATCTTGGATATGGCGGCAAGCCCGGAGGAGGGCAGCGTAGGCCTGTCGCCAGGTTCGGGCGTACCGGCGGAGATGAGTGTCCACTGATGGCACCGCGATTTCGCCCTCCCGGTTCGGGAAGAGCGGAGGTTGGTAGCTGTAGGCGCAGTGGAAGGGAGACAGGCCGGTGGCAGCGCTGGGGAGGGTGTTATGGGCGTATTCCACCCAGATGAGTTGAGAGCTCCACGAGCTGGGGTTCCTCGATGTAATACACCGGAGGGTGGCCTCCATTTCCTGATTCAGCCACTCCATCTGACCATTACTTTGGGGATGAAACCCAGAGGACAGGCTGACCTTGGCTCCTAGTGGTGAGCAGAATGCTCGCCAGACCTGGGACGTGAACTGGGGTCCACGGTCAGAGACGATGTCCAGGGGGATACCATGAGCGTGGAAGACATGGGCCACTAGGAGGTCCGCAGTTTCTCGGGTAGAAGGGAGCTTAGACAGTAGGACAAAGTGGGCATATTTAGAGAATCGGTCAACGATTGTAAGAAATGTTGTCATACCATGAGACGGGGGCAGGCTGGTCACGAAATCTAGGGAAATATGGGACCAAGGTCACCTGGGGATGGGTATCGGGTGGAGGAGTCCAGGGACAGGCTGGTTCGAGGTCTTATTTTGGGCGCAGACGGAGCAGGCTGAGATGTAATCACGGCAGTCTCGGGTCATGGAAGGCCACCAGAACCTCCGGCGGAGGACCACCAGCGTCCTGGACACCCCTGGGTGGCATGACAACTGGCTGGAGTGGGCCCAGTGGAGGACGTCCGGGCAGATGGTCTCCGGGACGAACAGCGTCCCTTGGGGACCACTTTCGGGGAAGACCTGATTCTGTTGGGCTTGGCGGACGGTGGTCTCGATGTCCCACAAGGCAAGCCAGGTGGCGTGGGTACAGGATAGGTTCCGGATTCTCAGGGGAGCTTTCCTTGGAGTTGATGCGAGACAGGGTGTCTGGTTTGCTGTTAGGGGTTCTGGGAAGATAGGACAGAGTGAACTGGAAGTGATCAAAGAATAGTGCCCAGCTGGCTTGCCTGGGGCTCAGATGTTTGGCCGTCTGCAGGTACTGCAGGTTTTTATGCTCGGTCCACACCAGGAACGGCTGTTCGGCCACCTCCAGCCAATGCCTCCACTACTCCAGCGCCAATTTCATGGCCAGGAGCTCTCGGTTCCCCATGTCATAATTCCTCTCGGCTGGGGTGAGCTTGTGGGAGAAAAAGGCACATGGGTGGAGCTTGTCATCTCCGCCGACGCGCTGCAAAAGCACCGCCCCAACTCTGGTATCCGAGGTGTTGACCTCGACGATGAATTGACAGCTCGGGTCTGGCTGAACGAGGATGGGGGCTGAGGTGAAGCGGGACTTGAGGGTTTGGAAGGAGACGCATGCGTCAGGGGACCCGTGGAATTTATGGGAGGTGGACGTGAGAGTGGTTAGGGGAGCAGCGATCTGACTGTCATTTTGGATGAAGCAGCGGTAGAAGTTGGCGAAGCCCAGGAACCACTGGAGTTGTTTGCGGTCCCCGGGCTCCGGCCAATCCTCCACCGCCGCAATCTTGGCCGGGTCCATCGTGATCTTCCCCACAGCAATGATGTAACCCAGGAAGGGCACCGTCAACATATGGAACGCGCACTTTTCCGGCTTTACGAAGAGGCGGCTTTCGAGAAGGTGCTCCAGCACCAGTCGGACGTGCCGATGGTGCTCCTCCAGGTTGCAGGAGAAGATCAGGATGTAATCTAGATAGACAAAGACAAACAGGTTGAGGAAATCCCGGAGGACGTCATTGACTAGATGCTGGAAGACGGCGGGGGTGTTGGTTAGGCCAAATGGCATCACAAAGTATTCCTAATGGCCAAGGGGGGTGTCTAAGGCCGTCTTCCATTCATTCCCCTCCCGAATCCGGACCAGATGGTATGCATTACGGAGGTCTAATTTGGAGAATATGGTTGCCCCATGTAGGGGGTAAAAGCCGAATCAATGAGGGGGAGTGGGTATTTATTCCGGATAGTGATCTTGTTTAGGCCCCAGTAGTCCATGCAGGGCCGCAGTCTGCCATCCTTCTTCCCTACGAAGAAGGACCCTGCCCCGACCGGGGATGTGGATGGCCAGATCAGTCCGGCGGCCAGGGATTTCTCGGATGTAATCCTCCATGGCAGCTCGTTCTGGTTTGGATAGATTATAGAGCCTCTCCTGGTTCCTCCTTAGGGGCCAACTCGTCCTTCAGTTTCTCATTTAGTCCTCGCTGGAAGGAGTAGCGGAGGGCGGAGTCCTTCCAATCACACTCTGCCGCCAGGGTCCGGAACTCTACGGCGTACTCCGCCACACTCTGTCCCCCCTGAGTGAGGCTGCCGAGGCGTTTGACAGCGTCTTGTCCTTACACCAGGTGGTCAAACACGTGCCTCATCTCCTCGGTGAAGGCCGTGTAGGACTGACAGACGGGGTTACTGTTCATACAGACCGCCGATCCCCAGTGACGGGCAGCTCCAGTGAGGAGGCTGAGGATGTATGCAATCTTCTGCTGGTCAGTGCTGTAGGTGAGAGGTTGCATGACAAAGACCAGAGACGTCTGCATCAAGAACTCCTGGCAGGCGCCCTGGTCACCAGAGTAACATTTGGGAGTGGGGACAAAGGGCTCACGGACTGGAAGAGGGGATGGTGCTGCTGGTTCCGGGACAGGTGGTGCAGGCGGAGGGGGAACTGGTGGGCCCAGGAAGGCTTGGTGCTGGGCGAGAGAGGAGGAGACTTGATTCAGCTGAGTGGTTATGGTGTTCATTTGGGCGTTCATCTGACGGGTGCCTTCAGCTAGTTTCTGGAGACAAGCTGACAAGCAGTTAATATAAAAATGGTTAGTATAAAAATTCAGTTTAGAAATATCATGGAAATCCTACACTTTTTGTCTGTCTGACTCTTCTACTGTCTTTTTAGAACTTTTCCAAATTTTCTCTCACCTCCTCCTCAGGTTTCTTCATCTGTCTTTCTACTCTTCTATACCATCTTTCCCTTTTCTAAGCTACACTTGCCATTTAAACTACATTAAATCTGAATGTTGATGATCGTATTCAGTTAATACAGAAACTATGAGCTGTCTTTCTCTTCTCTCTGCAGTTCTTCCCTCAGTGTCTCTCCTCCAGAAGACTCCCTCCTCTCCAGTCACCTGCCACGCTACAGGTTTCTACCCCGACAGAGCCGACTTGTTCTGGAGGAAAGATGGAGAGGAGCTTCATGAGGACATGGACAGAGGAGAGATCCTCCCCAACCATGATGGAACCTTCCAGATGAGTGTTGACCTGAAGATTTCATCAATCCCTGCTGGAGACTGGAAGAAGTACGACTGTGTGTTTCAGCTGTCTGGTGTCAAAGACGACGTCACTAAGCTGAACAAATTAGTGATCAGAACCAATAACGGTAAGACTGAAATCAGACATTATGAAGGTGACAAAAACATGTTTAGTTTACTATAATAATCCTTCAGTTCATGTATTTTTATGTCTTGGATGTGTAATGTAATGAGTTTAAGTTATAATAAGAGGGACTAATTAAAGCATGCTGTGATGCGCAGTCATCAGTGACTAAGGTGGTGTGTGGTCATGTGCACAGGAATCTGCAGGGGCATAAATAAATAGTACACACGCTAGGCATGTATGTTCCTGACATCCTCCATTAAAGTTCGTCTCTAAAGATACTCGCTGGGATTGATTATTGACGTTACATGGTGTCAGAAGTCAACTATGGCGAAGTTTCCACCTCCGGACAACTTTGACTTCAGCCACCCAGAGCTCTGGCCTGAATGGAAGCGCCGGTTTCACAGGTACAGGATAGCTACTAAGCTAGACAGAGAGGCTGAAGTGCAGGTGTGCACTCTGTTGTATTCCCTCGGGAGTGAAGTTGAAAACATCGTCAAGACGTTTGTCTATGCCAATGAGGGCGATGACAACGTGTATGAAGTCGTACTGGACAAACTAGACAAATACTTCGTGCCGAAAGTCAATGTTATACACGAGAGAGCAACATTTCACCAGCGGGCACAGAAACCCGGTGAGAGTGTGGAGGAATATATTCGCTGCCTACACGAGTTGGCCGACAAATGCGACTTTGGTGCTGTAAGGGACGAAAATGTGAGAGACAGACTAGTGATTGGTGTACTCGACAAAGACTTGTTACAGAAATTACAAATGATGTCAGATTTAACCCTGGATAAAGCATGCAGACACGCCAGGCAGTCGGAGCAGATCAAAGGGCAGATTTCCGAGCAGAGCGGAGCTGCAGCACTGTGTGAAGTGACACACACACACAAACGTACCTTCTCTGCGCGGCCCAAGAATGCATTTAAACCCGACAAAGGAGACAATTAATCCCCAGAGGAAAATTATGTTGTTATTTCAGCATTTATATTCAATAAAGGGGTGAACTGTTAGGGACCAGGCGGTGTGTGAACCCAAGCAGCAGGCAGACAGACAGGCGGGTGAATTACAAAGGGTTTAATAACACAAACTCAACATAAACACTCCATATGGGAGGGACAGGGATAAACAGAACGGGGAACTAAACTAAACTAAAAGTGACGGACCAGACGGCCATGGTGGGGGCTTAACTAAATTAAGCGAGGAGAGGTGACTCACGTTATCTGGGGGGAATCGGGAGACGAGGTGGGGATGGGGCTGAGGAGAGCCAGTGGCGGAGCTGTGGCAGAGACGGCGGAGCAGGCAGAACCAGAACAGACGGGGGAAGTGCAGAGCAGAGTGGGGAGACGAGCAGGCAGGGGGTTCCATGATGAAGCGGGGGGAAAACGGAGCAGGCAAGGAAGTCCAAGGTCGGGGGAAAAAAGACAGAGCTTGACCAGAGGTGTGCATTCGACGGGGAACCGCAGGCAATGACCCAGCATGGAGCCGAGGGGAGAGCCAGGGTTTATTTTCTGCTGATTACCAATTACGAGCGGCTGTGCTCCTCCTCAGCCGCTCGCAATCAGGCGAGTTAGAGCACAGGAGAGGGAGGGGCCGTGACATGAACAATGAGATAAAACAGAATAATAGGGTATAAAGGGAAGGTTAAATTGAATTAAATTAAAACTAAGTAAGGTGAAATCAGATATAAGCATATAAAATGCAATGTAGAAAAATATATAAAAAAATAGAATAAATAAAATGACAGAAATATTCTTATTTTTATTTTATTTATCTTTTTAAGAGTATACCGAAATGTGCAAATGAACAGAATGTCCAAATGAGAATGTGAATTTACAGCCACAGTATTTTGAAAACTGTAATTCTCAAAACAACTCTGTCTGTCTCTTCTACTGTGTTGTCACAGCTTTTCTAAATTTTCTCACCTCCTCAGGTTTCTTCATCTGTCTTTGTCCTCTTCTGCACCATCTTTCCCTTTTCTTTACTACACTGTCATCCAAACTACATAACTTTAAATCTGAATGTTGATGTTAATATTCAGTTACTACAGAAACTATGAGCTATCTTTCTCTTCTCACTCCACATCTTCCCTCAGTGTCTCTCACCCTGACAAAGACAGCCAGGGACAAAGCTGCATAACTTAAATATTTAATTTATGAAATGTTGTGTTTGATTATTTATATTTTTTCTTTCAAACAAACCTATCAGATATGTTAATTGTTCAGTGATTTTAAAACTGGAATTCTCAAAACAACATTAACTTTTCTTACAGTGTATCACTCTCTGAAGTATTTCTACGCTGCATCCTCTCAAGTCCCAAACTTTCCAGAGTTTGTGGTTGTTGGAATGGTTGATGATGTTCAGATCGTTCACTATGACAGCAACACCAGGACAGCAGTGCCCAAACAGGACTGGATGAAGAAAGTCATTGATGATGATCCAGAGTACTTCAAGAGGAGCACTAACATCTTTATGGGTCAAGAGCAGACCTTCAAAGACAACATTGAAGTACTAAAGCAACGCTTCAACCAAACTGGAGGTTTGTTCATGTTTCATGTTTTACTGGTGTATGTTGTTAATGTTTTTATTGTGCTTTGCAAACATTCAAATGTATATATTTTGTGTAAGTGAAAATGGATGTGTACATACTCATGTCTCAATGAGACATTTCAATGTCTCACTTAACTCACAGATTTAAACATTTTAACACGCTCCCAATAAAACATACCGTCAGCCTAAAATTTGGATTAGATCAACTTCACTTGACCACAGTGTATCAGAAATGTTATAAATATGTTTCAGAAAGGGATGAAATAATTGGTCATCAAGTAGTTAATTCATGGAAAATTAACATCAGTTTTGATAAACAAATGATTATGAAAGTTTTAAAAAGCAAAAATCCAAATATTTGCTGGTTCTTGTTGTTTTTCAATATATTTTACGTCATCCACTCCAGTCACTCATTTGATATTTATATTGTGTACATACTGTATAGTCTAAATTTTATTCTATTTTATTCTTTATCCTATTCCTACTGTGAATACCCTTTCTATTTTTTATAACGTCCTGCTGCTCATATGCACCTTAATTGCCCCTCGGGGATAAATAAAGTTTATCTGAATCTGAATCTGAATCTATTTTAATGAAAATTTATGATAATTTCCTTATTTTTGCATAAATTGATTAATCCATGAACAGTGCACACAATACAAAACCTTTATTAATCCCGAAGGGAAATTTAATTCAATTCACTCACTCGACAATGAGTTTTAGCTATAAATACACCTTGTATGTGAGGAGCGGAGCAGCTCTGTCACTAACCTACAGCACACACAGGTGACTAGTAAATGTTGAAACGTTCAAAGTATGATTAACCCTTTACGCTTCAGTGCGTCGTAGGTGTACCACCAGCGGTACACCTACTAATTTGTATAGGAATTTCAAGAATGTCCGACGGCTGCAAATGCGATTATACAAACACTATACGCCGATGGAAAGCTTAGATTCTCATGAATCCGCTGGTATAAACCACTTTCAGATGCGATTACCACAGCGGGTGAGAAAAACACATTTGTCCGACAAAAACGAATATTCATCCACCCGTTCTCTATACATGGCTTCAACGCACACAGCGCGACTCACATTTCCGGGTTCATTATTACACACAGAAAAAAAGATTCCACAAAAAACGGCCATAATCCAACCTTTTACATCCAGACAACACAAGCCAGTAAACTATTTTGTCCAAAACATGTCCTGAAGTCAGTATAAAATCCACGAATCGGTCGTTTTCAAGGAAATGCATCTCGCGATGCGCGTCCAATATTCCCCGTATTTTTCGTAATTTTTTAAATTTAAAAATAGAATATTAGCGATTTTTTGTACTGAAAACAGCTGGAATTGACTGAAGCTTAAAGGGTTAAACTTAACAACAGTTGATCTGTCAACACATCAGCAGAGAAACACTCAGTTTGACTGCTGAGCTCGTAGTTCATCCCTTACTATATCCACATGTTACGTCTGCTAGCTGCCACATCACTGAGTTAACTAAATGACACAAACATGGGTTCATGGTTAAAAGTAAATATTGTCAAGCTGTTTGTTTAACTGACTGCGTTTGTAAATTCAGTACGAAATTATGAACACCGTCTGTACAGTTGATCAAAATTTCAGCTTCACTTTGAAAGCACAGAGCAGCAGGATTTGGTGGTTTTATGACTGCAGACAAACTCCGTCTTTATGTTCAACATTCTTTATGTCTGAATGTTGGTGTTGATGGCAGAAGAAGTACGTCAACTCTTTTCTTGAATAAGATATTGTTATCACAGTAACAACACTGTCAATGTTAGGAGGATGGTGTTTTTTGAACCCAAAAGCAGCCACGCGGAGGCAGGCGGATACTTGATGATTTAATAAACAAACTCAATGAAAAATACTCCACATGGGAGGCACAGAAATCAACAGAACAGGGCTCTAAACCAAAACGGGAGCAAGAACTAAAACAGGGTACCAAACAGGCTTAGCTAAACACAAAACGGGGATAACTCAGAAAAACTAAGAGTCCAGGGATCGGGAACCGAGGCAGTTACAGAGCTGACGGGAATACACTCTGTGCACGATAAAACTCTTTCTTCTGGGTTTGCGCCAGAAGGGTGAGCCTCGACTTCCGGTTGCCTTTTTCTACCGCGGAAACAATGGAGTCTCGTAAGAAAAGCACAGGAGTTATGTCAAATAAAACATTTAAATTTAGTTTAAGAGCAAGTGGGAGCAACAGCAACTGCTGTGTACCACTTTGTCCAGCGTTCACCAGATACAACAGTGTTTTGAGTTTCCACTGCTTCCCAAAGGATGCAAAGCTATGTGCTCAGTGGTTAGCTAAAATAAGAAGAGATGGGGGGTTTGTTGTAACGTCAAACTCCAGGGTTTGTAGCCAACACTTTGAAAAAGAATTTATTATTTCTTTGCCAACGGGTCAACGGCTACTTTTGCCAAACAGTGTCCCTACGTTATTCCAGTGGAATAATTACACTGTTGAGCAGCGACCAGGGGTCTGGGAACGCTGCCCTCGGAGTGAGCCGACTGAAGAGGATGGAGAGGAAGATGGAGACGCTGCCGCAGCCCCTGAGTGTTCTACTGCTGTCGAAAGTGTGTCACAACAAGAGAGTTTTGTTCCCATGATACAAGGGCATGATTACTCTGCCAGCTCCTTTATTGTGGTGGACCGGAGGAAGTATGACGGCATGGTCAGAGAGATGGAGGCGCTCCGGCAGGAGTTACAGGAGATGCACCTGACGCGGTTTGGTTTGGAGCGTTTTTCATCGTCCCCAGAGGACATACGGCTCTACACTAGGTATATTTTTAAGCTGTACTTTCATTATTATAAAGAAAAACATTCAAATGCATGCAGGTGTGCATGGAAATTGCATGTAATCTATTTAATAATATTGTTCTGTTACTGCTTTACTTTTAGAGGTGACATTTTTAAGGAATTTTAAGTTACAATACCAATCAATGCATTTTACTTCTATTAGAGTAAAAATATTCTAAAGTACCTGTACAATTGTGTAAAGAAACATTGAAACCCCTGTGAGTAAATTTAGGTAACAAAGCTGCATTGAGGTTTTTCTTTTTTTGTAAATTATTTTTCAAATGTACTTTGATTGCTTTTTCTTCTAAAATTATGCATTACAATATTTCATTTTTTGACTTGAGTAACATTTATTATATTTTTCCTCTTACTTCTACTTACAGTACTCAAGTCACATTTTCTCAAAGCACTTTTCTACTATTTATTGAGTAATTACTTTCGTTTCTACTTATGCAGGTTGGCTTTGATGGCATTTTGGAAACTCATTGAAGAGGCAACAGCAAGAATCGTGAGGGTAACTGCGGTTCACCGGGACCTTTCCACCAGCACCTTCACAGAGAGTCCTGTGACTAGACCAACCGTAAGTTGATTAATAACATTTGAAATGTGTAAACATTTTTTATTAAGGGGAAAGCTTCATGTTTTATTTTTTTTGCCCTTCTTATTTTTAAGAATCTGTTTCTTCCACTGTTTTTGTCTTTGTGTGCATGAAACCTACTTTTCTTTTTGCTGCTTCCAATAGTATTTGTCCCTTTCCGGACAATCTGTCATCAGTTTCCAGTATAATGGAATATAAATTGCACAACCATGTATATGATAAAACGTTTTGTTATCTGAACTAATTGAGCATTTTTTTACCCTAGAAACTGTTGCCAATTGATGAGCTCTTCCTCTTTTTAACCTACTTGTCGACTGGATTCACACAACTAGAACTCAGCCACAAGTTTAACATCCATCGAGCCACTGTGAGCAGAATAATTGTGACATGGGCCAATTTCCTCTACACTCTCCTTGGATCCATCTCCATCTGGATGTCACCTGCTGCAGTTAGTGTAAACCGTCCGAAAGAGTTTGAAGGAACCTATGAAAACACGCAGGTAATCGTTGATTGTACTGAAATGGAGTGCCAAACACCTTCGTCACTTCTTACTCAAAGTGAGGTGTTCTCTAATTATAAGTCCACGTGCACCTTCAAGGCTCTCATTGGGATGTCTCCTCATGGTGCGCTGACTTTTGTGTCAGCTCTGTATGAAGGCTCCATTAGTGACAAAGAACTTTTCCGTCACTGTGGGATCATCCCCCTTCTTACGCCAGAGATGGATATCATGGTGGACAAAGGATTCCTCATCGATGAGCTGGTCCCTGGGAAAGTCCACCAACCAACTTTTCTGTCCAAGAAGACCCAGATGTCTGAAGAAGAAGTTCTGCAGACTCAATCAATCGCCCGCTTAAGAGTCCACGTTGAGAGGCTCATAAGGAGAGTCAAAGAGAACAAGCTTTTTGAAAAAAAAATACCTCTTTCCATTTCAGGGAGCATAAATCAAATCTTCACCGTTGCCTGTCTCCTTTCAAATTATCAGCATGGGCCTCTAGTTAAAAAATGGCAGTTCTTGGGCTAAACATTTTTGTTGTAAAGCTGAGCAAAATGACAGATACACATTATTTGGACTCAGAAGTGAAATTTAACAGCCACATTGTATCAACAATATCAACAGCCTATTTTCATCTGGAAAAAAAAGGCAAAAATTAGAGATATAGTGTCTAAACCAGACTTAGAGAAACTAATTCATGCTTTTGTCTCCAGTAGGTTGGACTATTGTAATGGCCTGTTCAGTGGTTTCTCAAACAAGGTATAAAACAGCTGCAGTCCATCCAGAATGCTGCAGCTCCAATCCTAACTAAAACCAAGAAATATGATCATATTAGTCCAGTACTCGGGTCTCTAAAATGGCTTCCTTTAGCTCAGAGAACTCACTTTAAAACAGCTTTAATTGTTTACAAATCTCTTTATGGTTTGGCACTAAAGTACATCTCTGACATGTTAGAACCATATGAACCATCTCTGACATGTTTGTGCCATATGAACCACGTCAAACTACTCTGAGAAGCTCAGGACTTGGCCTCTTTCAGGAGCCCAGATTTAAATCCAAACATGGTGAGGCTGCTTTTCCGTTTTATGCAGTTAATATGTGGAACAGTCTTCCTGAAGGTGTGAGTAATGCCTCGACTTTAGCAATGTTTAAATCCAGGTTAAAAACAGTTGTTTAGCGGTGCATAAATGACTGAAAGTATTTAACTGCACTCTTCCTCTTATGTTACTAATGATGTTCTTTATTGACTTAAGGATGACTTAACAGATTTATTATTATTGATTTGTTTGCCTCGTTTGATTTTATGTAATTGTAAAGCAGTTTGAATTGCTTTGTATATGAATTGAGCTCTATAAATACATTTGTCTTGTCATAGTCATTGTAAAATAATAGAAAAGCACAATTGTTATGAAACAAAGAAACTTTTACTTTCAAAAGACATGTAACAAATACAGATTTAACTTGACATGTTTCAGTTGGCATCTGTTCAAATCTGAGACCACCTGCAGATAAAACGTCACATCCACCATCACGTGACACTTCTGAAGAAGATGGCAGATGGCCATCAAATTTATAGCTTACCTTATCGTCTGATATAGAAGAACATTCTATTGTTATTAATATTATAGATACTGTGGCGCTCAAGATAATACATAGAGTATACATGCATGTCATCACCAAATGGCCTGTAGGGGGGACATAATACTAATTTTCCTCTTTTTTTTTTTTAATTTTTACCCATGTCACACTTAATAGACAACTAGGGATGGGAATTGATAAGATTTTATCAATATCAAAGCCACTGCTAATTTTCCTTATCAATCCAATTGCTTATCAATTCTCTTATCGATCCCATAATAACAAAAATATGTTCAAGTATTTTTTGGATTTTTAAAAGAGATAAGAAACTTGGCTTTCTTGACACAAGTTACATTCTGACATTTATAAATTTACATAGACCTAATATTTTATAATTTAAAACATTAAAAGAAGACTGGTGCAGTGATTCCGGGCTGTAGATACAGAGGTTTAAAGAGGTGGTGGTCCAGGCTGCAGATACAGAGGTTTAAAGAGGTGGTGGTCCAGGCTGGCATTGATAAGAGGAATTGTTAACAAAGGGGAGGTTCGATTCTGGGAAAAAGCCTTATCGATATCAATTCTACTTGTAGAATTGACTATCAATTCCCATCCCGAAAGACAACTTTGTGAAAATGTGAATTTATATGAAAGTTGAACTTGAAACCAAGACTGTCCATACTGTTTTATCAATGCTGTATTTAGAACAAAAGGAGCTCCAACCAAGTATTAAGTGCTTAACTATTATTGTACTTTTTCCTTTTACCTTGAAAGTTGAACATTTTTCTTCTTTCTGTGCTTTTTCTGCAAAATTGAAGTTTTATTTCTTATACAGCACGATAAAGATATATGTCAAAAACAACGGCTTAAATTATTTCCTCAAATAAAAGACATGAGGTTTAATCCAGGTCTGAACTAGCTCTAACTCAGATCAAAAGCAGAACAGCAACAAAAGCAGGACTAAAACTGGATTGAATTTGGACCAAACTAGGATTATACCAGTTTTCAACCAGAACGTGTTACTCTGTACCTATTTCTAGGGCTGGACGATTGGCAAAAAATTAATCACTATTATGTTTATTAAAAATCTATCAAAAATCTTCAAATTTATGACTCATTTATGCATCTGTTAACATATACATCAAAGTAAAAAATATCAACCTTACGTTTTATCGTTGCAATTACAGTCTCATCTCTAAATATGCTTTGAATGAATACGCCATTCTGGGCAGACACAACAAAGTCACACCAACTCATGCCTGTTATTAGGGTCCGAGCACCGAGGGTGCGAAGGACAGGCGGTGCCAGGGCACCGACTGTCCAAGGCACCAGCGGTGCCAAGGACCCTATTGAAACCCTAGGGTTTATTATTATTATTAGGGTCCGAGCACCGAGGGTGCGAAGGACAGGCGGTGCCAGGGCACCGACTGTCCAAGGCACCAGCGGTGCCAAGGACCCTATTGAAACCCTAGGGTTTATTATTATTATTATTATTTTTTTTTTTTTTTTTTCTCCCGTAAAGTAAATTGGCTTTTTGGCGGCCTTATCATACTCCAAAACGCGTGAAATTTGGCATGCACATCAGGACTGGCGAAAAATTTGATATTTTATGGGAGTTGCGCATGTGCGTGGCAAAATGGCTCTATAGCGCCACCTGCAAACTTGAAAAAGTAGTCATTAGGCCAACTGCCACAATGTTTCATGTACAGCTACAATATTTGGTGGGCATATGCAGAACATCTGGACACACCAAAAAGTCAATTACAGCCACGCCCTAAACCCAACAGGAAGTCGGCCATCTTCAATTTGCTGTAAATTTTTCAAACTTAATCGCTCCTCGGGAAATGACTTGCCTTTTTGGCGGCCTTATCATGAACCAAAACGCGTGAAATTTGGCGTGCACATCAGGACTGGCGAAAAATTTGATATTTTATGGGAGTTGCGCATATGTGTGGAAAAATGGCTCTATAGCGCCACCTGCAAAATTGAAAAAGTGGTCATTAGGTCAACTTCCACAATGTTTTATTTACAGCTACAATATTTGGTGGGCATATGCACCACATCAGGACACACCAAAAAGTCAATCACAGCCACACCCTAAACCCAACAGGAAGTCGGCCATCTTGAATTTGCTGTACATTTGTCAAAATTTATAGCTCCTAGTGGATAAGTCTGAGAGAACTGAAATTTGGCCAGTACATTCACCAGACCTTTCTGATGAAAAGGTATCAAAAACTCAACCAGAAGCCAAAAGGTGTGGCCATGGCGGAGCCTCAAACAACTGATCCTTCGCCATGAAACAGGAATTGGTGTCTAATTCTTCTCAACATGCTCCAATCTGCCTGAAACTTAACATGTATGATGACAGTCCTGTCCTGATGTCATCCACATAGGGATATTCATTGACAGTCATAGCGCCACCTTGTGGTTTCAGGAAATAGACATCTTTTACACTTTCATGCCCTATTGTTACCCGGTTGATCATATTCACTTCAAATGCAGTGACAACAGCCTAAACACATTGATGATGCATCCCAGTGAAAATGGTGACTTGTCATCAAAGGGCGTGTCTGTGGCGGCCAAACCAATTTCGATGTTTCGCCATGAAAATTTAACGATTCATATCTCAGCTGAACAACATCCTATCTGCCTCAGACTTCACATGCTGGATACCAGGTCCAGTCTGAACACATCCACACTCATAAATTTTGAAAAAGTCATAGCGCCACCTGTTGGTAATAGTAAGTTTAAGGCCTTATATTTTCTGGTACAATGGCCCCAAACTTGGTGATATCATGCTGGAAATTGGTCAGTCGAGTCTTCACCTCTTGACAATCACACACTGTGAAGGGTGTGACATTTCATGCAACGCTGTTGCCGTAGCAACCAAATATCGCCATGAAAAACAAAGCCCTTTCTGACAGGTTAGGAATACTCCAATGCTCACAAAAATTACCACACACATCACCATTGACCCAAGGAACAACACTGTATGCATCTCGGCACTGCACATGCTATAGCGCCCCCTACAGTATTTTTAACAAACAGCCCCCCCAGCACGTTTCACCTACATCCATGAAATTTGGGAGGCTTATAGAGCACATCAGGACGCACAAAAAAGCCTCTTGGAGCCATGTCCTAAACCCAACAGGAAGTCGGCCATCTTGGATTAATTGTGAGATTTTTGATGATTTTTCTCATTTTTGAGAGTTAATACCTCCTAGGGGATAATTCCAGGAGACCTGAAATTTTGTCAGTCCACACAGCAGGACTTGGTTTGGAAAAGTTATCAAAAGTTTAACCAGAAGCCAAATGGCGTGGCCATGGCGACCATTAGAGTTTTGATGCTTCGCCATGAAACAACAACTGCTGTATAACTCTCCTCTGCATGCTCCAATCTGCCTCAAACTTTCCATGTGTGATCACAATCCAATCCTGATCACATCTACAGGCCAACAGACACTCTCAGTTGCAGCGCCACCTGTTGGAGGGACAATAAATGCTGTATAACTGGCCTCTACATGATCAAATCAGCCTGAAACTTTTCATGAGTGATCAGAGTCCAGCCCTCATCACATCCACTGTTTGAAATACACTCTGAGTTACAGCACCACCTGGTGGTGGATGGGCAGGAAATGCTGTATAACTAGTCTGAACATGCTCCAATCTGGCTGAAATTTTACGTGTGATTAAACTCTGGTCCAGATGTGATTCAGAGGCGGACACACACTCTCAGTCACAGTGCCACCTGGTGAACGTGCATGGATTCGCCGACCAGCGTGGATGCGAGGACCCGTCCATCGCTGCTTGCAGCTTTAATTATTTTTTTTATTTTTTTTTTTTCTCCCGTAAAGTAAATTGGCTTTTTGGCGGCCTTATCATACTCCAAAACGCGTGAAATTTGGCATGCACATCAGGACTGGCGAAAAATTTGATATTTTATGGGAGTTGCGCATGTGCGTGGCAAAATGGCTCTATAGCGCCACCTGCAAACTTGAAAAAGTAGTCATTAGGCCAACTGCCACAATGTTTCATGTACAGCTACAATATTTGGTGGGCATATGCAGAACATCTGGACACACCAAAAAGTCAATTACAGCCACGCCCTAAACCCAACAGGAAGTCGGCCATCTTCAATTTGCTGTAAATTTTTCAAACTTAATCGCTCCTCGGGAAATGACTTGCCTTTTTGGCGGCCTTATCATGAACCAAAACGCGTGAAATTTGGCGTGCACATCAGGACTGGCGAAAAATTTGATATTTTATGGGAGTTGCGCATATGTGTGGAAAAATGGCTCTATAGCGCCACCTGCAAAATTGAAAAAGTGGTCATTAGGCCAACTTCCACAATGTTTTATTTACAGCTACAATATTTGGTGGGCATATGCACCACATCAGGACACACCAAAAAGTCAATCACAGCCACACCCTAAACCCAACAGGAAGTCGGCCATCTTGAATTTGCTGTACATTTGTCAAAATTTATAACTCCTAGTGGATAAGTCTGAGAGAACTGAAATTTGGCCAGTACATTCACCAGACCTTTCTGATGAAAAGTTATCAAAAACTCAACCAGAAGCCAAAAGGTGTGGCCATGGCGGAGCCTCAAACAACTGATCCTTCGCCATGAAACAGGAATTGGTGTCTAATTCTTCTCAACATGCTCCAATCTGCCTGAAACTTAACATGTATGATGACAGTCCTGTCCTGATGTCATCCACATAGGGATATTCATTGACAGTCATAGCGCCACCTTGTGGTTTCAGGAAATAGACATCTTTTACACTTTCATGCCCTATTGTTACCCGGTTGATCATATTCACTTCAAATGCAGTGACAACAGCCTAAACACATTGATGATGCATCCCAGTGAAAATGGTGACTTGTCATCAAAGGGCGTGTCTGTGGCGGCCAAACCAATTTCGATGTTTCGCCATGAAAATTTAACGATTCATATCTCAGCTGAACAACATCCTATCTGCCTCAGACTTCACATGCTGGATACCAGGTCCAGTCTGAACACATCCACACTCATAAATTTTGAAAAAGTCATAGCGCCACCTGTTGGTAATAGTAAGTTTAAGGCCTTATATTTTCAGGTACAATGGCCCCAAACTTGGTGATATCATGCTGGAAATTGGTCAGTCGAGTCTTCACCTCTTGACAATCACACACTGTGAAGGGTGTGACATTTCATGCAACGCTGTTGCCGTAGCAACCAAATATCACCATGAAAAACAAAGCCCTTTCTGACAGGTTAGGAATACTCCAATGCTCACAAAAATTACCACACACATCACCATTGACCCAAGGAACAACACTGTATGCATCTCGGCACTGCACATGCTATAGCGCCCCCTACAGTATTTTTAACAAACAGCCCCCCCAGCACGTTTCACCTACATCCATGAAATTTGGGAAGCTTATAGAGCACATCAGGACGCACAAAAAAGCCTCTTGGAGCCATGTCCTAAACCCAACAGGAAGTCGGCCATCTTGGATTAATTGTGAGATTTTTGATGATTTTTCTCATTTTTGAGAGTTAATACCTCCTTGGGGATAATTCCAGGAGACCTGAAATTTTGTCAGTCCACACAGCAGGACTTGGTGATGAAAAGTTATCAAAAGTTTAACCAGAAGCCAAATGGCGTGGCCATGGCGACCATTAGAGTTTTGATGCTTCGCCATGAAACAACAACTGCTGTATAACTCTCCTCTGCATGCTCCAATCTGCCTCAAACTTTCCATGTGTGATCACAATCCAATCCTGATCACATCTACAGGCCAACAGACACTCTCAGTTGCAGCGCCACCTGTTGGAGGGACAATAAATGCTGTATAACTGGCCTCTACATGATCAAATCAGCCTGAAACTTTTCATGAGTGATCAGAGTCCAGCCCTCATCACATCCACTGTTTGAAATACACTCTGAGTTACAGCGCCACCTGGTGGTGGATGGGCAGGAAATGCTGTATAACTAGTCTGAACATGCTCCAATCTGGCTGAAATTTTACGTGTGATTAAACTCTGGTCCAGATGTGATTCAGAGGCCGACACACACTCTCAGTCACAGTGCCACCTGGTGAACGTGCATGGATTCGCCGACCAGCGTGGATGCGAGGACCCGTCCATCGCTGCTTGCAGCTTTAATTAGAAGTTGGCCCTGCACTTGCCAGTAGTAGGCATGAGTTGCTTTACACACGTGGACAAAATTGTTGGTACCCCTCAGTTAAAGAAGGAAAAACCCACAATTCTCACTGAAATCACTTGAAACTCACAAAAGTAACAATAAATAAAAATTTATTGAAAATTAAATAATCAAAATCAGCTATCACTTTTGAATTGTTGATTAACATAATTATTTAAAAAAACAAACTAATGAAATAGGGCTGGACAAAAACGATGGTACCCATAGCTTAATATTTTGTTGCACAACCTTTTGAGGCAATCACTGCAAGTAAACGATTTCTGTATTTGTCAATGAGCGTTCTGCAGCTGTCAACAGGTATTTTGGCCCACTCCTCATGAGCAAACAGCTCCAGTTGTCTCAGGTTTGATGGGTGTCTTCTCCAGATGGCATGTTTCAGCTCCTTCCACATATGTTCAATGGGATTCAGATCTGGGCTCATAGAAGGCCACTTTAGAATAGTCCAACGCTTTTCTCTCAGCCATTCTTGGGTGTTTTTGGCTGTGTGTTTTGGATGGTTGTCCTGTTGGAAGACCCATGACCTGCGACTGAGACCAAGCTTTCTGACACGAGGCAGCACATTTCTCTCCAGAATGCCTTGATAGTCTTCAGATTTCATCGTACCTTGCACACTTTCAAGACACCCTGTGCCAGATGCAGCAAAGCAGCCCCAAAACATTACTGAGCCTCCTCCATGTTTCACCGTAGGGACAGTGTTCTTTTCTTCGTATGCTTGGTTTTTGAGTCTATGAACATAGAGTTGATGTGCCTTACCAAAAAGCTCCAGTTTGGTCTCATCTGTCCAAAGGACATTCTCCCAGAAGCTTTGTGGCTTGTCAACATGCATTTTTGCAAATTCCAGTCTGGCTTTTTTATGAGTTTTTTTCAGCAGTGGTGTCCTCCTTGGTCGTCTCCCATGAAGTCCACTTTGGCTCAAACAACGACGAATGGTGCGATCTGACGCTGATGTACCTTGGCCTTGGAGTTCACCTTTAATTTCTTTGGAGGTTGCTCTGGGCTCTTTGGATACAATTCCAACGATCCGTCTCTTCAATTTGTCATCAATTTTCCTCTTGCGGCCACGTCCAGGGAGGTTGGCTACTGTCCCGTGGGTCTTGAACTTCTGAATAATATGAGCCACTGTTGTCACAGGAACTTCAAGCTGTTTAGAGATGGTCTTATAGCCTTTACCTTTAAGATGTTTGTCTATAATTTTTTTTCGGATGTCCTGGGACAATTCTCTCCTTCGCTTTCTGTTGTCCATGTTCAGTGTGGTACACACCTTTTCACCAAACAGCAGGGTGACTACTTGTCTCCCTTTTAAATAGGCAGACTGACTGATTATGAGTTTGGAAACACCTGTGATGTCAATTAAATGACACACCTGAGTTAATCATGTCACTCTGGTCAAATAGTTTTCAATCTTTTATAGAGGTACCATCATTTTTGTCCAGGCCTGTTTCATTAGTTTGTTTTTTTAAATAATTATGTTAATCAACAGTTCAAAAGTGATGGCTGTTTTTGATTATTTAATTTTCAATAAATTTTTATTTATTGTTACTTTTGTGAGTTTCAAGTGATTTCAGTGAGAATTGTGGGTTTTTCCTTCTTTAACTGAGGGGTAACAACAATTTTGTCCACGTGTGTAAGTTGCACTGTGCCATTATTTGCCTTAAGGTAAGGGTAGTCAATATAGCTGGCAACATTGGGACACTTCATTTCAATCAGCCCAAACTGTGCCTCCTCTTCTGGGTCAAAAACCAAACCATCCGGAGATGCACCAAGCCAGGGCGCATCGGGGTGCACTACAAAGCCACATGAGTAGTGATTGACCTTTTATATTTGGCATTACTCCCATATGGCATCGGCTTCTAGTTCCAAACCCCTCTTCATGGCTGCAGTCTGATGAGTACCTTTTAAAATTCGATCCGCCAGGATCTCTTTTGAGGCCTCACCAACCTGACACACTTCTCAAAAACGAGAGGCTGTAACTCTTGGTCGACGCAGGCTGTGCCACTCAGGACAAAGGCTCTGTTTCCTAGTGGCCCTCTCTATCTGACGGGACATCTCTAGTGTCACTTCCAAACTCTGCAGATGCAGCTGCTGCTTCCGTGAGCAGACAAATGGAAAGTCTGGTGGCTGAAGCTTGTACCCATCCAGAGGCAGCAAAGGAGGTGGTGAAGCATCAGCATGAAAATGTTGGACTGTTGCTTTGGCTGGTTGCTGATAGGACAAGGTGCTCTCCACCTGCACCTTGCCAAATAGACAATCAATCAAAGGAATGGTCGAATCAATTCCCATGCTGCACACAAGAGGTCGATCCACTGGTGGGAAGCCTTCATAAACCTCTGCGACACTCAGGACGGAGAGGTCTGGCAGAGCGCCGTGGAGGCCCTTGTAGAGTTTGCTCCTAAATATAAAAGAAAATATTTTGTACTTTACAATGTAAAAAAATCTAATAATCCATATATATCTAAATATATATCTTATGAAATTACATGGTTTCACAAAATTCAAAAAGTGCAATCACAATAAATAAAACTGTGCAAGGATTTACCTGATGTAGTGGGAGGGCCAGTTGCCCCACTACGTAGGATTTATGTCTAGCCTGATCACTCAATGTAATAACACTTGTAATTTAATTGTAAGTTGTAGGTCTGAAAAATCTATGTCTCACCATAGAATCATCAAAGGAATTCCAGGAGCCAAGTCTTCAGATGCCACGAAGAAAAGTGTTTATTCTTGTACAGACACAAGTCAAACACATGAGAGCGATCCCGGGACCCTTCTGACCTCTGGTCAAAACGCTCAATCTTTTATACAGTTTGGGCCAGGTTTGGTCACTCCCCTGGCCCTTCTTTCCTCTACCTGTGCCAAATTTCATTTTACACTATTAATACATAGGGTTAATTTTTTTAATGATGTCTGGAACATCCCTAACTCTCCAGAAAATAATAAGACTGAGCTGGCAATCCCTCAAAGGGAGAGACCCTCCCTTTAGCACAGTCCCCATGCCGTCTCTATGTTTTACCTTCGTTATTTTCAGGTACAACCAGGTATAGCCAGGTTCACAAGTGCAATACAGGTCATACTGACAGTACATCAAATTCAAACATCAGGTTCATAAATGCAGCACAGGTCACTCTGATATCACACAGCTCTAAATTGGTAACGGCGTCAGCACAATTTATTACACAACACTGACTCCCTCTGTTGATTTACGAGTCTTTGGCTTGGCAGAGAGAACAGCCATATTCTCCACTGGGCCTGGCTTTACTCCCTTTCATGAAAAAATATATTTTATGTGTTTTTTATGTCAATTTATTTTGAAAGGTCATTACTCTGCGCTGCTTTGTCAGAAATACGTACGGGTGGTTTCATTTGGTAGCAGACATCCTAAAGTTTACATACATGTGTTTGTTCTACTTCTGTATTGTTTATCCTTGTGTCTCGGACCATTTAAACAAAAGTGTCTCAACTTACCTCGTTCTCCCATATTATGTAATATGTGTATATATCTATATCTATATCTATATATATATATATATATATATATAATTGAATTATTCCTTTTTTTGGATAACTCACCAGAACTCGCGGCTTATGCCACTTCTGCTCCCCGTCAGTGCAGCTCAACACAGGGGGCACAACAGTCAATTTTAGACTGCTGTAATGGGCTGCTTGGTAAAGCAGTGCAACCCCATGGTTACACAGACCTTTCCCAGCAACACAGGAACAAGTGTGGTGCACCAGCTCAACATTTTCTGCTACTTTAAGGAGCACCTGCAAAATAGACATAATTAATTAAGAATATGCATCTAACTAGAGAAGAAGAAAGCATACACCACTGGTCTTTATCTACTTGAAATTAGTCATTCTCTAACTTAATTCTTAATATGTTGTCCTCATCCAAAACTGTCCATGCTTTTTACAATACAAACTTTTTTTTTTTTTTTTAGTTTTTTAGGTTAGTAATATACTTCTTTATGTACTGTAGTCAACACCATTACTGTTGTCAAAGTGAAAATAAATCCTCTAATTGCAGTCATCTGAGATATAAAAACACTTTAACACAACAGCTCAAAACTGCTCTGTCTTCACCATACACTGAGTCTGTGAGGCTTTTCAGACTTCCTCATTGACCTGAAGCATTCTGCCCTGACCACCACCTCTCCTGAGCCCTGATCTTTGTCAGACACTGCAACAACAGCTTCATTAAAGTTAGTAATTGGTTAGTACACTAAAACAAAAAAGATTAGCAGCAAGACTTAACCAAAGGGGCTAGCACATTTTATTGTTTGCTGGCTAAACTTATTACTATCTTATTTTGCTACAATGTGTGTTAATTAGATGAATAATCATTGTATCAGTTTTCCCAAAGGTTAATGAAAATCATTAAGAAATAGGAAAACAGGTGGTCACAGCAAGATTAGAGCAAAAGAAAAAAAACAGAAATATTGGGATAAATAAACTATATGTAGCAAATAAACAATGGTTCATACCGTAAATGATTCATTTTATTGATTATATACTTTTAAGTCCAAATCCAACCATATTGTAATTGAAAGCAATTGAAAGTAATTGAAACCTCGATTGTTAAAGAAAGGAGAAGGTGCGCTTGTCCTTAACCTCCCGCTGCAATTTTTTATATATTTAGTATTGATCTATCCATTAATCTGGAAGAAAACACTGTGCTCGACCAAATAAAAAAATAGTTTGTATGCACCTTTTGCAAACGATGACATTTCATAATCCTACCAATGAGAAGAAGAAGGCAAAAAACTTTTAAGTAACTAACGCTAGCAAACAGAGTAAATAAAATACATCTTGTCAGATCTTTCAACTGTAATTTTATGTAGACAGAATTTTATCTTACCTACCTATTGACAGTAAATGTTATATTGAAGCACATACAACAAGTAAATACAACAAATGTAAGTTTGCGAAGCCCCAATAGTTAAGTTCGCGAAAGTTAACATGAGAAGCGCTCGTCACTTACCTTCGAAGTTGTGGATATATTGGGAAATATAAAATTTAAATCCCTTTTCCCGTTTACTTTGGGGAGCAGATGAATGCTCATCAACAATACGATGAACATCGTCGACAGAAAGTTATGGTAAATTACCAAGACTTCTTGTAAAAAACAGCTCACTGCTGGCTCCATCCATTTTGTCAGCGCTGATGAGGGGGACCAGAAGTACGTTCTCACCTGCTCGAGCTTTAACTGGACGTAGCTGTTGCTAACGTGCACAGAGTAAATCAGTGGTGAGGTCGTGGCAGGGACAGCGGGGTGGGAGAGACCAGAGCAGACGGAGTGTCCAGAGCGGGAGGGGGAGGGGGAGATTGGAGCAGACGAGGAAGTCCAGAGCAAGAGCGGAGACCGATCAAACCAGACGGGTGTATTCCATGCAGATGTGTCTCGGGCAATGACCCAGCACCGAGTAGTCAGAAGAGCCAGGCTTTAAACGCTGCTGACTGCAGATTGTGTGCGGCTGTGCTCCTTGGCAGCCGCACTCAGAGCCCTAGAGATAGTAAGAGTTGCGACACTCCCATAGGGTGCCGTTGTACGCTTTCTTCCAGTCTACTTCCTGGTTGTGGAGGCTTGTTTAGTTCCAAGCACCACTTCGATAGTGATAGCCACCGTTCATTTGCACTGCAGGTCGTTGAGTATATGTGGAGGTAAGTTGATGAAATGCCTACCTCTTTTGAATTGTCAACTGCCTATATTTTATCAGAGGCTCTTTATGATGCATATGCTGAGCTTTATTTGTATTTGCGCAGCGTAATTATATATATTTTTTATCTTGGTAGACGACCGAGTTTCTGCTACTTTTTTTAGCTCGACTCTGTTAGCTGTGAAGTTATCTCCAGGGATATATTGACGGATTAATTGTTGATGAGTCGCTACCTCTTTTTAATTTTAACGTCTTTATATTATATCAGAAGCCCTTTGTGGTGCATACATTTATCTGTATTTGTGAATATTGGCAGATGACCGACTTTCAGGCATTGCCATGTGCTTGTTAGCTCTTCTTTGAAAGCTACCTAGCTACATCGCTACCTCAATTTAATTGTCAAGACTACGTCCTTTATATGAGACCCTTTATAATGCATAAACTTATACTTGTAAGTATTTAACAAATATATTTATTAATATCTATCATATCTATCTATCCGCCAGTATCCCGAGAGCCCTCACTGAAGACACGAAGACCCTCATCAAAGAGTACTAATTAATAATAATTAGTTATAATAACATTATAATACGCTACCCGGTGTGCAAAGTGTTGAATCTGTTTTCTCCCTATTTTACTTCATCTACTTTTTAGTGTCCAGGACACACATGAAGAGGATGTCTCCCCACACACAAGTCATTTGATTTTTTTTTCTATTATTTCAAAAATAATTGTAAAAAATAACATGTTGTTGTTTCTCCCATTGTCAATAAAACATACTATTTCATTCATCAAAGCATAATGAGTTGTTATTCTTGAATATATATATTTGTGTATGTCTTAAAATGGTTATAGTGAGTCAACTCCTGCCTCATCAGAAGTGGCTGGACACTATCTGCTGAATGGACTGTTGTTACTCTGCTTTTCAATAACTCCCAGACTACGGGTAAGTGAATCAGAGAAATACAGACATTGTCTGGAAATACAATAATCCAGCTGGGCAAAAATTAACATCTTCAATCATCTTACATTTCTGTGTAAAAGTGGATTTTCCATGCTAACACGAATGTGAAACATTCCCTCCAAAACCCCAAAAGTGTCTTTAAAATATGTCACCTTACAGCTCAAAATGTAAAACTGACATTTACATACATACTCCAATGAATTAATAATCAAACAAGTACTTGGAGGTGTGATTTTATTCCTTTTTTACCGTGAAATATAATCGCCGCTCTCAGTCATAGAAGGAAATGACAGCGCTGCCTGTTTGGAACTACTCAGGCTTACATGAACCACGTGACCACCCCGCTGCGAAAGCATGAGTGTCGCAACTCTTACTATCTCTAGGGCTCTGGCCGCACTCAATCAGCCAGGCTGCCAGCTGGGCAGGAGAGCCGCACAGAGGAGAGAGGGGCCATGACAGTCAAAAACAAAGTCCTGCATTAATTTTGTAAGAGATGTCAGTGTATCAGTGTACTGACATTTACTTAATATCTGTTCAAGGTGGAACTTTAATTATAATGGCGGATATAAACTCTGTGTTAGTGGAGGCAGTGGTGTCTGTGGTGGAGACTGTTCTTCAGTAATCCGCTCTCTGTCTCAGTCTGAGATGTTCACGCAGTTTGGATGATGATTATCTGTAAGAGGCCAATAACAGCAGATGTAGATTAAGTGGTTAGAAATGTGTTAATCAGTGTGTCTTTGTGGTAAATATGTGATGTAAACTGTTAACAGCAGAGTGTGCTGCAATCTTTGTGCCTCTCAGGTGTCCATATTTACCAGGTGATGTACGGCTGTGAATGGGATGATGAGAAGAATGAGGTTAATGGTTACAGACAGTATGGTTATGATGGAGAAGACTTCATATCATTGGATCTGAAGACAGAGACATGGATCGCTCCAAAGCAACAGGCTTTCATCACCAAGCAGAAGTGGGACAATAACAAAGCTCGAACAGCATACTTGAAGGACTACCACACCCGGATTTGTCCTAAGTGGCTGAAGAAGTATGTGAACTATGGGAGGAGGTCTCTGATGAGAAAAGGTAAAATCACATGACCTAATTTAATGTCTTTGAAAACAAACCCATTTGCGTCAATGTCTTATGTAGTTTCACATTATAAGAAACAACTCATTGTGTCTCAGTTTCCAGCATTTCTGTCATTGTGTCCCTTTTCTCCCTCTGTTATCTTTGTCACTCCTAAATATTTATCACCACTTTAATGTCTTCTTTTGTCTGCCTCCTTGTCTGTCTGTCTCTTTTACTGTCTTTTCACAGCTTTTCTAATCTTCTCTCACCTCTGTTTCATGATTCTTCATGTCTTTCTCCTCCTCAGTACCATCTCTTCCTTTTCCTTAATTACATGTACCATTTAAACTACATCAAATTTAAATGTTGACATGAGTACTCAGTTAATCCAGAAACTATGAGCTGTCTTTCTCTTCTCTCTCCAGATCTTCCCTCAGTGTCTCTCCTCCAGAAGACTCCCTCCTCTCCGGTCACCTGCCACGCTACGGGTTTCTACCCCGACAGAGTCGACTTGTTCTGGAGGAAAGATGGAGAGGAGCTTCATGAGGACGTGGACAGAGGAGAGATCCTCCCCAACCATGATGAAACCTTTCAGATGAGTGTTGACCTGAAGATTTCATCAATCCCTGCTGAAGACTGGAAGAAGTACGACTGTGTGTTTCAGATGTCTGGTGTCAAAGACGACGTCACTAAGCTGAACAAATTAGTGATCAGAACCAATGAAGGTAAGACTGAAATCAGACATTATGAAGGCGAAAAAAACACATTTAGTTTTCTGTAATAATTCTGCACTTCATGTCTTTTTATGTGTCTTGGATGGAACTTCTTTTTCCTCACTTTGTCTTTTGGTTCATTTCTTTCATATTTATTTTTATATGTAATTTTAAGGTTGATGTCAATATTTCACTAATACATCTATTACAAACTCCCAGAAACCTCAAAAGTAAAGGGAGGAAAGTGTTTTAACAATTACATACAGATTTGGTTTACTTTTATCTTTAACATCTGCCTCATTTATTTTAGGGCCTTTAGAGACAGAATATGCTTGGATCTTTTGAGGCCTTTTTGGTGTGTCACCACAATTAGTAAATTAGATTTTGACTGGGATTCAGATGATTTTAGTAATCCCCAAAGGGAAAATGATGTTGTTATTTCAGCATTTATATTCAATAAAGAGGTAAACAATAAGATAACACAGAATAATAGGGTATAAAGGGAAGGTTAAATTGATTTAAATTAAAACTAAGTAAGGTGAAATCAGATATAAGCATATAAAATGCAATGTAGAGAAATATCAATAGAATATATAAGAATGACAGTTATATTATTATTGTTGTTTTATTTATCTTTTTAAGAGTATACCGAAATGTACAAATAAGAATGTGAATTTACAGCCACAGTGTTAATAAAATGGCTGGACAGTTGTAGAAGAGAGGTTTATTTAAGTAATTAGACAGTGTATGTTTTGTATCTTAGGCTTCGGCTCTCTTGATGTGTATTTACAGTGCTAATAACATACACACTACCAAAAGTTTGGACACACCTTCTCATTCAATGCTTTCTATTTATTTGCATTATTTTCTACATTGTGAATTGATACTGAAGATTAACATTTTTTTTGTCTAAAACATAGTTCCATGTGTATTCTTGTATATTTCAGATGTCTTAAATAATGTGTGAAATATTTAAATAAAAACCATTGAATGAGAAGGTGTGTCCAAACTTTTGATTGGTAGTGTATGTGGGACAGAAACCAGCACAGAAACATGTAGCTCAACAAAGACAACAAAGCTGAAAGAATAGATGGGCACAGACTCTCCAATTATGTCTGTGTTAGTTGGAAACAAAATAGAAATTACCAACAAGAACACAAGCACACAGTATCTGTAAACTAAATCTTGATTTCACGGGACTGTCAGCTGTCAAATTTGTTTTTCTGTTCTCACCTGCTTGATATGTTCAGGTTGTGATTTGTTTGTTGTCATTTGCTTGACAGGAAGTCCTCTCGCCCTGATCATCCTCATCTTTGTTGCTGCTCAGGTTGTTCTTATTTTTGCTGTGACCTGCTTCATTGCTTACAAGAAGAAGAATGGTAAGAGAACTAAACACGTTTTCCTTCAACGTTTTGACTCTATCTACTTTGCAAAAATGAAGTCAACCTTCAGTCCCAGTACAGTAAAATCCATAAATTATCGCTGCAAGTCTCACAGCTACAGCTTTATGAAAATACAACTACTGTATACACACGTGGACAAAATTGTTGGTACCCCTCAGTTAAAGAAGGAAAAACCCACAATTCTCACTGAAATCACTTGAAACTCACAAAAGTAGCAATAAATAAAAATTTATTGAAAATTAAATAATCAAAATCAGCTATCACTTTTGAATTGTTGATTAACATAATTATTTAAAAAAACAAACTAATGAAATAGGGCTGGACAAAAATGATGGTACCCATAACTTAATATTTTGTTGCACAACCTTTTGAGGCAATCACTGCAATTAAACGATTTCTGTATTTGTCAATGAGCGTTCTGCAGCTGTCAACAGGTATTTTGGCCCACTCCTCATGAGCAAACAGCTCCAGTTGTCTCAGGTTTGATGGGTGTCTTCTCCAAATGGCATGTTTCAGCTCCTTCCACATATGTTCAATGGGATTCAGATCTGGGCTCATAGAAGGCCACTTTAGAATAGTCCAACGCTTTTCTCTCAGCCATTCTTGGGTGTTTTTGGCTGTGTGTTTTGGATGGTTGTCCTGTTGGAAGACCCATGACCTGCGACTGAGACCAAGCTTTCTGACACTAGGCAGCACATTTCTCTCCAGAATGCCTTGATAGTCTTCAGATTTCATCGTACCTTGCACACTTTCAAGACACCCTGTGCCAGATGCAGCAAAGCAGCCCCAAAACATTACTGAGCCTCCTCCATGTTTCACCGTAGGGACAGTGTTCTTTTCTTCGTATGCTTGGTTTTTGAGTCTATGAACATAGAGTTGATGTGCCTTACCAAAAAGCTCCAGTTTGGTCTCATCTGTCCAAAGGACATTCTCCCAGAAGCTTTGTGGCTTGTCAACATGCATTTTTGCAAATTCCAGTCTGGCTTTTTTATGAGTTTTTTTCAGCAGTGGTGTCCTCCTTGGTCGTCTCCCATGAAGTCCACTTTGGCTCAAACAACGACGAATGGTGCGATCTGACACTGATGTACCTTGGCCTTGGAGTTCACCTTTAATTTCTTTGGAGGTTGCTCTGGGCTCTTTGGATACAATTCCAACGATCCGTCTCTTCAATTTGTCATCAATTTTCCTCTTGCGGCCACGTCCAGGGAGGTTGGCTACTGTCCTGTGGGTCTTGAACTTCTGAATAATATGAGCCACTGTTGTCACAGGAACTTCAAGCTGTTTAGAGATGGTCTTATAGCCTTTACCTTTAAGATGTTTGTCTATAATTTTTTTTCGGATGTCCTGGGACAATTCTCTCCTTCGCTTTCTGTTGTCCATGTTCAGTGTGGTACACACCTTTTCACCAAACAGCAGGGTGACTACTTGTCTCCCTTTAAATAGGCAGACTGACTGATTATGAGTTTGGAAACACCTGTGATGTCAATTAAATGACACACCTGAGTTAATCATGTCACTCTGGTCAAATAGTTTTCAAACTTTTATAGAGGTACCATCATTTTTGTCCAGGCCTGTTTCATTAGTTTGTTTTTTTAAATAATTATGTTAATCAACAATTCAAAAGTAATGGCTGTTTTTGATTATTTAATTTTCAATAAATTTTTAGTTATTGTTGCTTTTGTGAGTTTCAAGTGATTTCAGTGAGAATTGTGAGTTTTTCCTTCTTTAACTGAGGGGTACCAACAATTTTGTCCACGTGTGTATGTTACACTTGTCATTAAAGAAGAGGCGAAGAGGCAGCTTGGCGGTCCCCAGTGTATTTATCGATCTGCATTTCACCAGGATGGCACCACGGACGGCCGCCATGGTGCTTTGGTGCGCTCTGTTTTGTCTTGTTTTGTTCAGTAGTTTTATTTTTTGCCATGCTAACAGGAGGTCTCTCACCAGAGATGAACTCCTGAACATCAGGGCTACAACCCCATCTGATCTAATTCCCACATTCATGGCATCATCTGTGGATTTATGTGACATTCTGGTCAAAGGTGCACTTACCTTTGCCAACACTATGCGGAAAACAAGCCGGGGCGCTTGTGTGGCTTCATACTCCAGTGCCGGAATTTTTTCTCTCCAACGTGCGCTCTCTGAGCCATACAATGGACAAACTTCAACTGCGGTTGGGAAAAAACAGAGACCTCTCATCCTCATTTGCCCTCTGCTTCACGGAGACCTGGCTGTGTGGTAACACACCGGACTCTGTGTTGCAGCTGGCAGGGTTCCAACTTCTCAGAGCGGACCGGCAAGCGGATCTCTCTGGCAAGAAGAAAGGCAGAGGTATCTGCTTTTACATCAACTGTAGTTGGAGTAACGATGTGACTGTGATCCAGAAACACTGTTCAGGCGACCTGGAATTCAATTCACTTCAATTCAATTTTATTTATATAGCGTCAATTACAGTCAAATCATCTCAAGACGCTTTACAGAACCCATATGCCTGACCCCCAGAGCAAGCCCAAAGGCGACAGTGGCAAGGAAAAACACCCTTTTAACAGGGAAGAAACCTCGAGCAGAACCCGGCTCTATATAGGGGGGACCCATCTGCCTGCTGGCCGGTCGGGTTGAGAGGGACAGAGGAGGGCAAGGGGGAGGGATGGGAGAAGAGGGAGGGGTGGGAAAACAAGGAAAGTACAACACACATTTGGATACATGCATGACAGGATATGTGATAGAAACAAAGTATAAGCTAACATTGAAAACTGACTCATAGTTTACTCTTATGATGTACGGCTCTGACATTAAACATACTCCATATATAGCTAGCAGTAAAATTCAAACAGTATGTAAGTTAGCATAACAAGTATAGTGAAGGCGATGCAGAGTTGACTGGTGGAAAAGGGGAGTTGGAAGCAGAGGGCTGGAGGAAGGTCAGCAGCAACATCCCACAGTGGACATGGTGGAGACTAGACCAGCTGGTGGAACATCAACCGCAGATCTGAAGCATCCAGCTCTGGGACCAGGGACACTCGGAGAAATAGCACAGGGGAAACAGAGTGAATGTACTGCAATAACGGTATACATATTAAACGTAAAGGTAGATAGAGAAGGGCTCAGTGCGTCAAGAGAAGTCCCCCAGCAGCCTAGGCCTATAGCAGCATGACTAGAGGCAGAACGAAGGGATGACCAAGAGGGAGTCAGCTGTGCAATGAAGACACAAGCCGAACCCCTGTGGGTCACCCAGTCAGCCCTAACTATAAGATTTGTCAAAAAGGAACGTTTTAAGCCTGGCCTTAAAAATAGAGAGGGTGTCTGCCTCCCGAACCCAAACTGGGAGCAGGTTCCACAAGAGAGGCGCCTGATAACTGAAGGCTCTGCCTCCCATTCTACTTTTAGAAATTCTAGGAACAACAAGTAAGCCTGCAGTTTGAGAGCGAAGAGTTCTACTAGGATAATATGGTACTAACAGATCCCTCATCATTAACTGCAAACCATTCTACTCGCCCCGAGAATTCACTTCTTTCATTCTGGTCGGTGTTTACATCCCGCCAGCTGGCAGCACGCAGGAGGCACAGCGCGCTCTAGCTGACCAGATACAGTGTGTGGAGTGAAAATACCCGGACTCTCTGATTATTGTCCTTAGTGACTTTAATCAGGGAAATCTCACTCACGAACTCCCCAGATATAAACAGTGTATTAAATGCCCCACCAGGGAGAATACTTTGGATCACTGTTACACTACCATTGAAGACGCGCTTTGTGCAAATTTCCCTGCTCATTCACTGTGCCTTTAAGAGACGGTTTCTGTTACGTCATGGCTGCCCCCATAATGCATGCATACTGCTATTCCAGAGGGAGTGGCAGCGGTGAGACGGCATGCCTCAGAATTTTGTGTGTTCTGACTCGTGTTGTGCGTAATTGCCTCTATAACCACACACACATACAACCACACATCTTGTTCCCTCTTTGTGGCGTGGATTAAAGACTCTATATCCCTACCTCTGGACTCGCTGCAGTCTTTCTGACCGAAGACTTAGGTCAGACTCATGTAGACCCAGCACACATTCAGCAATATTTCACAAGTGGTCCTTCGAGCCGGATCTACACGAGCTGCGCTATGGCCACATCCAGAGACTATGATGGGCAGCCACCCCTGAGTCCCCGTCCCAGTAGAGTGCGTCGCATTCCCGGACATCTGGAGGACTTCCAGCTTAGCTACCCCATAACACGTCTTCAGCCCCCCACAGGGACGCCAGTATTACCTCCGCCGCTAAGATATGCAGTGCCTCCAAGCCCAGATAGATAGTCTACTACATCAGTACCTGCTTATCAGTCAGTGGAGAACACTGGGGACAGAATACAGCTTTTGGAGACACGTTGGCAGGCCATAAGCCAACAGATGAGAGAGCTAGAAAGGGAGATGAGTGCTGTCAGATTAGCTTCATAGCCACAGAGTGCTTTGGCTCACCCCTACTACCCCTACAGCTATGCTGCACAGCCACCACAGTACAGCAGCCTCCCTCAGTTAGACAGAATCTACCCATCCCCAAGTCCGACCGTCACTCCAGTAGCAACATCTCCATCACGTCCTCAGGAACAGGTGATCCCAGTCCAGTCTCCTCAACCGCTGTCTACCCTGCGTGTATATCCAATGCTCCCGGTATCTCCACTTCCGCCAGCACCGCCTCTGCAGCCCCCTCCAGCAATTGTGCCGGTTTCAGCACCAGGGACAGCTCCGGTTCCCCATGCTGTGCTTACCGCACCACTACCTGCAGCAACCCCAGCTCCACTCACAGAGCACGAGGAGCAGTGGCCTCCGCCTCCGGTGGATTATTCTACAACTGCTCTGTTGCCACCACTGTACGATCCCACACCCCCAAGTGTCTCAACACTGCCGATACCTGCCCCTACTGAAATGATGTACAGTGCGCCTATTTACCCTCGATCCTATTCTGCGCCTGTCTCTTCCCAACCCATGCCACAGACTGTATACCACTCTATATACACTCCCTATGCAGCACCGGCTCCAGCAGTATCAGTCAGTCAGCCTCCTCAGTTTCCTGTCAGCATCAATACACCCAACATGATGGAGATGGCTATTGCATCCTCGTATGGTATTCCAAAGCCAAAGTTGTCCATCTTCAGCTCAGGGAATAAGAGCGACTTCCTCATGCTCAAGAAGGGTTTAGACAGTGTGCTTGCACCACATAGCCATTTAACTGAAGACTACAAATATCAAGTCCTTCTTGACCATTTGAAATTCCCTGCAGCCCTGCAGATCGCTAAGAGGTATATTAATAGTACCACTCCATACACCAGTGCCATGACTGCCCTCCAGCTGAGATACGGCCAGCTCCGACAGTTGGTGCAGGGAGAACTGAAAGCAATCCTGAATGCTGCTCCAGTGAAATCAGGTGACTACCAGGGCATCGAGGATTTTGCAGCTGCAGTTGGCACTCTTGTGGGCATGCTCAGCACTATGGACGGTCCATCATCTTCAGAGCTGTGTTGCAGTTCACATGTTGACACTTTGCTCACCAAGTTACCCCCCAGCTTTAGAGACTCATTTGCTGAGCATTGTATTAATCGGGGAATAATTCAGAGCTGCAGTGATAGAACATATACATTTCCTGACTTAGCTGAGTGGCTTGAACGGAAAGTACAAACCCTGCAAGTGTCCCGTCGCATAGGAACAAACTCCACTGAGTTTAGCAATACAGACAACAAGGAGAGAAGGACCAGTAGACATCAGAGACCAAAGTCCACTGCAGTGCTACTCGGCTCCACTCCAAACCGAGAAGCGCAACAGATTCAAACCCTACTGTCCATACTGCAATAACCAAGAGCACTACTTAAACGCATGTGCAGAGTTCACAAAGCTTCCAAAGAAGCAAAGGCCAGCTGGATCAAGGAGAAGAGGAAATGCTGGAGATGTGGCAGAGGACATTCACCAGATAACTGTACATTGAAGAAACCCTGCCCCACATGTGGAGAGCAACTGGACTCGCTGCAGTCTTTCTGACCGAAGACTTAGGCCAGACTCGTGTAGACCCAGCACATATTCAGCAATATTTCACACGTTTCATGCCGTGCCCCGCGCCCCGCTGGGAGAGTCTGACCACATCATGATTCATCTGATTCCTGTTTACAGGCAGAGGTTAAAACTCTGCAAACCTGTGTTAAGGACATCAAAACAGTGGACGAGTGACGCTGTGGAGAAGCTACAGGCATGCTTGGACTCTACGGACTGGGATGGTTTCAGGACTTCCACCAACAGTCTGGACGAATACACAGACGCGGTGACATCATACATCAGCTTCTGTGAGGACAGCTGTGTAACATCACGCACTAGGGTGAGTTACAACAACGATAAACCCTGGTTCACCGCGAAACTCAGGACACTCAGGCTGGAGAAGGAAAGGGCGTTCAGAAGTGGGGACAGAGACAGCTTCAGGGCAGCTAAGCGTGAGTTTGACAAAGCAGTGAGAGCTGCTAAACGGCAGTACGCAGAGACACTCCAACAACAGTTCTCTGATCACGACACCGCTTCTGTCTTGAAAGGCTTGCAAAAAATAACCAATTACAAGCCATTGTCTCCCCACTCTACCAGCGACCTGTGCCAGGCAAACCAGTTGAACGAGTTCTACTGTCGCTTTGAAAGGCAATGGTCAGTTGACGACCCCATCCCCCCACCTCACACCTCCAGCCCACCTCTTCACATCGGCCCCATACCCCACACCCCAGCAGGGGCTCAGAGCCCCCCACAGTCTAACACTCCAGACCCCCCCAGCCCAGAGACCCAGCTCATTACACAGGAGAGAGACGTCAATAAGCTATTCAAGAGGCAGAAGCCCAGCAAAGCAGCAGGACCAGACTCTGTCTCCCCCTCCACCTTGAAACACTGTGCTGATCAACTGTCTCCAGTCTTCACTGACATCTTTAATGAATCACTGGAGACATGCCACATTCCAACCTGTTTCAAGACCTCCACCACCATCCATGTTCCGAAGAAGCCAAGACTAACTGTACTTAATGATTACAGATCTGTCGCTCTGACCTCTGTGGTGATGAAGTCTTTTGAGCGCCTTGTGCTTCCTCACCTAAAAGCCATTACAGACCCTCTTCTGGACCCCCTGCAGTTCGCCTACAGAGCCAACAGGTCTGTACACAACGCCGTCAACCTGGCTCTCCACTTCATTCTGCAGCACCTGGACTCAGCAGGAACCTACGCCAGGATCCTGTTTGTGGATTTCAGTTCTGCTTTCAATACAGTCATCCCTGCCCTGCTCCAGGACAAGCTCCTCCAGTTGGGTGTGCCTGCCTCCACCTGCAAATGGATCACAGACTTTCTGTCTGACAGGAAGCAGCATGTGAAGCTGGGGAAGCAAGTCTCCGAGACCAGGACCACCAGCACCGACTAACCCCAAGGCTGTGTTCTTTCCCCACTGCTGTTCTCCCTGTACACCAACAGCTGCACCTCCAGGCACCAGTCCGTCAAACTCCTGAAGTTTGCAGATGACACCACCCTCATTGGACTCATCTCTGATGGGGATGAGTCTGCTTACGCACTGGAGGTTGACAACTTGGTGACCTGGTGCAGCAGGAACAACCTGGAGCTCAACGCCCAGAAGACAGTGGAGATGGTGGTGGACGTCAGGAGGAACACAGCCCCCCCCTGCTCCCATCAAGCTCTCTGACTCCACAGTGCTCACCTGAAGTGGGAGATGAACATCAACTCCATAACAAAGAAGGCACAGCAGAGGATGTACTTCCTGAGGCATCTGAAGACGTTCAACCTGCCAAAGACTATGATGGTGCACTTCTACACGGTCATCATAGAGTCCATCCTCTCCTCCTCCATCACCGTCTGGTACCCTGCAGCCCCCGCTCGGGACAAGAGCAGGCTGCAGCGCATCATCCACTCTGCTGAGAAGGTGATCGGAATTAATCTGCCATCCCTCCAGGATCTGTAGTACACCTCTAGGACTTTAAGGTGTGCTGGACACAAACTTTTTGAACACATTCCCCCCCCCGCGGGACTCGCCACAAGAACAGCTTCTTCCGCACTGCTGCATCGCTGATGAACACTGCCCGTCCCACTGCAAATCAGCTCTGTTAACTATATTAACTAGAAAAGCACTCGGAGAGCGCATACCTCCGCCATGCCGTTTGTCTGTCTGTCTCTGTGTGTGTGTGTCTGTGTGTCCGTGTGTGTGTGTGTGTGTGTGTGTTTGTCTGTTAACAGCATAACTCAAAAAGTCATGGATGGATTTTCACCTAATTTTTACAGGATGTTCGGAAAAGCAAGAGTAAGAATCGATTAGATTTTGGAGGTGATCCGAATCACCGTCTGGATCCAGGAATGGCCTGGTGGCCATCTCTCAATTGTCCTTCGACCTTCAAAAAATTCCTGGATCCACACGGTGATTTGGATCACCTCCAAAATCTAATCGATTCTTACTCTTGCTCTTCCGGACATCCTGTAAAAATTTGGTGAAAATCCGTCCATGACTTTTTGAGTTATGCTGTTAACAGACAAACAGACACACACACACACACACACACACACACACACACACACACACACACACACACACACACACACACACAGACGGACAGACAGACAAACAAACTCCGGTGATTACATAACCTCCTGGCGAAGGTAATAAAACTGATTCTGATTCTGATTCTGATCTTTCCAAGGGAGGCAAGTTTGTTTACAGGTCACGTTCACGCTGTTCATTTCTCTACAAGCTCGCAACACACGGTCTTGCTCATTCCATTTAGCTGTGTCTTAATAACTCGAGCAGTACTGCATTTACTAAAAATCACTGCCAACTACTAACACTGCTTTCATTACACTTAAGTAAATTTATGTTAGCGTGTGACAAAGAGCAAAACAAAAATATTTTCTGGGGGGTCCTCAGTTTAGCTTTTTCCTACACTCTACCCTCAAAAATGTAATGTTGACCCGACATTCTACAAACTCACAATCCAAAAGCACTTAATTTTCAGAAGTTCACATCTGGTGCAAATGCATCACACATAAGCAGGATATTACTATGTATGAGTCAGTTTATAGGTCCATAAAGATGCAAAATTGGTAATAGTCCATAGTACAGCATGTATCTCCCATTCATACAATACATCTGCAGAAGAGGTCTTTGTGCACGATAATCATCAACCGCTCCATCCACCAGAGTAGCTGCATCTTTCCTGAGAGTAAGGTACTCATCATAGTAATAATAGCCTTCTGGATTAACCAAGATATGGCTGCACTTGCTGAAATTAATTCAAATAATACACTGAAAACCATTTTATTTTCTTATTTTTTCCAAATCAACACTAAATAGAACATATTTAACCTTGTAAGGGTGATGAACTCAATACAAACTACTTACATTTAATTCCCTTATCTCTGAACAATAATGACTTCTAGTCATAAAATACTATTACTTTTTCTCTGAAACATGTGAAGTGCTAGGCTGGCCTAACCTATCATAAGTAAACATCACTCTCTGCTTCCTCATTCTGAAAGGATACTTTTTATTAGGGGTGTGGACTGGAACCTCCTGGTCACTGGAACTGGGCTCATATGACACATCACCTTGGTCCTGGTCCGCCTCAGCCGGATCGGGTACCACTGTCTCGTCGGTCTCTGGTGACAACTGCTCTTGTGTGTCGTCACCTGTGTCTTGGTTCTCACCCTCCTGAGTGTCATTGTTGGGGTAGAATTCAGGGGTATCAGCTCTCAGCAGACTGTGGCTTGGGTTTCTTTTAGCTTGCAGTCCAATTATAGAGCTCCAGCTATCTTCATCCTCATCGGCTGTGCCATGTTGTGTGTCCACGTGTCTTTGCTTTTGAGTCACTTTTCTGTTTCTTGTTTCTTTCAAGGGAGGCTCTACGGTTTCCACGAAGAGAAAGTCCCATGGTAACAACAGATTTCTATGCATGATACGAATGTGTCCTTTGCCATTTTCCAGTTTGATTTCATACACTGGGCTGTCTGGGTATTTCTTTTGAGTCATCACATACACTTTATCGTCCCAGAATGATCTTAGCTTTCCTGGCCCACCTTTCTCTGTCAAATTTCGGACAAGTACTCTAGATCTGGAAAGTAACTCGGCACCATGCACCCTTTTGTCATAGAGAGTTTTACCTCTCAGTCCTTCTTTGTTTGCTGCTTTAGAGGCCAATCTGTAAGCTTAAGTCATGTTGGCTCTCCACTTTTCAGCATAATCCTGGTGAGAGGAGCTCTGTTCTTTTGTTGTTAGGCCAAACATTAAGTCGATGGGTAGTTTCGGACTATGACCAAACAACAGAAAGTAAGGCACATATCCCATTGCCTCACTGCGCGTGCAGTTGTAGGAATGAACCACTTTTGCAAAAGATTATGTCCAGTCTGCCTTGGCTGCTTCGGTTAAATTTCTGAGCATTGCTAACAGGGTACGGTTGAACCGTTCCACCTGCCCATTGCCTTGGGAGTGGGAAGGCGTTGTTCTGGACCTCTGCACACCACTGTGCTCCTGTAGCTTTGTAAACAGTTTATTTTGAAACTCTTTGCCCTGGTCATGGTGGAGACATGTTGGGAAACCAAATTTGAGTACAAAGTCCCCAAATATCTTCTCGACAGCAGTGTGAGCAGCTTTGTTATGGGAGGGATAAGCCTGGCCAAAGCGAGTGAAGTGGTCCATTACAACTAGGATAGACTCATATCCTCCTTTGCATCTCTCCAAGTGCAGGAAATCAATGGACACTAGTTCAAATGGATAGGTGGTAATGTTAGTCAGAGGTGCCCTTGTTGGCCTGTTGGGACGCTTATTTTTTAAACAGCTGCAAACTCTGGTGATGTAGTACTCGACGTCTCTTTGCATATGAGCACAGTAAAAGCGCTCTCTTATCATGTTCATCACCTTTTCCACCCCTAAATGGCCCATGTTTTCGTGGAGCTCTTTGTACACTAACTTGTGAAACTTTTGGGGCAGGAGGAGCTGGACATAGGATGCTGTATGTCTATATAGCAGTCCGTCATCCCCTATGTACAGCTTGTGTTTCTATCTGAAGAGAGCTGCCAGTTTACTGTTGAGTTGTTTTCCACCTTTTGGCTGTTGTTTTGACACCACGTAACGCAACACCTCACCAATCACAGAATCTTCCTCTTGGGCTCTCTTTAGCACAGTCTTTGGTATTTCAGCTATAGAGCTGGCATCTTGATTTGCTTCACTGATGAGAGTGGAAATGGTGACGGGGCAGTACCATGGCTCATTTTCTTGTGACTTGATGGTGACTGCTTCAGCCACACAGTGCATGACATCAGGATCCACATTTTGTGTGCAGTAACTCATGTACTGTTCCATGTCTAAGGGCATACGTGAAAGGCCATCTGCATCCATATTGACTTTCCCAGGGCGGTACTTAATCACAAACTGAAAGTCAGCCAGTTCTGCTACCCACCTCTGTGTGGTTGCATTTAACTTTGGAGTAGTGAGCACATAAGTAAGGGGATTATTGTCGGTGTAGACCGTGAAGGGTGGAGAGTAATAAAGGTAATCCCGAAATCTCTCACATATGGCCCACTTCAGGGCAAGGAACTCCAGCTTCCCTGAATGAAGATAGTAGTTCTTCTCTGGATTAGAGAGCGTCCTGGAGCCATAGGCAATCACTACTAGTTTGCCTTGTTGCCATTGGTATAGCACCGCCCCAAGCCCCTCTTGAGAAGCGTCACAGTGCAAAATGAAGGGCTCTTCAAAGTTTGGGTAGCCTAGCACTGGGAGCTCTGAGAGAAAGTCAATGAGCTGACACAGTACTGCATGATGGTCAGGGTGCCACTTGATTGTGTGGGATGAGGGCAGTTGGCCTACACTACTTCCTTTCTTTTTCACGTCTTTTTGAATTTT
The DNA here is from genome assembly GCF_021347895.1 of Acanthochromis polyacanthus. Classification (NCBI taxonomy): domain Eukaryota; kingdom Metazoa; phylum Chordata; class Actinopteri; family Pomacentridae; genus Acanthochromis; species Acanthochromis polyacanthus. The sequence continues at coordinate 9,895,129 of NC_067123.1, forward strand.
GCTTTACTTTGTCTGTATGGTTGTTAGCAAGGAGGTCATAAAGAGGCTTCGCCATATGGGAGAAGTTTGGAATGTAACTGCGGTAGTATGAGATAAAGCCTAGCAGTTTTCGTAACTCTCTGACAGTGGAAGGTTGCTGCTGTTTCAGGGCTTGCACAGGAGAAATGTCCACAGGATTCATGGTGTAGCCTTGTTTCGTGACTAGTTTGCCAAGAAAACGTACCTGCTGCTTGAATAACTCTCATTTGCGGGGAGTCAGCTTCACGCCATGGCTCTTATAGCGATGCAGGACGCTTCTCAGGTCACGCAAATGCTCTTCAAAAGTCTGTGAATGAACAAAGTTATCATCGAGGTAAGGCAGACAAATATCATCCCTCAACCCCATAGGCATTCCTCCATAGACCTTTGGAATGCTGCTGGTGTTAGGCTTTTGCAAAGGAGCTAAAGTGCAGGAAATAACAGACGGAAGGTAAGATGTTTAAAGGAGATTTATTCTCAACTCAAAACTACAAATCCCAAGTAGGAAACTACAATCAAGTTATTCTCAACTCAGAACTACATATCCCATGTGGGGAACAACCATCAAATTATTCTCAACTCAAAACTACAAATCCCAAGTGGGGAACTACATTCATTATTCGAGGAAGTCTCAAGAAGAAACGCTTCAAAACAAAACAGCACAGACTAGCGGATCGAAGGTCAAATACCAGTACAGCTAATTACAAACTCCAAAGTACTCGAGATGGTTTTGATTCTTACGAAGGTCCAAAAAGTCAAACTGTAATTAATGAAACAACAGTCTTAGCTTTCAACAATGAACAAATAATTCTAGGTTACAAAACTTTACTTAAACTGGGATGCTCGGACTGGGTTTCTGCGGTGGAGAGCAGCTCGGCGGCCCAATGGTTGGAACGACTGGAGAATGCGGCCAAAGGTAAGTTGTACTGACGCCGGGCTTCAGGAGCTACACAGTCGAGTATCCTCTAGTTGAAGACAGGCAGAGTAGTTTGGTGGTGATCCACGACAACAAGCAGTTTGAGGCAGCTGGTCCGGGAACTGAGATAGAAGAGCAGAAAAATGGAGTTAGTTTAAGCTTTACTATTGATGGAGGTGAGAATGGCTGGCTGAGCGTCTTTACAGGTGGGGTTACAATCCAGCACTGAGGAGTGGGAGGAAACTGCTTAAAAGACTGAGCAGTTCAAATCTGATTGGACGTCACCAGCTGCTTCAGTGTCACTTGATCACATTGACGAGATGAGGAACACCTGTTGCCACTCCAGCCTGTCAAGCCAATCCTAGAAGGGAGAAAGATAGAGGGAGAGAGGGAGAGACGCACAGAGCAACACTAACTAGGACCAGCTGTAGCTGGCCTGACAGCTGGCGCTGAGGACAAGCCAAAGGGAATTCTTACCCATTCAAAGAGGCTCCACGACGTGATAAATGCAGTAAAGGGCTTCCAGAAAGCCCTGGTGATATGCCTTTCCTTGGTCGAGGACTGAAAACCAGGCACTTCCCTTCAGACTGTTCAGCATGTCCTGTATGTGGGGGTCTGGGTGTCTGTCGGGTATGGACTTTTTATCCAGCTCTCTAAAATCACAGCACAGACTTAGTCCTCCATCTTTTTTTCCGCACACAGACTATCAGACTAGAGTATGGTGACTTAGATTTGGTTATCCAGCCCCTGTTCAACAAGTCTTCTAAGTAGTCTTTCACTTTTTTATGAAGTGTTCTTGGGACTGAGATGTAAGTATTCTTGACAGGAGTGGCATCATTCAGTCTTATTTTTAACTGCAACAAGGGGATTGTCCCTACATCATACTCATCACGGGAAAATGTTTGCCTCTCCTCCCGAAGCAGCTGCTTTACTTTTTCTTGTTGTGTGGGAGAGAGGTGCTCTAGTGGAACTGGGGGGTCCCAAATGTCCATAGGGTCATTAACAGCACGGTCTGTTCCGGTATTTCGTTCTACTTTGCTAATGACTTGGTCTGCAACCACCTGGTTTACAGTAGTAGGCTTAGTGTCAGCAGGATAGTCTTAACTCTCTGTGTTTGTCCCAAAATTGTCTTTGCTGACAGTTGGATATCAAAAGTAGTACAGTTTGCGACAGGTAGCTTGAACGTAGACCAACTTCCTTTCTGTAACTGTACAACCCCACTCTGCATCTGCAAACCTTCAGGTAGTTGTGTGTACTGACTTGGCTCAAACATTACATCTTGTGTGTCTGTCAGTGTGCCTGCTCTGACACAACACTTCACTGTCTTAGTTTGACCAGCAGGAACGGTGACTAATTCACTACACACTTTAACCATGCCTTCCCCCAGCCTATCCTCACTCTGCATCACTTTCAGAAAAATCTCGGTTTTCTTACCATCGAATGAGAAGGCTGCGTTGACTGCTTCACTGATGGCACAAGGAGGTTTAATGACCCTTATAAGGGCATGCTCTATCATGTTAAACCCAATGATAGGTTGTTCAGCCATGCCGTCTTCATTTGCCACTAACACAGGAACCAGGAGCTCTATCTTTTGGCAACTATCTGAAGGCAGCTTGAAGATAACCTCGACTCACCCTGAGAATGGAATTGGTGTCTGGTTTACTGCCCTTCCGTTCAAAATACTTGGACCCACCAGCTCAGCCAGGTCCCTGACTGTAGTGTGTGGCATGTGTTCCTGGCTCCAATTATCATTCATCAAGCAGACCTGTGACCCCGTGTCCCAGAAAGCTTTTGTCTCCACGTGATTGAGAGAGCAGAGGCCTCATTTATAAAGCTTGCATACGCACAAAACAGGGCTAGAAAGTTACGCACACCACTTTCTACGCAAAGGTTGTGACTTATAAAAATAAACTTTACATGAGAATATGTGCACCGGTGCGCCAACCTTGATGCTTGCTTACGAAAATTTGGGAGATAGAGTGAACGGCAGTGCTGGAGGGTGAAGTGGTGAATTGAAGCCAGATTGATCTCAAACATTTATTGTCATCACATATTAGACTTGTAAAGCCAAATAATCAAAAACCCTCATTGTTATAGATGTTCCTATAGTGCGCCATTCGGCCTACAACTGTATTTGCAGAACTATGTTCAGATATCAAAATTCCATCTTCAAATGATATAGAGCGGTGGATGGCACTGATTGATTACTAATCAGGACAAGGCATGTGACAATCAGTCCAATCACTGATCAAGCGGATGAATAGCGGGTGACAGCCATGCGTAATGTGGCACAATGGATACACTGGGATTGCTGGAAGTCACATAAGTGGTAGATAAGAATGGAGAAAGATTTTAGAGATCACATGGATTTCATGGCCCATGATGATGACTGGCTAATAAGCTGATTTAGATTCCCTAGAGCAGTGCTCTTGGATCTATGTGCTGAACTGGGCCCTGTCTTGGACTGACCCACCCACCCAAACCACGCCATCCCGGTACAGACACAGGTGCTGACCACTCTGGGGTTTCTGGCGACCGGCTCCTTCCAGCGGGAATTGGCAGACAGGTATATGTTTTACATGAAGAATATATGAGGTTACATTTGTTGTCTAAATCCTATCTGGGTCTGATACACAGTTAAATGATGTCCTTTAATTCTGGGATATCACAACCATCCCTCAGCGCAATAATGCCAGCTGTTTTGGATGACATTATAAACATGACCAGTCAATACATCAGGTTTCCTTACACTGTGGGTGAACAGGCCAACATTAAACGGCAATTTGCAGCAATGTCCGGTTTCCCAAATGTAATCAGCGTAACTGACTGCACTCATGTTGCTGTAAGGGCTCCGAGTGAAAATGAATTTGTCTATGTGAGCCAAAAAATGTACATTCAATCAGTGTACAAATTATTTGTACATCGGACATGATCATAACAAATTTAGTGGGAAGGTGTCCTGAGTCAACACGATTCATTCATCCTGACGCACAGCAGTGTAGGGAAAAGACTGCAGGCCGGCGTTTATCCTAAACTCTCGTTTAATAGTCACTTCTGGTAGTGGGGAAGCTAGGGTGACAATGGGCTGTGTCTGAGGAGGGGAGCTTTGTGACTGATTTATCACTTTTGTGGTAAGCTTTGCAATTTCCTCTTCAAGATTTTTTGTTGACTCCAGAAAACTTTCTTGGCAGGGCCCCATATTGCTTTTGTAAACTTGCTAGTGCCTCTGCATCTTGACTGGTGCCAGCAACCTCCGTCCTCTGTGTCTGATCGCCTTGCTTAGCTTCAGGAGCACACGTGATTAGCTTCAGCAGATGCTACAGAGGCTATATCCTCTTCTTCAATTTCAATGACATTTTCAATCCCCTGGCTTATCAGTCTTATCAGCGTGTACTTTCTGGACGGCTTGGTCACGTTTATCTTTGCGTGCAAGCACACTTTGTATAGCTGTTCTGGCTGTAGCATCACCAAAGCCTCACTTAGTTTGTCCTGTAGCTGCTCGAGCTCTGTCATGCTAACTCTTCCTTGGTTGCTTTGCACACTCACCATCTTCTTTAGCACAGCTGAACCATCCTCTGCCACCAAATTTTGTTACACTTGTCATTAAAGAAGAGGCAGCTTGGCGGTCCCCAGTGTATTTATCGTCCTTCTTCCAAGGGAGGCAAGTTTGTTTACAGGTCACATTCACGCTGTTCATTTCTCCACAGGCTCACAACACACTGTCTTGCTCGTTCCACTTAGCAGTGTCTTAATAACTTGAGCAGTACTGCATTTACTGAAAACCACTGTGTGGCATGTGACAATAAACAAAACAAAAATATTTTCTGGGGGGGTCCTCAATTTAGCCGTTTCCTGCATATAGTTTTAATGTAAGGGAGAAGTGATTGGAAAAAAAATAATGTAGAACAACTTTCAACTGCAACAACTGAAATTGTTTTTATTTTTCTTGTAATTTCAGACAAACGTCCTCCATCTCGTAAGTTAAACCTGTTTGGATTCTGTTTTCTCTGATTCACGATAGATTTAAATGTGTTTCTGTGTTTTGTGCAAAAAAAACAGCTTTATTTGTTTGTAAAACACAGTGTTGATTCAGATCAGAGTTGGAGTTAATGTGTTTCTCACTTTACAGCTGTAGAGAACAGAGAGGTCCAGGAGGAAATGCTTCCAAAAGCCTGAATGACAAACAAAACCCTGCACACAGTGAGTTGGTTCATAAGTTGAACAAAGCTGATTTAAAACATGTTATGTAAAGTCTAACATTAAAACTTCTGTGACACATTGTAGTTGTAAAAACAATAAATTTAAGTTCAGCTATTCCTTCAAAGAAAATGTGAAGCTGTACATGAAGTTAGATTAGATTATTAAGAGAAATAGACAAGTACAAGTAAAATAATAGAAAATATATAAAAGTAATGTTAACCTTTAGAAAAAGTGACAGCATTTTATTAAAATTGTTGAACTGAGTTATAGAACAAATGTTTGTATTGTTTACATATAAAGGGTATTGTAGGTAAATACTTCACAAAATGTCTGAATCATAAATATTGAAGGTCCAAATGATTCTGTCATTATGTGGTTTAACTCTCATTTATTTTTCTTTCTTTAGGTTTATAGATACATTTTGCACTGAATAAAGGAGCAGTGTCACCACATTCTCCTCCATAAACTGGAAATTCATTGGATGTTCATCATCATTATAAACTAGTAGAAGTGTTTGGGATTGAGTTAGAAATATTTTCTGATTCAAATTCAAGGAAAAATTAAAGAGTCATCAAACATAGTGATACTCAGTAGTTTTATGCATTTAATTTTGAATTAAAAAATGGAATTTCTTCTGATAAAACACGATGACAAATGTCTGCAGAGAATTAAAACACTGAAACGATATAAAATCACTGAAAGCATCTCAGTGTTCTTCATACTAATTTTCTGATTCATACAATGAATCCGAAAATTTATCATATTTACTGTTAAATATTGCTGGTTTGGGGATTTTTCCCTGTAGATCAATAAATCAAACAATAATCAATATTGATAATACAGATGCAGATATACATTTATAGACACACAGACACACATTACATGCATTCTCCTTTTCATAGACGTAAACTCTGAGGGTCTGGTGATATAATGACATAAACATGAAGACAAAATGATGCAAATCAATCATCAGCTTCCAGAAACATGTAAACTGCAGAGTTTCAACATCCTGCAGTTGTCAGTGTAACTGGTCTTTGTGTGTTCCTGCTGGAGATAAAGTGAAGCTCGTCTCTGCTGGGACTGACTCCAGTCCTCTCAGTGGACAAACAGGACAGAAAACTGATGGAGGCAGTTTTTCATCACTGTGGTGATGATCCTGATTTGTCAGTAATCTGTTAGAAACACATTTCCATCTGAAAATCAATTAATGTACAAGAAATATATTTGAAGTAAGAATATAAAATGATGGCGTGTATCTCTGCACACAGACACAGAATACAAACATCAGTTCAAATATTTGTCCTCTTGTTTAAATATTCTGTAAAGATCTTGTTTTGATTCCAAGCAGATCTAAGAGAATTAAATTTTATGCTTAAAATTGTTCTTAATTAAGAAACGATGTTATTGTTCTACAAAATCATTTCATGTGTGGCTTAATAGTGGACTGTACAGTTCTTTTGGTATATTTCATTTATCGATATACTGTTAAATGTTCTTGAACATATTTCCTGCTGGTAATTCAGGACAATGAGCTTTTTTATGTTTCATAAACATTTTAAAATTAAATAGTAAAGTTACATTCACTTATTAGTGGATGATTGTCAGTTATGTTGCATATCTGTATTATTTTGTACTTTTTTTTTGCTTTTCAATAAACTCCCCAATAATCCCGATTTTGTCTTTATGTGATTCCATCTGCAGTTTCCATCCAGCTACAGTTTCATGAATGCTGCCTGAGTGTTCTCTGTTGTCTTAGTGTTTCTCTGTAGATCAACTGTGATACTTAACAGATAAGTGAAGAAGAAACTTGACTTTTCATATGATGAGAAAATGATGATTTAGTTACAGGCCTTGTCAATCTTGTCAACTACACAGTTTATGACAGTCAGCAGAAGGTTCAAATGTTCATTTTAAACCTCATATTATTGTGTTTTTATCTGTCATTTATTTAGTCTGGTTGAGTTTCTGTATTACTTCTTCCAGCCACCAGAGGTCCTCAGTGTTTCTGTTTAGAACCACTCAGACATTTACCTCATCGCTCCTTCAGTGAATGAACCTGCTGATTCTCACCACTGATTTACCAGATAATCTGTGTACTTAGTTCCATTGTTTTCTACTATCCTCAGCTACTTTTTTCTCTCTCTCAAGTTTGAATTCTCAATAGTAAGTAAAGCTTGCTTTTAGTTTCCTCTTTGGTTCCTCCCTCTGAACTGAACTGTAACAGATTGTCTTTAAGCTGCCATGCATTCAGCTCTCTTGGAAGTTGAGATTGTAATAAATTAACTGTGTTCAACAAATTTCCACCTTTAATCTATGAAGCAAAAGGAAAAGCAAACTAAAAATAGAGTGCCAAAGGAATGCTCCCATGACTCAAAACCCATTAAGCACTAGATTATGCTGAAAAATCGGATGAATCAGCACATTCATTGGCTCCCCTACTGCCCATGTGCATACTAGCAAAAGACTATATACTTTCTGCATCCATGAGTAATCACTGTCAGCTACCTCTGCCCAAGAGATCACATGGACCCCTCTATGGATGTCGATTTGCAGCCCAAAATTAGTGCCGGTCAGAGACTAAGCTGTAATTGTGTAATTGTGGGACTGCTCATGCTGAGAATATGTAGATACTAGAGTCTGTGTGACATCATCATCTCCCTATATCCTCCTCAAAGTCTTCTGTAGACATCTGTGTGCTACCTAAAGTTTGTGTCAACATTACTAGGCCAGTATGAACTTAACATGTAAATGCTCTTCAGCTGTGCCTTTTGCAGGTGTCTGAACACAACTTTGACAAGCAGAATCTCCTAAAAAAGAAAGAAAGAAAAAAAAAAAAGGTACTGCTGGGATTTGAACCCAGGATTTCCAGTTTACTAGACAGGCACTTTGACCAACTAAGCCACAGCACCTCCAGTTTATGCACAAGAACAGTAGTCTCAGCATACTGGATTAACACCGGTTTATGTCAAAGGATCTTTTTAATATTAAAGTTAGATGCATGTGGTCCAGTCTTCAATTGCATCATCTTGACTGTGTACAAGCCCACAAGGGAATATAATCAAAAAATTAAACTTTTTTCATTAACTGGCTTGAGACTGAATGGCTTTTTGTTCGGGTGCTGCTGGGATTTGAACTCAGATCACCTGTTTAGGAGACACTTTAACCAACAAAGACACAGCACCTCCATTAGAAGTTCACAGTTCCATGACTCAAAACCTGATCAACACTGCTGGACAATCAATCACCAAAGCTTTATACCTTTTGAATCCACAAGTGCGTGAGGGTCCATGTAGGTCCATGACTCAAAACCAAAGAAATACTAGATTAAAACGCTTTGATTATATTCGCTTGTGGGCTTGTACACAGTCATGATGATGCTATTGAAGATTGAACCATAGACATGGACAGTCAGACACCAAAGCTTTATACCTTTTGAATCCCTAAGTCACATAAATATCATCATCTCCCCTATTCTGCAAGAGTATGTATGGACATCCTCGTCCAGCCCAGAACTTGTGTTTGCACTACAAGGGCAGTATGTGTAAAACACATAAATGCTGCACAGGACCAGTGTTACACATACGTTGGGGTCCACGTATCCTTTGTCCAAGACTGCCTAAGTTCATGTTGTGCATAGAGGATTCTTCACTCTGCTTTTGACAATATGGAACTGCTTGTAGAGGTACTGCCAGGATTTGAACCCAGGATCTCCTGTTTACTAGAGAGGCATTTTAACCAACTGAGCCACAGCACCTCCTGTGTGTGTTTGTGCAGATTGACAATAGATCCATGGCTCAAAGCCAAAGAAACAGTAGAGTATGTTGGGAAATCATTTGAATCAGCATGTTTGTGGTGTTCTAGCTGTCTGTGAGGCTGTCCGTAAGGACGTTTTATCAAAGCTTTAGTAAGGAGACTCTGGGGTGACATATTTATTACCATTTTAACTCTGCAAGAGTATGTGTGGACCCTCTGCAGTGCACAGCTTGTGCCTGTGCTACAAGTGCAGTACGTTTGGAATAAATAGATACCCAGTATTAGCTGGAGTTCTTGTAACCTTTGCCCAAATCTCCAAGAATTTGTGTTTACGCTTTGTGGATGTCTGCTTCTTGCAAATGTTTTAGTGTCACTAAAAAGGCACTAAACAATAATAATCTAAACAATAGATTATTGGAACAATCTAAACAATAGATTATTGGAAAAATGTCAAAAATCAGTTAAAACTGGTTGTGGTGTCCCAGCTGTTAATACATCTGTAAGGGAGTACTACTAAGGCTTTATAGTTTCCACATCAGTGAGTAAGCTAGGGTAGGATAGGGTTCTCGTGATACAAATGTCATCATCCCCCCAAAAATTCTATATGGGTGCGTGTGCAGACCTTTCTACAGATATCTAAATTTCTATTGACACAACCAGGAAAGTAAGTATAATATATGTTTATGCTGATATACTGTACATGTAGGGAGCAGAGTGCTATAAGCTGATTCCAGGGAGACTTGAAAGTAGAATAATGGTCACTCTGCCACTGATAAAACCAACAACCTGAAAAGGTACTACTGGGTTTTGAACCCCTGATCTCTTGCTTAGAAGACAAGCACTTTTACCAACTAAGCCACAGCACCTTCTGTTCATGTTGTCTAAAAATTCAAAATTAACACTGGATTATGTCAAAAGATCTGTTTAATATCAGATTTCTATGGTTCTATCTCCAATTGATTCATCATGACTGTGGACAAGCCCACACGGAAACATGATCAAGACTTTGTACTTTCAACATTCACCAGTGAGAGTCCAGGTGAACTTGCCTGGAGGCACTGCTGGGAGTTGAACCCAGGATCTCCTGTTTACGAGACAGGCGCTTTGACTGACTAAACCACAAAAATAATAAATCATCAGTAATTAATAGTTAACTCAAAACCCGATAAACACGAGATTATGCTGGTCAGTCGGACATCAAAGCTTTATGCCCTTTCAATCCCCAAATGTGTGAATCCATTTCCCCAATTCTGCAAGAGTATATGTGGACATCCATGTCCAGCCTTGTTTCTGAACTACAAAGGCCGTATGTACAAGACACATAAATGCAGATATGAGAGTAGAATAAGACCAGGGTTACATATCTGCACATATGTTGGGGTCCACCACAGTTCCTGTAGCCTCTGTCCAAGTGTGCCTTAGTTCATGCTGTGGATGTGCATACAGGATACTTCACACTGCTATTGACAATATAGAACTGCTTGTAGAAGCACTGCTGGGATTTGAACCCAGGCTCTCCTGTTTACTAGACAGGCACTTTAACCAACTAAGCTACAGCACCTCCTCTTTGCATGAAATAATAGCAGTCTGAGGATTCTGGATTAACACCGGCTTATGTTAAAGGATATTTTTAATATTAAAGTTTGAAGTATATGATCCAGTCTTCAATTGCATCATAATGACTGTGTATAAGTCCACAAGGGAATGTAACTGTAACTTCGTACTTTCCATGTCCACTGGCTGAATTTGCATAAAGGCACTGCTAGGATTTGAACCCAGGATCCCCTGTTTACAAGACAGATGCTTTGACCAACTAAGCCACAGCGCCTGTGCTTAGCATAGAAAGGATTAGCATAGAAACTTCCTGAAGCCTCCTCATCTTCTGCATTTGATGGTGGTGCCTCGTGATGGCAGAAGGGGAATGGGTTCTCTGTCAGTGGTGGAGAGAAAACACAAGGAAGCATGAGTTAGGACAATGAAAAGCAACATGTGTCTTTGAAACAGAAAATGGTCTTTCTTTGAAGTTTTTGCACTAAAATTAGAAGCAAGCCTTCATCTGAAATATCACTGTGTGTTGCAGAATTAGGATTCATTTTTACTGTAAGAAAGAGACCATGAGTGAAGCATGAACACAATAATGTCCACAGACTTTTGGTTATAAAGTGACTTTTTGATTTTTGGATTGTGATGTAGGTGATCTGAGCCTATATTTTGTTTCATTACCAGTTATAAGTGCCACATTTTACAGCTTGTTTTTAGCCTCATGGCTTGCTTACTGTATTTATATATTGTCACCGTCTTACCACCTTGTACTTTCCTATTTGCTTTGCTTTAACTCTCAGATTGGCAACAAAGAAAAGGAGAAAAAGGTTGGTTGGTCAGGCCCAGTGAATGTGGGCTAATGCATTGAAATGCATTGAAATCAGGCCTTTGTGTGTTTTGTGTCATGCTGTATTTGTGAATTAGACTCTACTGTGTGTAGTTTTCACCAAAATGCAGAAGATTCTTAATACAGTATTGAGCTGCAGGTGTAACAATATACACAGTCTGGGTTGATTTGTTTTTTTTCATTTTTATTATAGGAAAAGTAGACCACAAAGCCCAGATTATGTTAAATGAAACTATACTTTTTAACTTCCTTTATGCAGCGAATTTGTTCCAATATTCAGTTTTTGAATTTAATCTGTAAAGTACGATGTATTTAAGGCAAGGCAAGGCAAATTTATTTATATAGCACATTTCAACAACGAGGCGATTCAAAGTGCTTTACAAAGACATTAAGAACAGAGGATGATGATTATTAAAAGAAAAACAAAAGAAAACATTTATGAAATCATTAAAAAAAAGTCAGAACAGTTAAAAGATCAAAAACAGAAGTCTGAAAAAACAAGGGCAATTATTAAGAATTTAAAGCTCCTTGGTATGCAGAATGATGTATTCTTGCTTCATTTTTACACTGTCTGTGTTGTTCAGGTTTGGGTATTGATTCTGTGCAGAGTATTCAAAGAATATTAAGCTGATTTATTCCAGCAGCATCCTAAATTAAACTGTGGATGGAGTTTTGGCACTGACTTGAAGAATTTATATTGAATTTGTTTTTAATTTGATTTGGATGCCGCAGTTTAACATATTTCTACTACATAGCGTGATGCACATCGACTGTATTGCTGTGGCTGTTTTTCAGACGAGACAAGTAGCGTTTGAACCCGATGCACTCACAGTTCTGTCACTTTTTCTGTCTTCTTATAAAACCGTCCAGCGTTTGTCACTTGACAACGACGCAGACAGCTTCTTGCTTTTGCATTAAAAGCCTGTTTCCATCAAACCTCTTCTTTTCGTCTAAAGAAGATGCTCGGGGGAAGTTCTGCTGCACAGCTCCTGCTGTAAATCTGAGAAGACTGAAAATCTGGTTGAAGTTTCAAGCCTTTTTAAGTCTTAGAAAACTAACCAGCGTGTTTTCTCTGTTCAAAACAAGCCGACAACAAAGGATATTCCTGGTTGAAACATTTGTGCATCAAGTTTTAACCTCAGAGCAGATAATTCATCCAGAAACTTGTGTTTTTTTTGAGGAATTAGAGGTCTGAATGGTGAATTTTCTGGGGTTTTTGTGTGTCTTTGTTGTGCTGAAAGTAGGTATTTATTGTCTGTGCTTCTGTAGGACGATTCCTCATCCTATGATGACAGTGAGGAGGAGGAGAAGGTTTGGTTTCGTTACAATATGGTCACTCCAGTATCTCCATAACTAACCTCTCCTCTCTCAGACTCACTGAAGTCCTCACATGTGGTTGACTAAACCCAGTGTGAGAGTCTATGAGTGTTTGAGTGCTCATGTTTTCATTCATTTCTTGTTTCCCCACACCTTTATTTGTTGTTTTCTGTCATTTTCTTTTTAACTGTTTCATTTTATTCCTTTCTTTTGTTCTAAAGCTTGACAAGGAGAAGGTGAGCCTTTAAAAGGACAATTTGGCACTCAAAGATAAATGCTGTTTCTTTTTATTTCACAAACATTTATGTCATTTGTCTTTTTCTTTCCTCTTTTCACGGCTTTCTAGTCCTCTCACTCTAAGAAGGAAAACGTGCATTTGGAGCTGTGTTCATGCAAACTAATCATAATTTTAGTCATTTAGACGTGTTTATGTGTGAATGGTTGTCTGTGTGTGACTGAGAAGACTGATTCTCAGGGTGAAATTGTTGCTGCTGATTTGAAAATAGGTAAACAACTTTTTATTGCTATTGTGCATGTGTAAGATAGCTAAAGTTTAGATGTGAAAAGTAGCTCGTAGTGAAAAAAATACGGCAAACCGATTGCAGAGGGGGAGTTTACAAAGAGTGTGTCATGAACTTTTACCAGGAGCTGGATAAAGACAGGTGCCCAGAGATTCAAATATTTGCAAATAAAATGCTACGCTTGTTTGGCTCCACATATTTGTGTGAGCAGACATTTTCTGTTCTGAATTTCAACTAAAATTGCTTGAGGAGACTGAGTGACTCACCTGCATGATATTTCTCAAACACTGCCTTTAAACCAGACCTGGCCTGTGTACTGCAATCCAGATCTCAGTATCATCCTTCACCTGAGTGCCAGTAAGTTCCCTGTTTTAGTCATCTGAGATTAATAAATACTAATTTGTCAGTGTGTTAAAGGTGGAATAGAGTTCACAGAGAAAAAGTTAATTTCTGAGTCTCATCTCAAAGTTGTCAGTATCTGACAGTCTGAGTTTCCAAACCACAGCGTCGGGTTGAGACTCACAATTTACATGTTGCCTTTTTAAATTTGTTTTGTGTTGGTCAAAACCACATTTCTAAATATATGCACTTGGACTTATGACACTTTATGTATTACAATGTTGTTGTTTTGTACCTGTGGATGTGACATACTGGACCACTGAACACCTTCTCTTCCAACGGTTTTTATATATTTCTGTACGGTGGCCGACAGGGGCAAACACGCTGCAAACCGCAAAAGCGCTGCAAACACAGAAATGATCCAAAACCAAAAGCTCACAAATGCATAAAACACATGCAAGAAAAAAAAATGCTGCAAGAGAAACATGCTGCAATCACAGAAACAATGCAGAAGCAAAGACTTACAAAATCACAAAACAGATGCAAATGAAAAATGCTGCAAATATATAAAAACACACACAAACCCCCAAAACAACCGCAAGAGAAAAACGCTGCAAATTCAATCCACAAGGCAGATCCATAAGGAAGTACAATCAAAGCTTTATACTTGCCACATTTGCTGAGCTGCACATGGACATCCACAGCACTTTCGCAGACCTGGGGTCATATGGATCTTGCTGACCCCCATCGTTCTCTAATATGATCTAGTGTTTCATTTATTTTTGAGTCATGGACCTGTTGACCAGTTATGTAGCCTGAAGGTGCTGTGGCTTAGTTGGTCAAAGTGCCTGTCAAGTAAACAGGAGATTCTGGGTTCAAATCCTGGCTTTTCCTTGTGTGGTAGATCAATGTGTCTTCATGGGTTTGTTACATGGATAGGTACACATGTACATCTTTCTATGGGTGAACTAACTTCAGTTTTAGACCTCAGAGGTGAGGACATTTGTGGGAAGTATGGACAGTGTGTCTTTCTGACAGACCTTCACAGAGATGTTTGAGGATTAAGGCTTGCTTTACAGGTTCAGGACAGAACTCGGATTGGGTAGGAGTTGGGGTTAGCAGAGTTTCTCCTGCTTTAGCCAGCTTTACAGTCTCTTCAGCTTGTGTAGTGCCAGGGGCTCTAAATATAAACTGCGGAAATGACTGAAAGTGTCTTTTTTATCAAAGAAAAATGTAAAACATTTGCTAATTCCAAGTTCTTAATAACTGAATGTGAAAGTTCTTGTGATTAATTTTGATCTTTGATTAATTTTGCTCCTGCAGGAGGTGCTGTGGCTTAGTTGGTCAAAGGTGCCTCTCTCGTAAACAGGAGATCCTGGGTTCAAATCCCAGCAGTGCCTTTTCAGCTAGTTTGTTTTGTAAGTGGCAGACTGACCCCAACAGTCCTGCTAATGTATAACACTGGTTTTATAGTACGTTTTAGTCTTCCTGGAGTCTGCTCATTAGACTCTGTACAGTAGATGAGCATCAACACATGCTATACTTAATGCCCTGATAGTGTAGATGGGATTTTTGGTATCTATAGAGTCCGTGTCACGTAATGACAGAAGAGAAGTCATGGTTCATCAATCTGCCATTGACAAAACCAACTACTTAAAAAGGCACTACTGGGATTTGAACCCAGAATCTCCTGTTTACTAGACAGGTGCTTTGACCAACTAAGCCACAGCACCTTCAATGTATGAGAGAGGTCAATAGTCCCATGACTCAAAAACAATGAAACAATAGATTATTTAAAAAATGTCAAAGTTAGTTGAAATTGTTTGTATGTGTTCCAGCTTTATAGTTTTCACATCCGTGAGTAAACTGGAGTCCAGGCGAATTGGGTCGAACCAGACCCCGAGGCACCCGAAGTTTGAAGCGAGCAGGACGCAGCAACGTTGCCATAACAACCACGGCTCCCGTCTCCCTCCGGGAATCAGCTAAGATCCGTGCAACCGCGTCCCAGCTCCTGAGCTTGTGGGTGACCCATCTCCAACACAGTAAGACCAGCTGACGCTTGGTGTGATCTGAACTTTCTGGTTGACGTCATTAATAACTCCTCAATAGCTTGATATTTCATTTTAATAACTCCGTTTAGCCACTTATCATCCGGTCGTATTCTAAATTATTAATCATCTCGTCATATCTTCAGCGGTCTGATTACTCATGATTTGAAATGCAAATTTAAATAACCTACACACACACACACACACACACACACACACACACACACACACACACACACACTATCTCACACACACACACACACACACACACACACACACACACACACACACACACACACACACACACACCTATTCTCACATAAACACCCACACGTCACCTTTATTCACGCACGCACGTACATATACTTATTACTGTATCAATCACTGTATTGTCACTAGATTAGTCAATAAATGTCTTTCATTTAGACCAAAATTACAGTCTCTTTTGCGTTTATGTGTGTTGACTTGGATCACTTTTTCCGAGGATTCGCGGCTTCAGATATTAGACTGATCAATTGACCAAAATTTTAATTCAATAAATTTTTAATTAATGTTAATTAATTAATTCCTCTAACGAGGTTGTGCCCCACTAATAAACGAGTGTATAATTACCCTTAACAAGGAGTTATACATGCACAAGAACAGTAGTCTCAGCATACTGGATTAACACCAGTTTATGTCAAAGGATCTTTTTAATATTAAAGTTAGATGCATGTGGTCCAGTCTTCAATTGCATCATCATGACTGTGTACAAGCCCACAAGGGAATATAATCAAAAAATTAAACTTACATTCACTGGCTTGAGACTGAAAGGATTTTCATTTAGGCGCAACTGGGATTTGAACTCAGATCACCTGTTTAGAGACACTTCAACCAACTAAGAAACAGCACCTCTGTAAGTTGGTTAGTAGTTAACAGTTCCATGACTCAAAACCTGATCAACACTGCTGGACAATTAATCACCAAAGCTTTATACCTTTTGAATCCCACGTGCATGAGGGTCCATGTAGGTCCATGACTCAAAACCAAAGAAATACTAGATTAAAAGCTTTGATTATATTCCCTTGTGGGCTTGTACACAGTCATGATGACGCTATTGAAGATTGAACCATAGACATGGACAGTCAGACACCAAAGCTTTATACCTTTTGAATCCCTAAGTCACATAAATATCATCATCTCCCCTATTCTGCAAGAGTATGTATGGACATCCTCGTCCAGCCCAGAACTTGTGTTTGCACTACAAGGGCAGTATGTGTAAAACACATAAATGCTGCACAGGACCAGTGTCACACATAATGGGCCCACCATGGTCCTTCTATCCTCTGTCTAAGGTTGCCTTAGTTCATGTTGCAGATGTGCATATAGGATTCTTCACACTGCTTTTGACGATATGGAACTGCTTGTAGAGGCACTGCTGGGATTTGAATCCAGGATCTCCTGTTTACTAGAGAGGCACTTTGACTAACTAAGCCACAGCACCTCCTGTGTGGGTAGATTGACAATAGATCCATGGCTCAAAACCAAAGAAACACTGGAATATTTTGAGAAATTATTTGAATCAGCATGTTTGTGGTGTTCTCGCGGTCTGTAAGGACGTTTTATCAAAGCTTTAGTAACGAGGCTCTGGGGTGACATAATTATTGCCATTTTAACTCTGCAGGAGTATGTGTGGATCCTCTGCAGTGCACAGCTTGTGTCTGTGCTACAAGGGCAGTATGTATCGATACCCACTGTTAGCTGGAGTTCTTGTAACCTTTGCCCAAATCTCCAAGAGTTTGTGTTTACCCTTTGTGGATGTCTGCTTCTTGCAGATATTTTATTGTCACTGAAAAGGCACTGCTGGGATTTGAACCCAGGATCTCCTGTTTACTAGACAGGCACTTTGACCAACTCAGCCACAGCACCTTCCTTGTGGGGACACTGACAATATTTCTATGACTCAAAACAAAAGAAACACCAGCTTATGTTGAGAAATCATTTGAATCAGCATGTTCGTGGTGTCTTAGCTGTCCATGAGGCTGTCTATAAGGGAATTCAGTCAAAGCTTTAGTAAGCGAGGATCTGCGTGACATAATTTTTGTCATCTTAAGTCTGCAGGAGTATGTGTGGACTCTCTGCAGTACACAGTTTGTGTCTGCAGTACAAGGGCAGTATGTTTAGAATACATAGATGCCCAGTAAGCTAAAGTTCTTGTAACTTTTGCTCAAACCTACTCAAAATCATGTTCACCCTTTGTAGATGTCTGCCATTTGAAGATGTTTTAGTGTCACTGAAAAGGCACTTTTACTCTCGTATCCACTGGCTGGAGACTGGGTGAATTTGCATAAAGGCACTGCTGGGATTTGAACCCAAGAACTCCTATTTCCAAGACAGGTACTTTGACCAACTAATCCACAGCACCATCAGTTTGTGTAAGAGGTCAATAGTCCGATGACTCAAAACCAAAAAAACAACAGATTATTGGAAAAATGTCAAAAATCAGTTTAAACTGGTTGTGGTGTCCCAGCAGTACATCTGCAGGGGCGTATTTAGTCATTTGGGGGCCCAAGGCAAATCCAGTCATTGGGGCCCTTGACATCCTCGTACTGCACTGACAAAAGTTTTATTCTCACCTCAACATGTCTTTAGTGTGGCAGCAGCAGCAGGTTCAGCCTGGCTGAAGTTGTATGTTGCGTTTCTAAAAAAAAAAAAAAAAAAAAAGCCAACACTAAATATAACAAGGTCAATTATGAGAACAAAAATTTTACCAGTTTAATTTCATCAAATTTATCTTTTGTCTTTCCATCCTTCTCCCTACTTTCTCTGTGATGGTTTTGTCTCCCTTCTGTCTTTGTGATGTTTTCTTCTCTCCTTCTTTCTTGCTCTCCCTTTTGCCTCCCTTTTTCCTTCTCTTTCTCCCCTTTTCTCTGTGATGGTTTTGTCTCCCTTTTGTCTTTGTGATGTTTTCTTCTCTCCCTTTTCTTAAAATTATCACTAAAATTTAACCTTTCGAGTCTTTGCCTCAGCAAACTTTGTAATGAGTAGCTCCATATTTTAATGGTTTTAATTTTGAAAAACTTCTCTCACCTGAAGCCACTGTGACAGGGAGAGTGAGAAGAAGTCTGAGAGCGATGCTGAGATTTGGATATACGTCAAGGATACTCTCCTTGTATATGTAATCAAGCATCTCAGATGGAGTTGAGATGTGTGTGGGAAATGATCTGACTGCACCCTTAATCTCCAGCTTGACGTCCTCTGCATCAACATCATCCATCTCCTGCTCAAGTCTGTGACAACATTCATCTAGCGTCTTTTCCTTCTCAGTGTTTCTCATGACATCAGTGGAGAAGAGAAATCCATACAACTTGTAAAATGTTTCCATGTGCGAAAATCTGTCTTTCAATGTGATCAGGGCTGTATCTATGAGAGGCAGGAAAAACTCTCTTTTGAACAAATCCACTGCAGTTGACTGGGTCTGCTCTTTTCCATCACACTCAAAGTGCTGAGGTGTTCTTCTCTTACGCACCTCTGGCCAGCTCATCTCCATCTCAAGCTTCTCTGTAATTTCCCTGCAGTGTTGCCAGATGGGAAATGTAGGATTATCGTACCAGACACATAAAATTATTGTATTTTGAGGGAAATTATCGTACACCCGTCATAATCAAACTAAACAAGTCTATTGATGCGCTATAGTCAATCTAGTGTTGAATAGCGTCTAACAGGCACTCACGGCTTTGCGTCAGTACGGAATGGATCAAAGAACGTCTCTGAATGGATTCATCAGCAGCCCCACAGTTGCGTTAGGCTAATGTGTCCCCCATAAACAATGACGGGTGGGAACTAATGAGCCAAATCATGAGCCCTGAAGGCCACCCAATGTTAGGAAATAGACATAGCACCAGGTTTAACCCTTTAAGCTGCAGTCAATTCCAGCCATTTTCAGTACAAAAAAAATCGCTAATATTCTATTTGTAAATAAAAAATATGACGAGAAATACAGGGAATATTGGACGCACATCGCGAGGTGCATTTCCTTGAAAACGACCGATTCGTGGTAAATATACCGACTTCAGGACATGTTTTGAACAAAGTATTTTACTGGCTCGTGTCGTCTGGACGTCCAAGGTTGGATTATGGCCGTTTTTTTGTGGAATATTTTCATCTGTGTGTAATAATGAACCCGGAAATGTGAGTCGCGCTGTGTCTGTTGAAGCCGTGTATAGAGAACGGATGGATGGATATTCGTTGTTTGTCGGACAAATGTGTTTATATTACCCACTGTGGTAATCACATCTGAAAGTGGTTTATACCGGCGGATTCATGAGAATCTAAGCTTTCCATCGGCGTATAGTGTTTGCATAATCGCGTTTGCAGCCTTTGGACATTCTTTAAATTCCTATGCAAATTAGTAAGTGTACCGCCGGCGGTACACTGAAGTTTAACGGGGTAAATAGTATTCATGATAACTGACAAGGAAATAGAAAATGTTTTTTGGATTTGCTGTGGTTTTTTAACACAGTTATTTCGGCCATCAGCTCTGTCTTGCAGCACCGGCAAAAAGCTTTGCTTTCCAAGCCTGCAACAGGTCTCAACCACCTGGCAAACTGGCTCTCCCACTCTTTTCTATAAGTTTGTAGGCGATGCTGCTTACTTCGACTCTGTTCCGCCCCCGCCGTTTTCTTAGCCTCTCCTTCTCCTCCTTCTCCTCCAGGTTCTCTCATTTTCTTTTCCGCGCTTCACTTCTTCCAGAATCCAGACCAGGTCAGCTCTGTTTCTTCTTCTTTTCTTTTTTTCATTTCCTCACTCATGGGGCGGGCGCAGCGGACTATTCAGCCAATCATTACCGTTGTTCTGAGGCAAGCTCACATTTAGAAAAGCACGATTGGCTTGAAACTTGTCACATGGAAAGAGATGCCTTCAGAGTTCACAAAAAAATCCGACAGACAGTTGCGACAGGCTGATTACAACCGATTACAACCACACTTTCATGGAATGGTCAAATTATCGTATATTTGGCCTTTTTTGGGATTATTGATCGTACATCGTACAGAGGGCAAAATTATCGTACAAATACGATAATTATCGTACATCTGGCAACACTGTTTCCCTGGCATCTGTTTGCGCAGACTCCAATCTGTCATTTCGAAATTCCTCAAGGAAGTCTGTCACTGCTTTAATTTCCTTCTTAACGGCTTCAACTGGAACTTTGGGGCTCTGCAGGATCTTGCTCACTTTATTAACCTGAAAGAGCACATTGTACCAAACAATAGTACTCACCACAAAGGGTAATCTCTGCATCTCTTGGCTGATGCCTTCAGCTGTAGAGACCACATCAGCATCCCGTTTTTCTGCGGCATAGTCCTTCAAAGATGTCAATGCCTCCAGGATTTCAGGCAACTGATACCGGACGGCTTTCACAGCTTCCACTCGACACTCCCACCTAGTTGTGGACAAAGCCTTGAGAGTGAAGATCTTCACATGACTTGTGAGAATGGTCCAGCGGTGAACAGAGGAGCTGAAAAGGGTGTAGAGTCGCTGTAGTAAACCAAAGAAACTGATGGATGTCACAGATGACTTTGCTGCATCACCAACAACCAGGCTTACAGTATGGCTTCCACAAGGAACACACAAGGCTTTACTGTTTAGCTCCAGCACTCTCTTTTGTACTCCCTGCTTTTTACCCTGCATATTACTGCCATTGTCATAAGACTGGCCTCAATAGTTAGAAAGATCCAAACCTAGAATTTCTAGGTGTCCTAAAAATGTCTCACATAAGCCTTTCCTTGATGTGTCAAATGCCTGAAGAAAACCAATGAAGTGCTCATGAATGGCAATGCCTTTTGAGGTCTCACAATTCACAGTGTGGAGCACTACTGAGAGCTGCTCAGTGTGGCTGACGTCTGGTGTGCAGCCCATGATTACAGCATAATATTTGGCATTCTTGACTTTTTTCACAATTGTATCTATTGTGCTCTTTGCAACAAGGGAGATTAATTTGTTTTTAATGCTAGGACTGAGAAAAGTCGCACTTTGTTCTTTTGCCTGTATTCTCCTCAGATGCTTTTACCAACTAAGCCACAGCACCTTCTGCTTACGCTGTCTAAGGATTCTAGATTAACACTGGATTATGTCAAAAGATCTGTTTAATATTATATTTAAAGGTCTGTGGTTTTATCTCCAATTCAGTCATCATGACTGTGGACAAGCCCACAATGAAACATAATCAAGACTTCGTACTTTCAACATTCACCAGCTAGAGTCCAGGTGAACTTGCCTGTAGGCACTGCTGGGATTTGAACCCAAGATCTCCTGTTTACAAGACAGGCGCTTTGACCAACTAAGCCACAGTGCCTCAGTTAGTCTGTCAGTAATTAATAGTTAACTCAAAACCCGATAAACACTAGATTATGCTGGTCAGTCAGACACCAAAACTTTATGCCCTTTCAATCCACAAATGTGTGAATCCACTGTGATAAAAAATCCAAACATGGAAATCTCTTCTTCTTTTCTCAGTGAAATTGAGAAGCATGTGGTTTTCATTCAGCCAATTTCACAGAGGTCACCAAATTAATTCACCCCAATCCCAGTCCACCTGTGTGTACTCCAATCTCAGTATAAACACAGCTGTTGTGTGAAGGCCTCAGAGGTTTGTTTGAGAACATTACTGAACAAATAGCATCATAAAGACCAAAGAACACACCAGCCAGATTTGGGATAAAGTTGTGGAGAAGTTTACAGCTTGGAACATCTCATGGAGCACTGTTCAATCAGTCATCCAAAAATGGAAAGTGTATGGCACAACTGCAAACCGACCAAGGAGAGCAGCAATCAAAGAGGCCCATGGTAACTCTGGAGGAACTGCAGAGATCCACAGCTCAAATGGGAATATCTGTCCTCGGGACAACTATTAGTCATGCAGTCCACAAATCTGGCTTTTATGGAAGAGTGGCCAGAAGAAAGCCATTGTTGAAAGAAAGCATATCGGATGCAGTTTGCCACAAGCCATGTAGGACACACAGCAAATGTGTGGAAGCCGATGCCCTGGTCAGATGAGACCACAGCGGAATTTTCTGGCCTTCATGAAAACCGCTATGTGTGGGGGGAAACAACCATGCATCAACCTGAACACACTATCCCCATCATGAAACATGGTGGTGGCAGCATCGTACTGTGGGGATGTTTCTCTTCAGCAGGAACAAAGAAGCTGGTCAGAGTTGATGGGAAGATGGATGGAGCTAATATACAGGGCAATCCAGGAAGAAAACCCTGTTAGAGGCTGCAAAAGTCTTGAGATTGGGTTAGAGGTTCATCTTCCTGCAGGACAACGACCCTAAAGATACAGCCAGAGCTACAATGGAATGGCTTAGATCAAAGCATTTTCATGTGTTAGAATAGACCAGTCCAAGTCCACACCTAAATCCTGTTGAGAATTTGTGGCAAGACTTGAAAATTGCTGTTCACAGATGCTCTCCATCCGATCTGACTAAATTGGAGCTATTTTGCAATGAAGAATGGGCAAAAATACCAGTCTCTAGATCTACTAAGCTGGTAAAGACATACCCCAAAAAACTTGCAACTGTAAATGCAGCCAAAGGTGGTTCGACACAGTATTGACTTTAGTGGGGTTGAATATTTACACACACCACACTTCTCAGATTTTTATTTGTAAAAAATGTTGAACACCAAATATCATTTTCCTTCCACTTCACAATTATGCGCTACTTTGTGTTGATCTATCACACAAAATCCCAGTAAAGCACATTTAATTTTGTGCTTGTAATGTGACAAACTGTGGAAAAGTTCAAGGAGTGTGAATACTGTTGCAAGGCACTGGAACTGTGGTTTCTGTTTGGATTGCACTTCCTTTAAGGTGTGTCAGAATGCTAAACCTGTAAAACAAACTACACCATCTTATCCAGCAAATCAGTTTCAACAAGACTCTACATGTTTAAAACTCTTAAAACTTCTTACCTGAAAATGTGACGGGAAAAAACAAGCAGAAAAACGAACTCCATCGTGTTTGTGGTGGTTGAGTGACTGCTGCTGAGGGGTGTCTGAAACTGTGATAAAAAATCCAAACATGGAAATCTCTTCTTCTTTTCTCAGTGAAATTGAGAAGCATGTGGTTTTCATTCAGCCAATCTTCCAAGATCCCTCTACATTATAGAACACGACATCATGGCATTTGTCCAATTAGCAGAGGCCTGGAATGTATCAAACTTTGTAGTTTGATATAATATTCTCTTTTCTCCGAGCTTCGGAGAATTTTAAAATCCATTAAATCACATTGGACTAGAAAAAAACCCTATTTTAAAGACCCATTCCAATACTGTTCCTCCAATCATACATGTGAGTACAATAGAGATGTGCTCATGTGGAATGACAACCATCTATACACCACTTTATCCTCACGAGGGTCACGGGGGTGCTGGAGCCTATGTCAGCTGACTAGGGCGAAAGCAGGGGACACCCTGGACAGGTCGCCAGTCTGTCACAGGGCTACATATACAGATGAACAATCACACTTGCATTCACACCTACGAGAAATTTAGGATAGTCAATTAACCTCAGCATATTTTTGGACTGTGGGAGGAAGCCGGAGTACCCGGAGAAAACCCACGCATGCACAGGGAGAACATGCAAACTCCATGCAGAAAGATCCCAGGCCCACCCTGGGATTTCAACCAGGGATCTTCTTGCTGCAAGGCGAAAGTGCTAACCACTACTACAAACAGGAGAGGAGATCCTGGGTTCAAATCCCTGCAGTGCCTCTAGCAGTGTGAAGAAAAGGCACAGCTGAAGAGCACCTACATATTCAGTTCATACTGGCCTAGTAATGTTGACACAAACTTTAGGTTGCACACAGATGTCTACAGAAGCTTTTGAGGAGGATATAGGGAGATGATGATGTCACACAGTCTGTAGTATCTACATATTCTCAGCATGAGCAGTCCCACAATTACAGTGTAGTCACTGACCGGCACTAATTTTGGGCTGCAAATCGACATCCATAGAGGGGTCCATGTGATCTCTTGGGCAGAGGTAGCTGACAGTGATTACTCATGGATGCAGAAAGCATATAGTCTTTTGCCAGTACGCACATGGGCAGTAGGGGATCCAATGAATGTGCTGATTCATCCAATTTTCCAGCATAATCTCATGCTTAATTAGTTTTGAGTCATGGGAGTATTCCTTTGGCATTCCCAGTGATAGTTGTAACCCCTGTTAAAACTCCATTTAAAACCCCATTAATAATAATAATAATTAATAATATATCTGTTGCCTCTATATATTTTGCACCCTCCGGGTTGTCGCGATACTAGGCACCATCTCGCGGTAACTCGAGTGTCACCTGATGCACGTGAGTCATGTGACTATAGTGTTTTTAATCATGGCGGGCGCATTCAGTGGTAGGCATTGGGGAAACACCTCACTGGGCTTTTACAGGTCGGTAATGCTGCAAAATAACTCCTCTAAATGATTTGTCTGTATATTCTGTGCCTTACCTTTACATGCTTCTAATTGTAGATGATTGTGAGCGAGATCTGCCGTCCATTACGAGCGCGATGTGCAGTTAGATCACCTCGAGTTGGTGAGTGTTTGTTTGAAGCTAACTGCTAGCTGTGGTCCATCTATTCTTAGCAGCCAATGCTAGGCGCGGTCAATGCTAACTAATGTATTTTCAATGAGCAGCTGCTAGCTGTTTGTTGCGCTAGCAGTAGCATGTGGATATTCATATTGTGGTTTGTACTGTCATTGTTTTTACGCACAGTTACTCACTTAACCACAGTTCTATGAAATGTATTTTATTGCAAATGATGAATGTTAATATTTATAGTGTCAATAATACACTGTACTCATTTATTAGTAGTTTAAGAGCTCTTTCGATAGATATTTGTGTAAACAATTGAATGATTAACTCACTGGTCCTGTACTCACACAGGCCAGGTTTTTTTAAGATTCCAATGAACTACTACTACTGAACTACTATCAATGGCGAGCTGAGCCCAGGAACCAAAGGCCTCGAACCAAAGTCTTCAAATAAAGCCCTCAGATCATCTGCTGCTGTAGGAGCTGCACAGCCCATATCCCCATTGCACTCACTCCACTCACTCAAACTAGTTGCTTGATACCAAGCAATATGGATTCATAAAGACTCTTCAAGGACATTTATATTCTACTTAAGCCTACAACAAGTCGGAACATGGACTCTGGGAGGGAATTTGGGATTTTGATGTGTATTGGATTTGAATTATTCAACCTGTTTAAGCAATTGCACTGTAAACTTGTTACCTCTTTTTACTATGGTCATGACCTAATTTCACTGTAAATATTTTGCACTTTCAACAAAATAACGTGTTTATCTTTAACTTTTTCTACTGTCTTTTATTATACTGATCTACAACCCCTTGGAGTGAGCTTAAGTCTTCTCTGCTAGTCTGATTAACCATCTAGCCCAATCCACCAAATTAGTATAGGAAGTCAATCTATATAAACCTTTCCCGCTCTAAAATATTTTTGGGTGTTATGCCTCGTAAATTTAGTGTGAGTGCTACATAGTGATCCAGTACAGAAGGTGCTGTGGCTTAGTTGGTCAAAGCATCTGTCTTGTCAACAGGAGATCCTGGATTCAAATCCCAGCAGTACATTTTTCAAGGAGTTCTATTTTGTCAATAGCAGTATGATGAATCTTGCGTCCACATCCACAGCATCCACAAGATAAACTCGTACAGATGTGGACAGAGGCTACAGGGACCATGGTGGGCCCCAACATATGTGCAGATGTGTAACACTGGTCTTATGCTACTCTCATATCTGCATTTATGTGTCAATGCAGCGTGTGGAGGTCCGAAGCATCACAAAACATTGTTGAAACACCTAAACTAGCCATCATTCAACAAAAACAAGCACAGATGCAGCTACTGCACAGATTATTTCTTGCCTCAAATGCTTTCAGAAATACTTTTCTCTGGATCTAGTGGACACGTACCATAACTGTTAACTGTTACTTCTTCCTGGTGCTGTTGTTTGTTGGTTCAGTTCCTATTGCCTGCAAAACACCCGATTCTTTTAGTGTATCTTCACTTTTTAAAGTCTTACAAGTGTATTATTAGCACAGATTTAGCCTGACATGTATCTGTTCAGGACTGATTTATGATTACTTTTGATGTTATTTTTGTATTAAGTTTGTGTCAACATTACTAGGCCAGTATGAACAGAACATGTAATGCTCTTCATCTGGGCCTTTTCTTCACACTGCTATTGACAAAACAGAACTGCTTGTAGAGGAACTGCTGGGATTTGAACCCAGGATCTCCTGTTTACTAGACAGGCGCTTTGACCAACTAAGCCACAGCACCTCCTACATGTATAGATTGACAATAGATCCATGGCTCAAAACCAAACAAACACTGGAATATGTTGGGAATATGTTGGGAAATCATTTGAATCAGCACACTTGTGGTGGGCTGCACAGTGGGGGTGTGGCAAGCACTTTTGCCTTGCAGCAAGAAGATCCCCGGTTCAAATGCCGGGGTGGGCGTGGGATCTTCCTGCATGGAGTTTGCATGGGTTTTCTCTGGGCACTCCGGCTTCCTCCCACAGTCCAAAAATATACTGAGGTTAATTGATGACTCTAAATTGCCCGTAGGTGTGAATGTGTGTGTGATTGTGTGTCTGTATATGTAGCCCTGCAACAGACTGGCAACCTGTCCAGGGTATCCCTGCCTTCGCCCGAGTCAGCTGGGATAGGCTTCAGCACCCCCTGTGACCCTAGTGAGGATAAAGCGGTGTATAGAGGATGGATGGATGTTTGTGGTGTTCTCGCTGTCTATGAGACTGTCCGTAAGGATGCTTTAGTAGCAAGACTCTGGGGTGACATAATTATTGCCATTTTAACTCTGCAAGAGTATGTGTGGACCCTCTGCAGTGCACAGCTTGTGTCTGTGCTCCAAGGGCAGTATGTTTAGAATATACACTGACAGTCAATAGAAACTTTGAGACCATATTTTTACCACCCGGCAAAACATCGTTTTCCGGAAGGTATTGTTTTCAGCTGCATGGTCTTGCTTGCTTGTTTGTCTGTAACAATTGGTTTCCGCACGATAACTCGATAAAATATTGATGTAGCCTCACCATATTTGGTAGACAGGTGTACCATAACAAGACACAGGTCAAGTTCACATTTGGTGACCTTGACCTCATTTTCAAGGTCACAGGGGTCATCTTTGTCGCCGGGCGGTCCAAGTTTGGTAAAATTTCTTGTTCAACATAATTTTTATTTTGAAGCCCAAAACTGGATTTTCTTCATATGAATCATTTGTTTAGCATATTGGCATACAGAAACAAAAATCTAAAGTTTCAAGAATGATTTCAAAATAAAGAATTTCACAAAAGAAAACGGCACTTGCCAAACACAAAGTCACAACAGTCAATACCGAGTATGGCCTCCATTTGCTTCGATGCAGGCAGCAATCCGTCGGCGCATGCTTTGGACCAGGCTTCTGATTGTGGGTTGGGAATAGCCCATACGCCTGGCTACATCACTGTAGCTCAAACCGGCCTCCACCATACCCAGTGCCCAGAGACGTTGTTCATGTGATAGACGCGGCATGATGCTGTTCACTGGACTAACAATGGTGGCCTTTTTTGGGCCTTTATATAGGCCTTCAAAACCCATTCTCAAATTGTGCAGATACTCACTGAGTATTGCTTGGTGTGTATTTGGTTCACTTTTGCAAAGTGACCGACCCATGTGCAATGAATCATGACAAAATGACAACTCATCATTATCTCAACTACCAGGGCACTAGATCATCAGTAAATCCACAATGAATAATTACAACCCCCTACAAGTAGAATTCTGCGTACATTTCTACCTCAAAGTTTCTATTGACTGTCAGTATATCTCGATACCCACTATTAGCTGGAGTTCTTGTAACCTTTTCCCAAATCTCCAAGAAATTTTGTTTACCCTTTGTGGTTGTCTGCTTCTTGCAGATGTTTTAATGTCACTGAAAAGGCACTGCTGGGATTTGACCCCAGGATCTCCTGTTTACTAGACAGGCGCTTTAACCAACTAAGCCACAGTGCCTTTGTTGTGGGGACACTGACAATATTTCTATGACTCAAAACAAACGAAACACCAGCTTATGTTGAGAAATAACTTGAATCAGCATGTTTGTGGTGTCTTAGCTGTCCATGAGGCTGTCTATAAGGGAGTTCAGTCAAAGCTCTTGTAAGCGAGGATCTGCGTGACATAATTTTTGTCATCTTAAGTCTGCAGGAGTATGTGTGGACTCTCTGCAGTACACAGTTTGCATCTGCAGTACAAGGGTAGTATGTTTAGAATACATAGATGCCCAGTAAGCTGGAGTTCTTGTCACCTTTGCCCAAATCTACTCAAAATCATGTTCACCCTTTGTAGATGTCTGCCATTTGCAGATGTTTTACCCCTAAATTCCACATAACGCGAAACTGCCGCACTGCGCTCTTGAATCGTACTGCGCAACACTTAGAACCCATTCTCTTCTATCAGACCATTTCCACTGCACACGCTGCGGAGCGCCAGCGCCGCGTCTCTGAAGCGCCAGTGCGCGCCACGGCGCTGGAGATTCGCTTCAGTTCTATTTTCTGCGCCGCCGCTTCAAAACCTCGTAAATTCACTGTCGTTGAGAAAGCACCAGACAGGAAGTTAAACCGGAACTTACAAAATAAAACACAATGCACGACCTCTCGGACGTAAATTTTTTCCTATATGTTGTTATTACACCTCTGGAGGCACAAGCATCAGGTCAACAGGATCCCAGATACAACACGACGCCATGGACAAGAGAAATTACCATTTTTTTATATAGAATAAACCATACAAAATTAACTATTGGATAAAGAAAAGCACTCATTTGAGATCAAAACATAAATCATGTACTCAACCATGCTAGAAGTACTATAAATCACAGAGCAATGTGGCTGGGTCAAGCAGAGCGACCTTGTAGAAGCAAAATGAGGTGTGGTTTATTTATTTTCTGTTTATATCATGTGTTTTTATCGCGTGATATTGCTATTCACATGAGAGCCTCTCTGAGGAGCAGCCCTCCCCATCCGGATGGCGTGCTGCTGCGCTGCGCTTGCAGTGTGCTTTGACTTTCGGAGCAAGACAGCAGCGCGGCGGTTTCGCGTTATGTGGAATTTAGGGGTTAGTGTCACTGAAAAGGCACTGCTGGGATTTGAACCCAGGATCTCCTGTTTACTAGACAGGCACTTTAACCAACTGAGCTACAGCACCTCCCATTTAAATGAAATATTAGTAGTCTAAAGATTCTGGATTAACACCGAATTATGTTAAAGGCTTTTTTAATATTAAAGTTTGATGTATTTGATGCAGTCTTCAATAGCATCACAATGACTATGTATAAGCCCACAAGGGAATATAACTAAAACTCTGCACTTTCCTAATCCACTGGGTGAATTTGCATAAAGGCACTGCTGGGGCTTGAACCCAGGCTCTCCTGTTTACAAGACAGGCGCTTTGACCAACTAAGCCACAGCACCTTGTGGTGAGAACCAAAGGATATAGTATTGAATGTATGGAGGAAGTGTACATTCACCTGACCTCCACACCCATCAGCTCATCTGCATTCCAACCAGTAAAATGGTTGCTTTTTCCGCGAGCTGGGAGAGCCGGCCCTTCGACTTCCTCATATCAGCCAGCCTCCAAGACAGTATGGTGGCAAGTCAGTGACAGATGGTGAATGGTGTTGGTCTCCCCACGCAATCCCAAACAAGTTGTCTGCGATTACCTGCTACCGACTGTCAGCGCAAGCCGGACTTTGCCCTGAAGGAAGCCAGCTGCAGCACGAGCATCTCCGCCGCACACGTAAGGCGGCATGGTCCTGTGAGTTTGGTTTACTTTCCTTTTTCCTCGTTTATGGTTCATCCTCCGTTCCCAAACCGAACGGCAGCGCTTTTCTTTGGAGTACTTGTTTTTTGTTGGATCTGAAAGAACAGCCATAACCCACTTCCTTGTTTGGATTTTTCTTTGTTGGATTAGTTGAAAACCTGGAGTGGAATGTTTATGTTGAACGGGTCGGACTGTGGACAAACGGGGCTAAAGAAAACCCGGACTGGAGTATATAGTATATTTTTGGTGGTTTCTATTGTGAACTTGTATTCACCTCTTTAGTTTCGTACCAAAGGATTGTAATAGTATGGTTTAAACATTGAACCTTTATAGGAGTACAACAGTATGTTTTAGTTGTACCACTATAACCTTCAGTGTATATGAGAGGTCAATAGTCCCGTGACTCAAAACCAATGAAACAATAGATTATTTGGAAAATGTCAAAAATCAGTTAAAACTGGATGTGGTGTCCCAGGTGTTAACACATCTGTAAGGGAGTACAACCAAGGCTTTATAGTTTCCGCATCCGTGAGTAAGCTAGGGTAGGATAGGGTTCTCGTGATACAAATGTCATCATCTCCCCCCCAAAATTCTATTTGGTGTGCAGACCTTTCTACAGATATCTAAATTTCTATTGACACTACCAGGAAAGTAAGTATAGGATATGTTTATGCTGATCTACTGTACGTGTAGGGAGCAGAGTGCTATCAGCTGATTCCAGGGAGACTTGAGAATAGCATAACGGTCTCTCTGCCACTGACAAAACCAAGTACCTGAAAAGGCACTGCTGGGATTTGAACCCAGGATCTCCTGTTTACAAGACAGGCACTTTTCCCAACTAAGCCACAGCACCTTCTGTGTGTGCTCATTGACAATAGATCCATGGCTCAAAATCAAAGAAACATTGGACTATGTTGGGAAATCATTTGAATCAGCATGTTTGTGGTGTTGGGCTGCACAGTAGGGTAGTGGTTAGCACTTTTGCCTTGCAGCAAGAAGATGCCCGGTTCAAATCCCGGCCTGGGATCTTTCTGCATGGAGTTTGTATGTTCTCCCTGTGCATGTGTGGGTTTTCTCTGGGCACTCCAGCTTCCTCCCACAGTCCAAAAATATGCTGAGGTTAATTGATAACTCTAAATTGCCTGTAGGTGTGATTGTTTGTCTGTATATGTAGCCCTGCGACAGACGGGTGACCTGTCCAGGGTGTCCCCTGCCTTTGCCCGAGTCAGCTGGGATAGGCTCTTGCACTCCCTGCGACCCTAGTGAGGATAAAGCGGCGTATAGAGAATGGATGGGTGGATGTTTGTAGTGTTCTAGCTGTCTGTGAGGCTGTCCGTATGGACGTTTTATCAAAGCTGGGGTGACATAATTATTGCCATTTTAACTCTGCAAGACTATGTGTGGATCCTCTGCAGTGCACAGCTTGTGTCTGTGCTACAAGGGCAGTGTGTTTATAATATATAGATACCCAGTATTAGCTGTCCTTGTAACCTTTGCCCAAATCTCCAAGAATCTGTGTTTACCCTTAGTGGATGCCTGCTTCTTACAGATGTTTTGCTTTGTTTTGTTTTGTGATGCTGCATACATCATTTCTAATGTGGAGGCCAAGTGGTCTGGGTCTGTTCATGACTCCAGGATTTATGGAGAGTCTAACCTGAGTAACCGACTGCAGCATGGTCAGCAGCCTAAAGATTTTCACAATAGAATTCTCTTGTCTCTCTCCTTTAATATGCTCTGATGTATCCACTATACATTACAGGAGAGTTTGATGGCCTTCTGCTGGGTGACAGGGGTTACCATGCCAATCCAGGCTGATGACCTCATACCCTGACCCTGAACCAGGCCCCCAATAGAACTTCAACCGGGCTCACTGCAGGACCAGAGCCCGGGTGGAGATGACCATAGGCCTGCTGAAAGCCTGTTTCCAGTGCCTACGTCTCCTCAGGGTGACCCCTGAGAGGGCCTGTGATATTACTGTGGCATGTGTTGTTCTTCATAATATTACCACTATCAGAGGAGAGCAACACCCTGCAACTGCCCTACAAACTGAAGACCCAGATGATGACCCCATCCACCTGCAGCTATCCAGGACAGCAGAGAAGTCAGGAGACACCATATGCATTTCATTTCATTTCATTTATTTATTTAGTTGACAGGGACAGTGTACATTAATAAACATTTCTGTCAATGCACCAGAGTTAGCCAAAGGGCTATTTTTCATCCGTAGTCCCTGGACAGATGTAAAATAGTCACTTTAGAGTTTAAGTCACCATCATCACCACCACAGCAAATAAAGACATGATACACATTTCATTTGCTCTTCTTTATTTCCTGCAAATAAAAGAGATAGTTCATTTCATGTTCCAGTAGTGAACATAATTCATCGGTGGATTGTTATCAGACCGGGACATAAATATATATATATGTAGCGATATTGCCTTATTAAACGTTAATTTAATAAGTATGCACTCGCTGATTGTAGTTTATTAATCGGGGCCCCACCTGGCGTTTAATTTGCCAGGAAATTTATTAATTAACCTCAATAAAAACATTATTAATTGACTGAAAATGTTGATATGTTAGTCAGTCTAATATCTGAATGTCGAGAATCCTCGAAAAACATTGACCCCAGTCAACACATATAAACGCAAAAGAGACTGTAATTTTGGTCTAAATGAAAGATATTTATTGACTAAAACTAATAACAAAACAGTGATTAATACAGTAATAAGTATAATGGGTGTTTGTGTGTGGGATAAGTGTGTGTGGGTGATAATAGGTGTGTGTGTGTGTGGGTGTAGGTGATAATAGGTGTGTGTGTGTTAATTATTCAGATTTGCATTTCTAACTAGGATTATGGACTGAGTAATCAGACCGCTGAAGATGATTAATAATTTGGAAAATGAACGACTGATAAGTGACTAAACGGAGTTATTAAAAGGAAGATTTTGGAAGCTATTTAAGGAAAATTTCAAGCTATTTTAAGACGTCAACCCAATAATTCAGATCACACCAATGCGTTTGCTGGCTTACTTTGTTGGAGAATGGCTGCTCCGAGGTTCGGCTGGGACAGCGTTGCCTTGAACGGACCTGACTATACGGGTCGGCGGATTCCCCGGCCATGAAGTCTGTCGCTATGGCAACGTCTTGGCGTCCTGCTGTCTTATAGTTGAGTGCCACTGATCCGGTTCGGCTCAGCTGGGTGGATCTCAGCAGATGGTGGAGAGAACGCAGGAACAGTTCGTCCTTCTCTGGGGTTGACTTGACCGAAAAATAGCTTGATAAACAAAACAAAACCACAGGCTCTTGTCTATTTCTGCCGGCGGGTTTGGCTGGAGAACAGATAGGTAAAGAAGCCTCTAAAAAAAAACTGTCGGAGCCGTAAAACGGGATCGAATTAGTTCTTGATCAAAAATCGTCGTCAAACAAAAATGTAGCTCTATTTGTTCAGGTAGTGAGCGAAGATATCTATTCTTTGATTAAAAGAAAAATGATTAAGAGTCGTGGTTAGCAGAGGCCCGCTCTGTGACCAGGATAAGCTTTAGAGTAGAGAGAAAAAAGAAAAGGCGCCAAAGGAAAAACAAAGGAATCGCTCAACGTAGTTTCTGAAAGCTAGTTATGAAGGAAGAGAAAAGGAAGAATCGTAAGAGAAAAAGAGAAATGTAAAATGGCTGGTTTTAAGGATTTTCTCTGAGAAGGGGCGTGGAAGTGTCGGCTGAGGCACGCCTTCCTTTGCATCTGGAGTAACCTCCCACTTTGGGCTCAGAGGGGAGAGATGAAACCGGATCAAATAAGGATTAAAAATATTAAAACGCGCAAAAGAACGATCTGTTTACTCCTCCATGATCCTTACAATATATCTTAAACAATCAAAGATAAAATAAAACTGAATATACAAGCTAATCTAAGAATATGTGAGTTCTAGTTCCTATTTATATGTTTGTGTGCATTCTAATGGTTATTATATGTATCACAGTGAAAACATGGTAACATACGTTCATACAAGGCGGAATAAAACAGTTTTCCACGTCTTTGAAACCTGAATAAAGCAAAGTTTTATGGTTAATACAGTGAAAACCTCGATAATGTCATGGCATTCCGACGTCAAAAGGTGGCAATGTTGAGCTGTGGAAGCAAAATGAATTAGAAAGACAATGAACCATAAGTTCACTAACTTTTGATTTAAACCAGCTAGAAAAATGGCAGTTGGTTCAAAATGCATGTTGACATCTCACTATATCTTTGGTAAACACAGAATAACAAAATACATTTCTGAGACATGAGTTTTAGAAGTTCTGTGACTGGACAAAGGAGAAAGTCTCTGCCAGCCTCTCAGAGGTGAGAGCAGGTTATTAGAATATTTATGACCCTGCTTAGCTTGATGGCAGACAGGGAGAGGAGCAGAGGTCCAGCTGAGAGGACACTTAGTTCATCAAAGCGTTTTTCAGAGTTGCAAACAACAGTTCAGTTCCTTAAGAAGGTGTGAAAGTTCTATCTCCAATTCCCAGTTCTCTGCAAAAGTCTGTGTGTGAGGTTAGAGATACACGAAAGCATATATGCCCCAATTTAATACAGAAATAGTGATAGTCTGCAAAAAGGGGTCTCTTAAGCCATGTCAGAGGTCGTCATAAACAAGAATCTAAGATGTCGCTGGTGGAAGGATCGCATTTGAGTTGATACAGGGCTCTCTCTGGCCATAAAAAGGCACTTTGCGTGTTTTCTTAGGTCTTTGAGAGAGAGAGTTTGTGGTTATCTGAGGAGGGGATCTCCTGTGGAATGTTTTGGCCACTTAAACCTGGAGGTCTGCCTACACACACATATATATATATATATATATATATATATATATATATATATATATATATATATATATATATATATATATATATATATATCAAGTTTCATTATATATATATATATCAAGTTTCATTATATATATATCGACTTTCATTATATATATAATTTCCTAAACGGCATGCCATAGGCATGTCATAATATATATATATATATATATATATATATGTGTGTGTGTATGTATATATACATCCATGACCTTTTACAGGCATCTGCTTTCTTTCTGTTGGCTGAGCAGAAGTCTGTGTTCGTTTAAATAGGCTTAATTATTTAACAGAACCTGATATGGATGCAGACATTTAGGCTATGTGTGGATAAAACAACTGCACAGTCAAACAGCCACTTAATATTTAGGCTACTTTACAATACTTTACTTTTTAACTTCCTTTATGCAGAGAATTTGTTCCAATATTCAGTTTTTGAATTTAATCTGTAAAATAAGATGCATTTAAGGCTCCTTGGTATGCAGAACTGTCACGGCCCCTCCCCCTGCTGTGCTCTGTCTCTCCTGATTACGAGCGGCTGCAGAGGAGCCCAGCTGCTGGTAATCAGTCGTCAGTAGCATATCAAGCCTGGCTCTGCCGAACACTCTCTGCTGAGTCATTGCCTGCGGGTTCCTGTCAGATGCACACCCGATACACTCTCAGTTCTGTTACTTTTTCTGTCGTCTTATAAAAACCGTCCAGCGTTTGTCACTTGACAACGACGCAGACAGCTTCTTGCTTTTGCATTAAAAGCCTGTTTCCACCAGACATCTTCTTTTCATCTAAAGAAGATGCTCCAGGGAAGTTCTGGGTGCTGCACATCTCCTGCTGTAAATCTGAGAAGATTGAAAATCTGGTTGAAGTTTCAAGCCTTTTTAAGTCTTAGAAAACTAACCAGCGTGTTTTCTCTGTTCGAGCTCTGTCTCTCCCCGGCCCTGGACTCCCCTCACCTGCTCTGGTTTCCTCACCAGCCCTGGACTTCCATATCTGCTCCATCTCCCCATCCGCTCTGGACTCCTCCTGTCTGCTCTGGTTCTCTCACCCCCGCTGTCTCTGCCACAACCCCTCCACCAGCTTCATCAGCTCTGCCCCTGCCTCGTCTCCCGACCCCCGGTCAACCGTGAGTCCCTCTCCTTCCCCGCTTAATTATCCCCCATCATGGCCGTTCGGTCCGTCGTCCTCAGTTCAGTTTAGTTCCCTGTTCTGTTCACTCCCTGTGCCTCCCGTTTGGAGGATTTTCTGTTTGATTTAGATATATTAAATCCCTTATTAATTCACCCGCCTGCCTGATCGCCTGCTTTTTGGGTTCACACACTGCCTGGCCTGTAACACAGAATGATGTATTCTTGCTTCATTTTTACACTGTTTAAGTGTTGTTCAGGTTTGAGTATCGATTCTGTGCAGAGTATTCAAAGAATATTAAGCTGATTTATTCCAGCAGCATCCCAAATTAAACTGTGGATGGGGTTTTGGCACTGACTCGAAGAATTTATATTGAATTTGTTTTTAATGTGATTCGGACGCTGCGGTTTAACATATTTCTACTACATAGTGTGACGCACATCGACTGTATTGCTGTGGCTGTTTTTCAGACGAAACAAGTAGCATTTGAACCCGATACACTCTCAGTTCTGTTACTTTTTCTGTCGTCTTATAAAAACCGTCCAGCGTTTGTCACTTGACAACGACGCAGACAGCTTCTTGCTTTTGCATTAAAAGCCTGTTTCCACCAGACCTCTTCTTTTCATCTAAAGAAGATGCTCCAGGGAAGTTCTGGGTGCTGCACATCTCCTGCTGTAAATCTGAGAAGATTGAAAATCTGGTTGAAGTTTCAAGCCTTTTTAAGTCTTAGAAAACTAACCAGCGTGTTTTCTCTGTTCAAAACAAGCCGACAACAAAGGATGTTCCTGATTGAAGCATTTCTGCATCAAGTTTTAACCTCAGAGCAGATAATTCATCCAGAAAATTGTTTTTTTTTTTTTTTTTTTTTGTTTTTTTTTGAGGAATTAGAGGTCTGAATGGTGAGTTTTCTGGGGTTTTTGTGTGCCTTTGTTGTGCTGAAAGTAGTTATTTATCGTCTGTGCTTCTGTAGGACGATTCCTCATGACAGTGAGGAGGAGGAGAAGGTTTGGTTTCGTTACAATATGGTCACTCCAGTATCTCCATAACTAACCTCTCCTCTCTCAGATTCACTTAAGTCCTCATGTGGTTGACTAAACCCAGTGTGAGAGTCTGAGTGTTTGAGTGCTCATGTTTTCATTCATTTCTTGTTTCCCCACACCTTTATTTGTTGTTTTCTGTCATTTTCATTTTATTCCTTTCTTTTGTTCTAAAGCTTGACAAGGAGAAGGTGAGCCTTTAAAAGGATAATTTGGCACTCAAAGATAAATGCTGTTTCTTTTTATTTCACAAACATTTGTCTTTTTCTTTCTTCTTTTCACGGCTTTCTAGTCCTCTCTCCAAGAAGGAAAGCGTGCGTTTGGAGCTGTGTTCATGCAAACTAATCATAATTTTTAGACGTGTTTATGTGTGAATGGTTGTCTGTGTGTGACTGAGAAGACTGATTCTCAGGGTGAAATTGTTGCTGCTGATTTGAAAATAGGTAAACAACTTTTTATTGCTATTGTGCATGTGTAAGATAGCTAAAGTTTAGATGTGAAAAGTAGCTTGTGGTGAAAAAAATATGGCAAACTTGTTGCAGAGGGTGAGTTTATCAAAGAGTGTGTCATGAACTTTTACCAGCAGCTGGATAAAGGCAGGTGCCCAGAGATTCAAATATTTGCAAATAAAATGCTACGTTTGTTTGGCTCCACATATTTGTGTGAGCAGAAATTTTCTGTCCTGAACTTCAACAAGAACCGCTTAAGAAGACTGAGTGACTCACCCGCATGATATTTCTCAGCCACTGCCTTTAAACCAGACCTGGCCTGTGTACTGCAATCCAGATCTCACCATCATCCTTCACCTGAGTGCCAGTAAGTACCTGTTTTGGTCATCTGAGATTAATAAATACTAATTTGTCAGTGTGTTAAAGGTGGAATAGAGTTCACAGAGAAAAAGTTAATTTCTGAGTCTCATCTCAAAGTTGTCACTATCTGACAGTCTGAGTTTCCAAACCACAGCGTCGGGTTGAGACTCAGAATTTACATGTTGCCTTTTTAAATTTGTTTTGTGTTGGTCAAAACCACATTTCTAAATATATGCACTTGGACTTATGAGACGTTATGTATTACAATGTTGTTTTGTACCTGTAGGTGTGACATATTGGACCACTGAACACTTAAGATCTATTTGATGTTATGACGATATTATCTGAATGACACTACCAATGATTAGAAAGCTTTTATATATTAGCAGAAATGGGAGTTATGGCCAATAAATGTTGTCACAGGTAAAAAAAAAATCCTAATAACCATATGGACATCTTGAATCATGGGAAAGCTGATGAAATATGGGACGGTAAGAGATTGAAATATAATATGAAACACAATGTTTTTGTTAAGACCTGGTTATACCTGGGTCATTTGCATTTACTTGCATTCCCATGTGAAGAAATAAAAACAAATTTGTCATTTAAAATAAAATGTCTATAAGACAGCGCATTCAGCTGTAGCGGTTCAAAGAATGTCAGCAGGATGGTTGGACCTCAGCCATTTTCACATGATCAAATGTGGTCCTCTTTGAAAAAACTTTTGGACACTCCTGTGCTATGATCTTTATCAAATAAACACTATACATAAACAGCATTTTTTTTAATCAAACATTGATTTTAGAGTTGTATATTTTCATGTACCTGTGATTGTAGTGTTTCTCTATGTAGAGACCATAAAGTGACTGTTATTTCTGTTCCATAGTTAGTAAAACTATGAGTTATTAACATTTAGAGTTAGTTGTTGAGATCAGATGTTTGAGCAAGAAAAGTTGTTTGTAGATTAGCTTTTTTTTATTCACTAATCATCTGCAGCTTAACATATAATATAGATTTATACATTGCAGAAATGGAGAATGTTGCAGCTCTGTTCTTATTTCTGTCCTCATGTTTCAGTCTCTGATAACTGTAACTCTGTAGAGGCTTCATCATCTGATGCAGGTTCCTTGTTCTTCTTGCTGATTCTTGCTCAAGACATCTGTTTATTGAAGATTGTTCCCAACTTTACTGGAGTTTACTCTCCTCCTCCAGTCTTCTCTGAGAGTCTGTCAGGACAGATTATGAAATGAGCAAGTTAAATAACTGATCAGATGCTTGGTAGAATTCATTATCGATTACTAATTATTGGATCGCAACAACTTAAAGGAGTAATAGGCTGGTGTTTACAGAAGACCAGATATTATTTCAGTATACTGTTGAGTGTTTTTAGGTTCATTAACCACACCTGACGTACGTCAGTGGGGTTACTGCATTCGCTTCGGTATCTGGCTGGCTGGGTAAGTATGTATGTATGTGGGTGGGTGGGTATGTCCGGTCAGATATCTCTGCAAGTGCTGCAGTCAGGATAATCAAACTTGGCACTTAAGATCAGTCTAAGGTCCCCTGCTCGGTTGTGGAGTTACAGGTCAGCAGATCAAGTAGGAAGGAATAGATGTAGGATGATCAAATCATGCATGGGCGTGGTTCTGCCCTCTACCGGGGGCTCGTCTAGTTTATATCTGCAATGCATTGACGAAACAAGGATGTACTCACTGTGATCAGTTAGGATCTGAATGTCTGGCTGTAGAATCTGAGGCTAAAAACAAAGTCTGAGTTTAAAACCCAACAGACAAGACTGTAAAGATCAGACTGATGACAGATCTACAGTAAATCTCATAAAATTTTACTGTTAGCAGCTCTGAAACAAAGAGGAGATATGACTGCCCCCACAGGGGCCATTATTTACTCATTTTTGTCCTGTTTGTTTTTTAATCTACATTTGGTCATTTACTATTCCTTTCAAGGCAAAAAAAATAAAATAATAAAAAATTTAACAAGAAAAGCACCCACAGAGTGCAGTACTCCACCAGGGCTGTTCATTCCTCAATTTGTGTATTCAGAAATCCCTGTGACATAGAATCTGGCCATTTAATACAGATGTACCCACAAACTAAATAAATAAAAAAATTCTTTGCGGTGAGCACAGGTGTGTTATACATGAGGACGTTATGAGCAGACACCGAACTGAGTGACCAAAATATGTAGCGGGCAGCAGGAACTGATGCAGGTAACTGACACAGCTTTCACTTTTTGTCATAGTGACGCAGTGCCTGTCGCTATATCTCGCAATGGGACATCCTTAACAAATCCAGGGATCCAGACTATAAGCTGCATCACTGCCAAAATCTAATGAGGTGGTCCATATGTCATTTCTGACCTTCCCCAAAAATGCCATTCAAATCTGTTTCTGTTTTTGAATAACGTTGCACACAGACAAACGTACACTAATTGTCACATAACTCCACCCCGTTATTTAACACAACAACATTCAGAATAATATATACAGAAATTTGTAGACTACTACTTTAAAAGGATGAAAGTATTTCATTTAAAATTCAAAACATACAGAAAACAAATATATTGCCTTGCAAAAGTGTTCACGTCCCTTGACATTTTCCACATTTTGTCATGTTACAAGTACAAATGTAAATATATTTTATCGAGATTTTATGTGATAGACCAACACAAAGTGGCACATATTTGTGAAGTGGAAAGAAAATAATATGTTGTGTTAAAGATTCTCCATAAATAAAAAAAATCCGGTGTGCATATGTATTCACTGTTAAAACTATGCATTTCCCCTTTACTCTGATACCTCTAAATAAAATCCAGTGCAACCAACTGCCTTCAGAGGTCACCTAATCAATTCATCCCAATCCCAGTCCACCTGTGTGTACTTCAATCTCAGTATAAACACAGCTGTTGTGTGAAAGCCTCAGAGGTTTGTTTGAGAACATTAGTGACTAAAAAGCATCATAAAGACCAAAGAACACACCAGACAGACCCTAGTGAGGATAAAGCGGTGTATAGAGACTGGATGGATGGATGGATGGATGGATCTCTAAGAATTATTGCTCACAAGTGATTTCACTTTTTCTGGATGGTTACATCAAGATGTTTACATGAGTCTTACTATGACTCTATTAGCTCCACTTTATATCAACTCATTATCATTTTAATGAGTTCAAAAGATCACACTCACAACTTCAACCAGAGCAGATCAGCCAAAATAACTGAAAACTGTGTTTTTAGAACATAATCTGAATGAAAGAGTTCCATTTTACGACATATAAACTTGGACTCTACTGACTAACCTCTTTTTGACCTGAAAGTTATAGTCAGTGAAATGAGCTCACACAGACGTCTAAAATGTTAGAATACCACACTGAAAATGAGAAAAAAAAAATGACAACACAGAATATTATCCCCACAATTAAATAAACTTTGATGCCTTTCTTTTTCATTAGGGGTGTATTCATTTACACACACACACACACACGTTTGTACTTCTTAGTGAGGACATCCATAGGCGTAATGCATTTCCTAGAGCCTTACCCTAACCTTAACCATCACAACTGATTGCCTAAACTTAATCCTTACCCTAACCAAACCTCAATTCATACTTGTTCTCTAAAAACAAGTCTTCACCCTCAAACATGGCTGTTTCAAAGTGAGGACCGGCCAAAATGTCCTCACTTTGTAAAAATGTCCTCACTTTGATAGTTAAATGCAGAAAATGGTTCTCACAATGTAGCAAGTACAAGAACAAGAACACACACACACACACACACACACACACACACACACACACACACACACACACACACACACACACACACACACACACACACACACACACACACACACACACACACACACACACACACACACACACACACACACACACACACACACACACACACACACACACACACACACACACACACGTGTGGATTGATGAAGAAAATAGCACACCTTTTCCATCTGCAGCTGTTTTTCAGATCTTTTGATTGAATTATTCTTTGTTTTGTCTTACTGTCTATTGACCCTTGTGTTTACCTACGGCCCCCTCCCTACCCTCTGGTCCATCCTTAGACCATCCCTATAGAATGTGGAACTCTCCAGACGTTCTGATCTTCTTACCTTCACAGACTCCTGCTCTGTGTTGTTCAGCCACTGTACACCAGAATACCACTAAACACCCCACTACAGCAGACTAACAAGGACTAAGGGTGAAATTACTTCAACATTCCTCAGTGTCAGTACCAACACCTGAGATACCTGTTGTTTATGTTTCTATATCTGTTGTTTACTGTTCTGTTCTATACATGTTGTTTTGTGTTGTTAACCTATTGTTTACTTGTATTGTATGCCTGTTGTTTAGTGGTGTTTACCTGTTGTTTACTGCACTTCTTTGGATTTCAGCAGTTTTCCAGCAGCTTTTTCAGAGCTGTGATTTATTTCCAGGAAGAACTTGGAGCCTTACACTGACTTATTTCAGTTCTCACTTTATGATTATTTAATATTATTAGCATTATTTATTATTTATCATGATTTCATTTAGTTTGACAACCTGCCCTGAATTCTGCATCTTTGCTTTCCTGTTGGATTATAAATCAGTGAAAGCAGGTTTGTTGAAGTTCTGCTGTTGCAGTCGCATTAATCCCTGCAGCAGCAGCAGCAGTTTCTTGTAAAGCACATGCTGCAGCGGCTGCATTCCTTTAAAGCACGTGGGTCTGAATGAACTGTTTACCCCGAACCTCCCTTCCTGCAGCCACAGACAGCTGCTGTGACATCACGGTGCTGCTCTCTGATTGGCTGTGGGCAGGAGCTTTATCAGGAGAAGGAGGACGTCCAGAGGAGGCGCTGAGAGTTGAAGGAGGCTGCAGGACCGAACAGACAGCTGCACATAGTGAGTCACTTTATTCTGTTATTCAGTTTATTCTATTATTCACACTTAAATACAGTTACAGTAAGTGTAGTTAAATTATTTAATATAGTTATAATTACTGCAGTTAAAGTAATTAATATTGTTATAGTTACTTCATATAATTATATTTAGTAATTGTGATGAAATTAGTTAATATAGTCATAATTACTTTATTTACTGTAGTTACATTGGTTTATATAGGTATAATTAATTTAGTAACTGTGATAAAATTAGTTAATATAGTCATAACGAGCTGAATCACTATAGTTACATTAGTGAATGCTTTTTTATATACTTTAGTTACTGTAGTTAAAGTAGTTAATATAGTTATAATTACTTTCGTTACTATAGTTAAATTAGGTAATTTAGTCATAATTGCTTTAGTAACTGTAGTTAAATGAGTTGGTATAGTTGCAATTATTTTAGTTACTGTAGATAAATTAGTCAATGTGGTTATATTTACTTTTGATACTGTAGTTACATTAATTAATATCATAATTACTTAATTAATCATAATTACTTTAGGTATTGTAGTTAAATTGGTAATATAGTTAGTTACTTTAGTCACTGTAGTTAAATTAGTTAAAATATTTATAATTACTTTAGTTACTGTTTACAAATTTGTTAATTTAGGTATAGTTACTTTAGTTACATTAGTTATTCTAGTTGTAATTACTTTAGTAACTCTGATTATATTAGTCAATATAGTCATACTTACCTCCATTGCTATAGTTACATTAGTTGGTACCTTTTAATTGCTTTAGTTACTGTAGTTAAATTAGTTGATATAGTTATAATTACTTTAGTATTTGTAGTTAATTAATATTGTTATAATTACTTTAGTAATTGTAGTTACAAAAGTTATTATATTTATAATTATTTTAGTTACTGTAGATAATTACTTAATATAGTTAGAATTACTTTAGTTACTGTAATTTTAATTAGTTAATATAGTTATATTACTTTACTTACTTTCGTTAATATAGTTATAATTACTTTAATTACTGTAGTTACATAGTTAATATAGTTAGAATTACTTTAGTAACTGATTAAATTAGTATAGTCATAATTACTTTAGTCACTGTAGTTACTTTCGTTTATATAGTCATAATTACTTTATTTACTGTAGTTACATTATTTAATATGTTATAATTACTTTAATAACTGTGATTAAATTAGTTAGTAAAATTATAATTACCTTCATTACTATGTTACATTACTTAATACCTTTTAAATTACCTTAGTTACAGTAACTAAATTAGTTCATATATTTATAATTACTTTCATAATTGTAATTAAATTATTTAATATAGTTAAAATTACCTTAGTTCCTGTAGTTAATTTAGTTCACATAGTTATAATTACTTTAGTTACTACTTTTTTCATTTTGGCAAAGAAAATCCATTAAATGAGATGGTGTGTAG
Source organism: Acanthochromis polyacanthus (assembly GCF_021347895.1). Lineage (NCBI taxonomy): Eukaryota > Metazoa > Chordata > Actinopteri > Pomacentridae > Acanthochromis > Acanthochromis polyacanthus. Next base: position 9,939,671 of record NC_067123.1, read on the forward strand.
AAATTACAAATATGACAGTTTTTCATCTTCATCAGTTAATGAATATTTTCTCCTGGCAGCTGCTGTTTCCTGTATATCTGAAGCCATGGGGAACGACCACTCCATCCACAACAGGACGCCCTACACCTGGTACTACCGCAACGTGACGTGCGATGACGTGAGTTCTCAATTCTGGAAGTCACAGTTTCACAGTTTCACTGCACAATATCCTGTTTTTTTCTGTGTTCTGTCCTGCAGAGTGACAACACACTTCCAGGCCACAGCTCCCGCAGGTGCACAGCTGCAATGGTATATTCTGATGATTTGAGACTGAAGTATGGAAACCACAGCGACTGGGACCTCAGATGTAGAATACACGTATTTAATTGTTCATACGACCTGAGAGAGAGCAACAACCACCAAAGGTTTGAGCTGGTCGACAACGCATCCGGCAACATCGTCGACAGCTGCCCCAATTTTGGTGAGGATCTGTCCAGAATCAGGAAATCAGTGATTAATCAGTAAATACACAGCAAATTAAGGATTAATCAGCAAATCAATGATTAATCAGTTTTCAGTGATTAATCAGGTTATCGATGATAAATTAGTAAATCAGTTTGTTTTTTCCCAGTGATTAATCAGTAATTCGTCAATACATTTTAGATTAATCAGTTTATCGGTGATTGATCAGTTTATCAGGGATTGATCAGTTTATCAGGGATTAATCGATTTATCAGTATTTTCACAGTAAATCAATGACAACCCAGTGAACCAGTAAAACACTCAGTAAATCAGTGATTAATCAGTAATTCTGTGATTATCCAGTAAATCAGTGATTAATCAGTCAGACAGTGGTCTCACATACTTCTTTGCAGTGAATCTGACTTTGTGTGACTAATTAGCTCCAGTTAGCTACAGGTGACCATAGTTAACTCCTGTTACCTTCAGTTAGATACAGGTATCTCACAGTAGCTCCTGTAAGTGCACATGGACTCTTGTTAGCTCACATTCGTTCTGGTTACCTTCTGTTCTCTACTTCTAGTTCCTGTTCCAATCTATTACCTCCTATTAGCTCTGATTAGCTAACATTAGCTCACATTACTCCTATTAGCTCCTGTTACATCTGATTAGCTCTTTTTTATCCATTTTACCTCCTGATGGTTGTTGTCTCTTTTTTGTTTTTCACTGTGGCCCATTTTTAATCTAAAGTCCTGCACCTCTACAGAAACAGCACAGGCAGTTTGACACAGGTACCAATAGTTTGCATGTTCTGAAAAGACTCACAGTCTTCTAACATTATTTTGTGCCACATTTTCACCATTTTCTTCTCAAATGAATAGTTTAAACAGACAAGGAGTTTTATCTTTTCGGGACTTATCCATTTAAAAATTACACAAGGAACAACTGATAAATTGCGGTGTGTTTCTGAGTCCCATCATTGTGTTTGTGAGTCCATCTATATTAAATGGCCACATTCTATGGTGCCATGATTTCTTATCATTAAAAACAATTTTAAAAAATGCTGGATTTCTACTAAAAAATGCTGCATTTCTATAAAAAATGCTGCATTTCTGACAGTTCTGTATAGGGGAATGAGCAGCCTTGGTGGAGGACTGCGCTCTCTAAATGTTTTTCTTGTTGACATTTGTTCTGTCGGGAGAAAACAGTTTGTATATTTCTGGAGATGGATGTTGTACAGCTCAGTTCTTTAAACATCCGCCCACACTTCTTATCTCAACCGGCCATGTTTCTGCAGAGTAGGGTGTGGTTAACTTTGTTCTCTGAGCGACCTTGGTGTTCTGTATATAACCCAGAACCTTTTAAGTCAAAGCACATAAGGTTCTCACAATATTCTCTGCAGCGTTGATGTTCTGCACCTAGTATAAAGATTTCACAGTTTAGAGGTTCTGACAAAATACACCCTGATAGTTTCATACTCTGAGCTCCAGCAGTTGTCTCTTTTTTGTTATTCACTGTGGCTCATTTTTAATCTAAAGTCCTGCACCCCTACAGAAACAGTACAGGCAGGATGGCAGAGGAACAAATGGTTTACAAGTTCTGAAAAGACTCAGTCTTCTATCATTATTTTGTGTCACATTTTGATCATTTTCTTCTCAGATGAAGAGATTAAACAGACAGGGAATCTTTTGAATCTTCAACAAATTATAACTGAGTCCTACTGACAGACGACATCTCTGAGTTCTATCTCCCTTGTCATGATGTTCTGGTTCCTCAAAGCTGCAGGACTTTCGATTAAAAATGATCCACAGTGAGGAAAAACTGAAAGGGTTAAAATGAAAGCAGATGTAAGATTTATCATCACTCTCCTGCAGCTCGTCTGGAAGAGGAGCAGCGAGAGAAGGAGCGACGGCAAAAGGAGGAGGAAGAGAGAAAGAAACGTCAGGAGGAGGAGAGGAGAAGGAGAGAAGAGGAGGACAGGAGGAGAGAAGAGGAGGAAAGGAGGAGAAGAGAGGAGGAGAGGAGGAGAGAAGAGGAGGAAATGAGGAGGTGGAGAGAGAAGGAGGAAAGAAGGAGGAGGAGAGAGGAGGAAGAGAGGAGGCGGCAGGCCCAGCTGGAGCGAGAGAGGAGGATCCAGCAGCAGATCGATGAGGAGAACCAGGCCTCTCACCAGAACCTGACCCAGGCTTACCTGGACCTTCAGGAAGAGCGGAACCTCACAACTCGGAGGTTCCACCGAGAGCAGACGATCGTCCTGCACCAGCTGGTGGAAGATCACACCGCTGAGGTCCACCGGGACGAGGTACGCTCCTTATTTATTACTGATAGCACATCACCAAAGGCAGAAAGTAGTTGTATCTGTTCCAAGAGTTCAGCAGACATTCAAAAGGTCTTCAAGAACCAAAAAAGAAGAAAGATTTTTGTTCATCCAAGTCATGGCATCCAAAGAGCTTCAGCTGAAGGCAACTGGACTTCCTCTTAAGTCTGGATGGAACTGAGAGTAAACTTCTCTTCTTGGTTCTTGAAGTTGTTATTTCATTTTATTTATTTATTTGTTCTTAAAAATGCTGTTGACAACGTCATCTACTTCTGTTTATGTTTCATAAAGACATTCTCAAGAGTGTTTTGAGACTGGACCCACCAAGGTCTTCTATTTTCGGTTTTTGAAGATGTTTCGTCTCTGACAATAAAAATATGGGAATTTGCCTTCGACTGAAGCTCTTAGAATTACCGACTAAATTTTACAGACTGATGAGTATTTGTTTTTTTATTTTTATTTATTTATTTACTTATTATATTTTTAATCATCTGCTTTTTTTTCCCTTGAGTACCAAGTGAAATACGAAGTTATATATGTGACATCAGGGCCCATCAATAATTACATCAAGAATATTACCAGATTTTAGAGACAAAACATTTGCATTGCACTTCCATCCATCCATCCATCCATGTTGTGGTGGCTGCAGATGAAGCAGTTCATTCCAGACATCCCTCTCTTAAGAAACACTTTCCAGTTCCTCGTGGTGGATCCTGAGATGTTCCCAGGCCAGATGAGATATGTAATCCTCCCTCCAGCAAGTTCTGGGTGAACCCCATGGTCTCCTCCCAGGAAGACTTGCTTGGAAAATCTTCAAAGGAAGTTTCCAAGGAGGCATCAGCATCAGATGTCCGAACCATCTCAACTGGCTCCTTTTGATGCAAAGGAGCAGCGACTCGACCCCGAGCTTCTTCCAAATGTCTGAGCTTAGCCACCCTACAGTGGAAACTCATTTTGACTGTTTATAGCCACAATCCTGTTCTGTCAGTCAGTAGCCAGAGCTCGTGACCATAGATGAGGTTTGGAACGTAGATGGACTGCTAAATAAAGAGCTTCCCCTTCAGGCTCAGGTTCCATTTCACCATGACTGTCTGGTACAACACCTGCATTACTGCTAATGCTGCACCAATCCACCTGTCCATCTCACGCTCCATTTCCCATCACTCACAATCAACCTTCCAAGATATATAAAGTCCTTTGCTTGGGAAAGCAACCTCACAGTCCACCGGTCTGTCATTCCACAGGCACCGTCCCTGATGACCATGTAGCACTGAAGAGGAATGTCAGCCATGATAGTCCAGCAATGTCATGAGTCTTCCACATCTCGGGATGAAGTTTGTCCACACCTGACACTTTGCCACTGAGGAATTTCTTGACTACCTCAGCAACCCTCTACCACAGATATGGCTGAAACTTCCTCTGAGTTTTTAGGCTCTGCCTGGGTTTTTCAATGCTTGGAGGAGTTCCTCAAAGTGCTATTTCCACCAACCAACAATCCTTCCTGAGGCATCTAATGGTTTGCCAGATCCTCCTTGATGTCAACTGAAAGTCTTTGTCCATAGGCTCTGCCAACACCTGAGTTTTTAGCTCTTGCAATAGCCACAACTGCAGCCCTTTTGGCTCCTGGTACTGAGTCAGCCAGGGGATGAAGGCCTCTATCTTCAACCTGACTGCCTCCTTCAGTTCCAGTTACAACAGCCACCTCTGCAATGGAGTCTTTGAACATGTCCTAGTCAGAGCCCATGTCCCCAACCTCCCCAGGACGCAGGAAAAACTCTTTTAAGGTGGAAGTTGAAAAACCCCATGAACAGGGTCCTCCACCAGACATTCCCAGTTCTCCCACAATACATGTTGGGATTTACCAAGTCTGTCCTGGTATCCAATCCAACTCAACACCAGGTAGTAATCATTTGATTATGATTATGATAAGACAAGTTGATCTTTGACCTTTGGCTGAAGATGCTCTAGTATTAAATGCACTTATGATGCCATCTTATACTCGTATCCATGACTAGCACAGAAGTCCAGTAACAGAACACTACTCAGGTTCAGATCAGACAGGCTGTTTCTTTCAATCATCAGTCAACAACGTGTATTTACAGAGAGGCAACCTACTGGTTCTTCAGAAAGAATTCCAACAAAGTGGCCCTCAGCTGGGGGGTTAACAATATCCTTCCACCCACCTGGTGCCTCTCATCTTGGGCGGCTCCAGAAACGGAGTTCAACACTTTTCTAGGAGTGTGGTTCATTAACCTTTGCTGTCCTGAAAGTTAATCCAACCATTGCTAGTCGCTATCTCTCCACCTCCTGCTACAGCTCAGGTTCCTTCCTGTCCAGTGAAGTGATGCTTCATGTCCCCAACCGATCTATGCTACCAGGGGTTTTATGAATTGCTCTTTGTCTGGTCCCTGCCTCAGGACCAATTTGCCTTGGGAGGCCCTTTCAGGGGCTCTTACTCTTGATAACATAGGTACCAGGATCACATGGTCACTCAAACCCCTCCAGCACAATAAGGTAGTGATTATTCTTTTACATTTGCATCACACTTTCATAGTTCAATCAACAGCGATACCATGACAGGAAGATTCAAGCCCCACCTTCGGACCTTTACTCAAACTTCCTCTCATCAAACACTTCACCAAAATCTGTTTCTGAATGTATCTGAGGAGAACTGATCCTCCTTCACACAAAGGAGGGTCAGTCAACATGACTCCTCATCTCTAGCGGCAGTGCTCCCAGAATGTAATGGAGGAATTATATCTGTAGAATGTTTTTCAGAAACGGTCCTTTTAGAGGCGCTATTCTACAACTATCTCTGTATTGTGAACTGTCCCTGTGAAATCTCACTTAGTAACTGTACCTGTAGAACCTTTCTGAAAACCATCCCTGTAAAACTTCTTTTATGAACTATCTCTGTTGGACCTCTTGTAGGAACCTTCTCTGTGGAACATTTGTTGGAAATCATTCCTGTACAGTACAACCTCTTTCAAGAACTGTCTCTGTAGAACTCGTGCAGAGACTGTTGTTTGTTCTGGTCACTCTAAAGACCGAAAGGGTTGATTAGGGGTTCAGTGTGGAATATGTTCACCTGAACAGGATTCCAGCAGTGGAAAGACGTCTGTACACATGGAAGGGAGGTGTGGAAATGGCGGATCCTATGACACAAACCATTCTTTTCCTTGGCCTTCATGCTAGCTTGTGGTGTTTCTTCAGGTGTGTTGCCTGGTTGTGTTGTCTCTGCACTCTTTGCATTTGCTTCACTTTAAGCATTTTAAATATCAATGCCGATCATGTTCATTCAAGTGCAAGAAGCAAAGTTGTGATGAAGATCAGTGTTGGTTAAGTTTTGCAGCCCTGTGTGACATTCTACACACCACTCTGCACAGTTTATGTTTGAAATTGGCACTAATGTTGTGCTCTTGTTTTTGCTTATTTTCAGTCTGCTGATGTTGCTGAGAAATTTGAAGAGCTTTTGGATAAGTACCAAATCATGGAGGCTGAAAACGAAGAAAGTGACCTGGAAGACAGGATGAAGACACTCCAAAATGAGCTCACGCAGAAATATTTCCAAGAGCACCAGATCCCTGTTTGGTCACTGCTCGCTTTGGACCAGGCAACCGGATATATAGATCTGTCTCTGACGGAGAGGCTCAGCGTCCTGGAGGCAGTGGTGAAGGTAACCGTGGAAGGCAGTGATGATTTCGAAGACGTCCAAGACAAGAAACTTGAATTCCTCCTCAGCTTGCAAGAACAGCTACATGTTCAGAATCCAACACTGGCCCAACAGGTTCTGGTAAATGTCCTGAACGTGACTCCACAGCTGACCGCAGACGCAAAGGAGATTCTCAGTCACATCCTCTTCAACAAGATCTGGACACCAAAGGAAATCAAGCTTTTCATTGGGAGGGCCCTGAGCTATAATCAGGACACAGTGACGGAGATCCTTCGTAGAGTTTGCACCTACAGCCTAAATTGCATCATGGCACTCACTGCTCTGAATGAGAGACGCCCGCAGGACTACATCCAGGACTGCGTGTCCGATGAGCTGGACAAAGACGTGGATACTGTCCTGAATGAAATGCAGGACAAAAACTACCCAGATGATCTCCTGTGGCTGCTGGGAGATGTGTTGAGGTATATTGAAAAAGAATTGCCACTACACCAGCGTGTGGACATTAATACGGCGATGATTCGTGAATGTAAAAGGAAGATTATGTCACTTGATTTGTTGGCACCTGATGTTGATGTTCTGAAGAGAGTGCTGGTTGTGTTGTCCATCGCTGTGAAAAGGTGCACCACGATAACTCATTGGAAGGGCGGAAGAGTTGAAGGCTACTTCCCAAGACACTCTCAGCTGGCAGCGTTACTGCTGCTGCTGCTGTCACAGCTTAAAGAAAAACGAGGTTGTCTTTTGGAAATTGGCACTGGGGAGGGCAAGACGTGCATCTTAGCCATGTTTGCAACCATCCAGGCCACCAGAGGTGCAAAGGTGGACATCGTGACGAGCTCCCCTCTGCTTGCGATTCGTGATCGAGAAGAATGGAGTAAATTATTCGATATATTTGGTGTGACATCATCCGTCGTGCCTCCACCAAATATATATAACTGCTCTGCTGAGCATCAGGAGGAGCTGATTAAGGATGCGTACAGCAAGCAGGTGGTTTATGGAACTGTCGGAACATTCGCAGCAGATGCACTAAGGCAGGAGTTTGAGAAGAAAACTACTCGAGGCTCCAGGAAGTTTGGCTGTGTGATTGTGGACGAGGTGGACTACATGACGCTGGACAGTGGAGTCCAAGTGACATTTTTGTCGCACCAAGCTAGCGGCTTGAGACATGTTGAGCAGGTCCTGGCCAGTATCTGGGCCCTGATGTCCGCCTGCCGGCCAATAGAGCTGCTTGAGACAGGGGAGATCTGGTGGGGAACCAGGATTCAGCTCTTTCACAAGATCGCACTGCAGGCTATGATTGGCTCTGAGTCTGGGAACTTTTCAGCCAATGACATCCTGGTGATGGGCGTCAAGAAAGGGCTTTACTCTCAACAGGACCTGGATACATTCAACAAAGCAGAGAGTCAGACAGACACTGACGGCTGTGAGGAGACCAAGCTTGAAGCCATTGAGAAAATCATGGCCAATATTGGACCTAAAGAGCAGTACGAGCTGCTGAGCAAAGTCAGGATGATGACAGGAAACAGTGTGAATGTAGATTATTACATACTGGAGAACAACCTGGCCAGACTATACGGGGAGGAGTCTCATGAAGACTCAAACGTCAGCATTCTCCTGCTGCAGAAAGGCCAAGCCTGTGAAATCATGTCTGAGGATTCGTTAATCGAAGTGACAGTTGACAAACTAAAGTCCAGAATTAAATACTCCCATGACTGTGACCTGGACTCCTTGGAGGAATCTAAAGGTTTCATTGTGATCCCGTCTTTCTTGAAGAAATACATCGAGAATCATTTGCCAGTTTTTGCTGAGAACGCCTTGAAAGCCATCCGGATGACACGAGGAAGAGAGTACATGATCGACAAAGCTCCTGAAGCTGACAGAGTGGACTCCAATGATGCAGAGAGTCACAAGTATGATGCTATAATTCCTGTGGACTTTCAGGCCAGTGGAGTTCTGGAGAAAAACCGGCGCTGGGGTGATGGCCTGCAACAGTTCCTGGAGATGAAGCACCAGCTAGCAATTTCATCACTGTCCAATGTGACAAATTACATGTCAAATGTCCATTTCTTCAAGAGGTACCTGAGAGGGAAAGGTATCTTTGGCGTCTCTGGGACATTAGGGGGCAAAGCTGAGAAAGCGTTTCTGGAACGGCATTACAAAACAGTATGCTATGTGATTCCTTCTCACCGCCAGAAAAAGCTGGTGGAGTTGCCAGCAGCGCAGGTGAGTGGAGAAAGGTGGATCCAGGTGATCTGTGAATCTGCATGGAGAGCTGCCGACAGGGGGCAGGTGGTGCTGATCATCTGTGAGGATGTCAAGACCGCAGATGAGCTGAAGGCAACAATGCACGACAAACGAAGCAATGACATCACCATGTACACTATCAGCGAGAAGCACAATATTGAGAAACAGAACTTCGGCCCCGGAAACATCATCATTGCCACAAACCTTGGCGGCCGTGGCACGGACATCCACGTCCAACAACAGGTGAATGAGTGCGGAGGCCTCTTTGTTCTCCTCACGTACTTCCCTGGAAGTCAGCGCGTGGAGAGGCAGGTGTTCGGACGCACCGCCCGTAAAGGAAACCCGGGGATGGTGCAGATGATCCTGAACCGCGACCGTCTGGCAGTGGCGTATCAGGCCCAATCGACTGAAACCATGAGGCTGCTTAGGGAAGAGCATGAAGTGAGCCGGTTAGCCAGCATGGAAAGAGATGAGCTGTTTGAAATTGATTTGAAGGAAACTTTATTTTCTAGGTTTTGTGAGTTCCTTGCTGACTTTGACAAAAATTTCACACACGATGAAAGGCGAGACCTCACACAAATAAAAGCGAAGGACATTCCCAAGTGCTTTAAGAGCCACTGCTTGAAGTTTGACTATCAGACTGCACTGAACGCTCTAAAAGAGTCGTGGGCTTTGTGGCTCATCTTCCATGAAGGGCACATCAGCCAGCATGAAGACATCGACATACTGAGCAAAAACCTCAACAGACACTTGGAGGAAACTGCAAATGACATCCTGCATGGCAGAAGCAACAACTTCTATGACTACATTCGACAGGCAAAAAGCAGAACCGACTTGTACTGCATTGACAAACACCAATGTGACTACGGAGCGATAGCATACTGGAAGAGTGCTGCAAAGTGTGACCCTTTCTACAGCGCTGTGGCTCTTTATAACCAAGCGTACATCACCATGAACCTCACAAAGAAAGACTACAAAGCTGAGGCTAAGAGATTACTGGAGGAGGCCAAGACTGCGGTGGATGTCTTTCTGTCAGAATCTACCAACACTATGATGTTCTGCAACCTGTCAGTGATCAGGGACTTTGAGCCGCACCACAAAAACAGCAATCTGCAGGCACAAATGACCGCCAGGATGAATATCTTCAAAGCCTGGAAGGGATACATTGAAAATGCAGTGGCAGTTCTGGAAAAGCTTGAAAGCAACAAAAAGGAGGCAGTTGCTGAGGAGACTAGTGTGTACAAGCTTTCAAAAAACAAGGATCCCATCACAACTCACGAGCTGTTGGTCCTCTATGAGTACGGCCTTGGCATCGTGTTCGAGGTCAAAAAGAAGCCAGAGTTCTCCTATGATGCGCTCGCATGTTTCCTTCTGGGCGTGTTTCAGGTGGCAGCAGGCGTTCTTGTTTGTGCTCTTTCCGGTGGCATCGCCAGCCAGTTTGGACTTGGACTGATCAGCGAGGGTGTGTCCGACATGATTCAAGGGATCAAAGGCATGATACAGGGAACCTTCGACTGGGCCGAGTGGGCCATCGCCAAAGCCATCAGCATCGGGGTGTCGCTGGTCTTCGGTGGACTCAGCCGACTCAGGAACGCTGCGAGTGCGGTGCGTAGTGGTGCCAAGGGTCTGATGGCTGGTGCAAAGTGCAGCTCCTTCACGGTGAAACATTGTTTGACAAATGCAGGCAAGTATGCCGTTCAGGAGCTGGGGAAGCAGGGATGCATGACTGCTGTGGGCTATGCTATTGACAAGGGACTGAACGCTGTGTTCCAAAACGCTCTCCATGATCATTTCAAGAAAAGGACGACTTCCCTGATTAAATCCAACAGCAGCCTGGACAACGCCCTGAAGGATCTTGTTTGCTCCGGAGTGCCAAAGACCGCCATGGAAAATGGGATGACAGACTACAGAATTGTTGAGGATTGTGAGGAATCTATGCGTCAGTCAGTGAACATGTTGACCAGCAGCGTTATTCCTGACCTGCTGATGGACTGCACCACAGTCACAAAGGCTCTCAACACACTTTCAGAGGTGTGCGGTACTGTAACGCAGCACATACAGAGCAAGAAGACTGCTGGGAGAATGCAATATGTGATGAAGGGTTTGGAAATTGCTAAATATGTTACAATGTCAGTACAAATACTGCAGTCGTACCCCACAGAGAAGGTCATCAATGATACCTTCGTCCCTAGGTTTTTGGAAAGCATGAAGCCATTGACACAAGAGAAGTACGACCGCGACGGACGGCACAAGCTGCCAAACGTAAAGCGCTTAAAAGAGGAGCTTCTCGAAGCCATCGCAGAGAGTGTTTCCAGTGAATTCATCAGTGCCTGTTCCAGACACATGACCGCCCTCATGAACAAAGCCTGCATGGCTAAAGTGACCTTTGTCGCCGGCAGCGCCGTCAGCAACCTTCTCGGCAGGACCGACACCCAGAGCTTCTTCACCAACCAGGTGTACAAGCACCAGGTGAGACAAACCTTGCAGAGTCGCTGCCAGGACCTGCCCGAAGAAGAGAAAAGGGACTTGAAGTGTTATGTCGACGATATCTGCGACATTAACCGTCCAGCCACAGCGGTGGACATCCACGTCCTCACCCAGAGTGAAGCCCTGCAGGGCAAAGGCATCAAGCTGATCGTGGTGGACAAAGATGGGAAGAAACTCTCCCAGGATTACTATCCGGGGATGGACGAGTCAGCTGGAGACATCGTCCTGCAGCTGAGGAAGGAGCCGGAAAACCCCCAGAGGTGAGTGAACCTCTCCCAGTGTGGCCATGGAGGAAACAACAGAACAGAAATACTCCAGTACTGGAGAAAAAATACAGAGCAGAGGAAAAAAACACTTGATTACTGCAGGAAAACGATGATGGTGGTGGTGGTGGTGATGATGGTGATGATGATAATGATGGTGATGGTGATGATGATGAGATGATTATGATGATTTTGGTGGTGATGATGATGATGAAGAGTACTCCAGTAAATATACTCGGTTACTTTGTTGTTGAAATAATCTCAGGATCTTCAACCTTCTCAACATCTGTGCTTCGTGTTTTCCAGATCAGAGGGATTTTTCTCAAAGATGACCAAACGGGTCCGTGGACAACAGAGTCCATCCACCGGACATTTTGAGATTGTGCGGCCGGATGGTTCCGTTGAGCCAGTGTACTCTGAGGGTCACAACTGCCTGTATCACGCCGTTGCCCAGGCAACCAGCACAAACCCCAATACCAGAGAAGAGGCGGCGATCCTTCGCAACCAAGTCAGACAGACGGTAAGTTTCAGTGTTCGACCAAAGAAAAGCACAAAATCACATCAGCTGTGTTCAACCTCTGAACTGCAGCTCATTTCCACTCACTGTGGGCTCTTTTCCCACTAACTGTGGGCTCATTTCCACTCCAATCTAAAGTCCTGCAACTCTATGGAGTCATGAAATAGAAATGAGAAGAATTCTTTAGTCTTAAATGCCGTTAATCATACAAACTGCTGTAGTTTCCAGATATTCCCTATACACCTCACAGTCATCAGTAGATGCTACAGTTTCCAGATGTTCCATAAACTCCTCACAATCACTGTTCACTGTACAGAATATTTGATGGTCTGCTGTGTCGCAGCAATCTGAGGCCATGTTTAAAATCCTACATGGTGAAATGATCTCTGGTTGTTCTTCTCAGCTTCTAATTGATGTGGACCGATACGCTCCGGTCCTGAAGCTGCAGAGAGGATACGAATCATCATACACTTCATCTGGAAAATACTTAATCATTGGAGGCTGCAGGAAGACCCGAAAGGAGGCCAAAGACCGGTATAAAGAGCACCTGAACATGACGCGACAGGACGATTTAACTGAGAACGATGCATCTGTGATCAAAACTTACAAGCTGGGAATGGTTGGGACGTACAATGAGTAAGTTCTCCTCAAAACACTCCACCAAAAACTTCATAAAATATAAAAACACACCGAGTTCAACTCGTGTTTTAGTCTGTAGTACTTTAATTTTAACAATTTTTTTACAGTATTTCATAAAACCAGGTTGAATTTGCATGTCTAATGTAAAACAGCGTTCATGAATTATAGAAGAATAGAAATACTTTATTGATCCACAGCGTTGTTTCAGCCACAGCTGCTGGAAGGTGATGTCTGTTTCTTACAGTGTTCTAAAAAGAAGTGACAGTTTAGGTTTGACTGGAAATTAATGAAAGCTCACTCTGAATGCGTTTCTCCTCCGAAGTATAAAAATTTTGAGGAAGGAGAACGGATCTACCAACGTCAGACGGGACAACAACAACAACAACCGCTCTCCGGTGAATGCTGACCACATCCCGCCCATCAACACCTTCCAAAGGGCCTCACAGATGCTGCAGGACCTGGACGCCATCGCCAGACAGGAACTCCAGCAGAAGAATCCCAAACTCTATGAGATGATGGATGGCAAAGGAACCCACGGGCTCTGCAGAGAGGTTCTCACTCCACATCACCAGCTTGCCCTGACCACCGGCAACGGAGACGATGCTCACTTGATCAGGTGAGAGTCCCTGTCCTCAAGTACGAGCTGATCCCTTCAGGGAACTGAGGTCCTGTTGTTCTACCTCGCAGGCAGACGTTGGCTGAGAAGTTTGTTCGAGGAGATGTGGTCAAAGGGATGAAGATGTCACTGATGGCGTCCAATCCAGAGATTTCCCAGAGACTGATCAGGCATGCAGGTACAGAAATGTCTGGCTCGTTTGTCACCATGGAAACCGTTTCATATCAAAGTAGAAATAATCAGAAGAAAGGCTGCTCAGCATCTAGCAAAGTCTTCATCCTCCTGGAGGTTTCCTCCTTTAGAGCTTTTCAACATCCAATCAGGATCAACTTAATTTGGCTTTTCTAACAAGAATGTACAAAAAGACTCTTTCATGTCAAAGTGAGAAAGGATCTCCTCAATGTAACGTCAGTTAATTATAAAGATCAAATGTAAAATCAGTGATTCCATCAGAGTTCCAGAATGGAATGACATGGGTGATGTCAAAATTGTCTTTTGCTTTTCAGTACTTTAAATTGGGATACAAGTATTAGTAGTCATTCCAATGGTAGTATTATGTATGTTTTGTTCTTGTTGAAATGTTAGTTGTTAAAGGTGACTACCTTCAAAAAGTGTAATGACATGTTGACATCCATTTGCAATGCATACATGTAATTATAACATACACATACAAATTACATGCACTAACTTGAATTCAGGGAGCTCTGTAGTAGTTCATGCTTCATTAATTTAAAAATAACAACAATAATGTTGAATTTTACACTATCAGTGCAGTGGGATTAAACATGTTAAATTTAATTATACAAAGTCATGTTACAAGCAAAAGAACCTATACCCAAGTTATAACTTAGGTATACCTAAGTTATACCATTACACTTTTTGAAGGGAGTCACCTTTAAGAACTAACATTTCAAAAAGAACTAAACATACATAATACTACCATTGGAATGACTACTAATACTTGTATCCCAATTTAAAGTACTGAAAAGCAAAAAACTATTTTGACATTACCCATGCCATTTTGAGTAAGAATATTTCAGTAACTACAACTATAACCCTGCTGCTTTTTTTTGTACAGTGGTAGAAGACAGATGGAACTGTCTAGCAGAAAAATTTGGGGTCTCTGGGACCTGTCCCACACTGAGATTTTTGCCACCAAAAATAGCCAATTAAAAATCTCGTCCAACTTTGGGAGCTCATATTTTCCAAACTGAGGTACCTAGAAAGCGCCAGTTTGCTAAGTTATCACACAAGTTTGTGTAGAATGGAACCCAGGGGTGTTAGAACACTTCTGTGCAGTATTTCTACTACTTTTAAGGTCCCAAACCCCACTCGTGAGTAGGTATCTCTTAATTTGTAGCATTTTTAGCAAGCCCCCATGGCCTGCAGAGTGTAGGGAAACACCTGGGGATGTTTGTGTGGCACTAGCTACATGCAGAGGCCTTGTTTACCAACTCACAGCTCTCTGGTATATCTAGAGGCTGAGAAATAACCACTTAAAGTTGCAAAAAAAACGCTGGCGAGGCTTTTTATAGCCCAAATTCTGAGAATTTCAGAGCCCCACAACTCAGAAACTATTTCAGCTACAGGCCTACAATTTTGCATAGAAAGTACAGCCATGGCCATAAGTTTGGACACAGCATGACTTACTATGTCTGTTTTGATGTCTATTACAGAACACAATTAATATTTTTTGACAGCACCAGTTTAATTAGTCAACAAATCAACAAGGGATATAATATTATCAATAAATTCCAACAATTGGAACAACTTTGTTCCCAAAACATAATAGAAGAAAATAAAAAAAATGCAGTACTTTCACAACCGAATTTGGTAAGAATAACAAAATGACACCAAACTCTTTTGATGTTTTTTTTTAAATATGAAACTTAATATAGTCCTCAGGAGTTGTGTACTGTATTGTAAGTGACAATTTTGTGGTATTTTCTAAGATTCACAAGCGTCATGGTACTTGTGTCCAAACTTATGGCCATGGCTGTACTTTTGTGACTATCTAATGGCATACAAATTTAGGCCTAATTTGAAAATGGTGCAGCAACACCCCAAGGAATATCTGGTCATTTCACCTGGAATGACCCAGGAGTCTTTATCCTCCAATCACTGACCACAGATCATCCATTAATAACTATTGACTTCTAGAACCAACTGCCTGCTATGAGTTCAGTTAGAGTCTCTTCAAAGAGGGTTCATACTTGTCAACCAGTTATTTTATGTTTTATTTCTAACTCTAACTTTGTAGAAATCAGTTTTACTATGAATGATTCAGTGTTGAAAAGCAATAAAAGAAGAAAACATCCAGCTGGGTCAACACTTTGTACAGTCCTGCAGATGAATGACAGTTATTCCAACCAGCCAGGACAGAACCGTCTGGTGAAATATCCTGATTCTAAGCTCAGCGTTGGTTGATTTTCCTGAAGGACCAAACATCAAAGATGAAACAGAGGACTATCTGAAAGTAGAAAATCAGAAGATTCTGTTTCGATGGTTTCAGGCTGCTAAGTGTTGTCATTGTGGAGATGTTTAAAGAACAGTGGTTCAGACAGTGAACATATTTCTGTATTTAATGGATCAACACTCCTCAACACCAGTCCTGTTCTGTCTCCGTGACAGAAAGTCAAGGTTTTCTCATTACTCCGATGTTAAATTAATGAAATATTCTGTGTGTGATCTCTAAATTTGTTTGGTTCAGGACTCCCCCCGCGAGGCAGAAGACGTGACGTGATCTCCAAAGAGGCAACTCGGCATTACCATCACATCGGAGACAAACTGCTGGTGGAAAAATACTCTGAGATGGGAGTGATCGACCGGCAGGGAAAAGAAAGACTCAACAGTTGGTTGAATGAAGGAAAACTTTTCTCCACCAACACACCAGAATATCACGAGCTGCTCAACAACCTCAGAGAGTTGAAAAAGAGTCGGGAAAACAGATGAGTTTGACACAAAACCACTGCAGAGATACATTATCACCACAAAGACACAAAACAACTGTTAGGATTTTTTAAAAATTATTTCTATTCAACATACTTAATAGTGATATACACACTGCATTATGTGCTACATAAAAAGTTGTGTTGACCTGTGAATGAATGAGAGGTTCTCAAGCAGCTGCTCCACTGAACAGTAACAAAGATGAATAGTACCAGGTCAAACAGAGAGCAAGTACATCCACTTACAGTCAAGACACATCAGATGCGCAAAAATGCACTGCAGACACACAAACCCATGCACGCTCACTGCACACTTACACACACATACTCAATAATCAAGGCCACCTTAAGACATAACATCATGTGAAGAACATAAAACTGATAAAAAAAATACTTGAGACCGGAGACACACAGTCACCCACATTAAAATAATGATACCACAAGACTGAGAAAGTAGACGATAGCTAATGCATATGACTGTGATAATGGACCATGGTTAATCATGAAGACCTAAAGACACAAATATACACGTCATTCATAATAGAGAGGGTTTCTCTTTCCGTACCTGGAACTGATGGATTGGAGGATCATATGGTGAGAGGCTATAGACCAGCCTGTCCACCAGTGAGAGAGAGTAAGTCTAAACCACAGCCCTTCTCCAACAGTTTTTGACCAATGAGATTGTTGCACATTTTCACAAATACACTCTGTACACTGTGATTTTCAGCCATTACTGGGAAGACACCTTCAGGTTAGCACCTCTGTTTAACTCTAGTCCTCTGAACAGTAATGGTCCTTGATCAAGCTACTTGATGCAGTATAAACAACCTCAACTGAGAGAAGTTGCCTGTCTTCGCTCTCTAAAATGAACTCACTCAACAGGTTTCTCATTTTAGTCATTTCTGTCTCTCAAGAACGTTCAAATGTTCTGCTTTATATAGACACAAAGCATGGCAACAAAAACTGTGTCTTTGAATAAAAAGCACGACTTTCATTAGTGGATCACTGAAATGACCCAATACTCAAAAGGTATTATGCATTTTTATGGGACGACTCAGTTTTAAGGGTTAGTATGGTATTCCCTATGTGTTTAGTATTTGGGCTGTGACTGTACGAAAAGAAATTGCACTTTAAGACCTAAAAGACACACACACACACACACACACACACACACACACACACACACACACACACACACACACACACACACACACACACACACACACACACACACACACACACACACACACACACACACACACACACACACACACACACACACACACACACACACACACACACACACACACACACACACACACACACACACACACACACACACACACACACACACACACACACTTTAGATTTCTTCTAGTTATTTTTATTATTATGAACAATATCCTCTTGTTGAAAAAAAAAATGACATAACATATGTGTAGACTCCTGGTCCTAGGAGGTTAAAAGTGTATAATCTGCATACAGTGCTGTGAAAAAGTATTTGCCCTCAGGCAGTTGTTTAGTTTTATCATCCACACCTACTTATGATTTCTGCCAGACTTGTTGAATCTAAGCATCACTAAATAGAACCTGTCTGGTATTGTGAAGTAACTAATGGGGCTCAAAAAGCAGCACATGAAGCCACGTTCTAAAGAGACTGAAGAACAGATGTGAAACAAAGTCACTGACATTTATCATTCTGGAAATAATTACAAAGCCATTGCTGAGGCTCTGGGACTCCAGAGAACCAAAGTGAGAGTATTTATGCACAGAAACAGAACAGTGGTGAACTTTCCCAGGAGTAGCTGGCCTACCAACAGTTCTCCAAGAGCGTGTTGATATCTAATCCAGGAGTCACAAAATGACCCAGATGAACATCAAAAGATCTACAGATCTCAGTTAGGGAGAAAATCACATCCATGGGAGAGTTACAAAGATCAAACCACTACTGACCAAAAAGAACAGAAAGGTTGGTCTGGTATTTACAAAAAATTATCTCAGTTAACACCAACACTTTTGGGATAACATCCTGTGGACTGATGAGTCAAATGTGGAACTTTTTGGAAGACATGAGTCCATTACCTCTGGTATGAAGCCAATATTGCATTTGACAGATGAAAATGATACCAACAGTGAAACATGGTGGTGGGAGTATACCCCATCATGAAAGAACACAGGCAGAAAGGTAAACGGAGCCATGCCATGGGACGGCATGGCTCAGTGGGTAGAGTGGCCATCTTGTAACTGGAAGGTTGCCGGTTCGATCCTCAGCCCGTTGTGCTCATGTCGAGGTGTCACTGAGCAAGACACCAAACCCCTAATTGCTCCTGATGGGTTGTGGTTAGCACCTTGCATGGCAACTTCCGCCATCAGTGTGTGAATGTGTGTGTGAATGGGTAAATGTGACATATCATCATGTAAAGCACTTTGGATAAAAGCGCTATATAAATACAACCATTTTACCATTTCCTGCACTAGTTGTGGACAAACTATACGTAGATGGGCAGCTATTTCGAGAATCTTCCATTACCCCCTGGCTCTTCTAATAACAATAATAAAAATCTTAAATACTTAGTATACCACTTAGTAATTTAGTTTAGAAAACATAATCAACAAAAAAAAAAAATCAAAATCACACAAATGTAAATGTGTCACTCTCCTTATCTACACTTCCCACTGGAGAACCCCCTCCTCCTACTTTTCTGTCTCTCCCTCTCTATATGTTTCCCTTTACCCCTCTCCCCCTCTCACACACTCACCCTCCTCACTTTCACTCACACCCTATGTACCCCCCCATGTTTATTGTGCTTGTATGTTTTATAACGTGTTTGTTGATAGTTTTTCTGGCAATGTTGTGCTATTATATAATGCATATATAGATCCTGACTTGCTATGTACATCTCTCTCCAACACCCACAGCTCACAGACAGCAACAAACAGCTCACAAGGACACACACAGACGATATTCTATATTGCTACTTATTCAATGACTGAACTTCTTTATGTTCAAGTTAATATTGTAGCCTGGAATGTTCATGGCATACAGTCACAAACAAAAAGAGTTAAAATTATGGACTATGTCTCTAAATTAAAAGGAGATATTTTGCTCCTCCAAGAAACGCATTTACTACAATCAGAAGAAAAATCTCTATGAGATTGTAATTATAATATCATCTTTTCATCTTGTTATAACGGCAGACAAATAGGGGCCTCCATTCTAATCCATAAGAGAGTACCATTCACTTTAAATAGCACAGTAACGGACTCAGAGGGCAGATATATTATTATCCAGGCATCAATCTTTAATAAATTATATTCAATTTCAAATCTGTACGCCTCGAATAATGATGATCCAGCCTTCTTTCACGTGGTTTTCTCCCACTTAGCAGACCTATCTGCTAACTCAACAACCATTATCGGTGGCGACTTCAACATAGTATTAAACCCGTCACTAGATCGATCTAATAGTCCAATACATGCAAAACAACGACAATCGGCTAAAGTCATGCAGGATTATATGAAAGATTTTGGACTAGAAGATGTCTGGAGACTCAAAGACCCAACAAAGAGGGACTATACTTTTTTATCTCAGGTACACCAAACATTTTCAAGAATTGACTTTTTCCTCTCAAATAACTCTATCGCACACAAAGCTACTACTAAAATTCTCCCAATCATTATCAGCGACCATGCACCAATATCTCTCAGCCTGCAAACAGATTCCATCCCTAAACCTCCTCAGACTTGGCGCCTAAACATCTCTCTACTCGAAGACCAGGAATTTGATCGAATAATAAGAAGTGAGTGTGGGCAGACTTTCTAAAAAAAAAAACAGTGATTCTAATGATGTATCTCCATCTTTACTTTGGGAAACTGGAAAAGCCGTAATCAGAAGCAAAATAATATCGTACTCCTCGTACAAGAAAAAAAAAGGATCAACAACTACAGTAGGAAACTGAGGGAAAAATTAAAGAACTTACAGAGAACTATGCAATAAATCCAAGTGATCAATTATGGTCTGAACTACAAAATGTTAAACTACAACTTGATAATATCTTATCAAAGAAAACAGAGTTCTTATTACAACAACTGAGATATGATTTTGAACACAAAAATAAATCAGGAAAATTTCTTGCCAACCAACTCCAGCGCAATAAAGAAAAATCCTTCATAACAGCAATTCAGGATCCCTCAGGAAAATACACTCAGTCACCCCAGGAAATTAGACTTTCTATAATTATTACCGAAGTTTATGCTCATCAACAGTTAACCCAAACGAAGAAGATATTCATAACTTTCTTGACAATCTAAACTTGCCTGAATTAACATCAGATTACAGAGACAAACTAGATGCTCCATTGTCTATCAAAGAGTTACAGTGTGCATTAGACAGTGTGCCAGCAGGCAAGGCACCTGGTCCTGATGGCTTCCCTGCTGAATTTCTTAAACATTTCTGGTCAATGTTAGCACCCCTTTTCTTCAGGACAGTGACAGAGATTAAAAATAATGGTTATATAAGTTCGCACATGAATACAGCTGCAATGAAATTATTATTGAATCCAGACAAAGATCCTACACTTCCCTCCAGCTATCAACCTCTGTCACTAATCAACACTGACAGCAAAATTATCTCAAAAGCACTCGCCTCTAGGTTGGAGAAAATTATCCCGTCAATAATCCACCATGATCAAACGGGTTTCATAAATGGCCGACACTCCACCAACAATATCAGAAGACTTCTTAATCTAATCTCTTTGACGCAACACCACAACAAAGAAGCTATCGTTATGTCACTGGATGCAGAAAAAGCCTTTGTTACGAATAGTGGTGGGAGAACCCAAGCGCAGAAACCAACAGATAGACAGCGGGTGTTAGAGGCAAAAAGGGGTTTTATTGAATCAAAATCAAAACTATTACAAACTAAGGACAGGACTGTGGGGGCTGCACAAAACCAAACTACACTATACGAAAAAAACAGAAACACAGAGCTAATGAATGGTACTCACTGAATGACGAAAGCAAACAATTGAGGGAGCGAACAGGCAAGGATAAATCCACAACAAAAATCCACTGAGTCCAAGGTTTGAAAGTCCAAACAGGAGGGGGAAGCAGAAAAGTCCAAGCGGTTGTAATCCAGAGGGTGGTTGTTGTTGTTGTTGTTGAGGATGGCATGTGGAGTGTCAAAACTGATGCTCCCGCACCAACTAAGGGAAGCAGAGGGCTTTTATGAAGAGGAAGGGAAGCAGGTGCACCGAGTTGGCTGATTGCTCCTCATCTGAATCTCATGCCGCACTCAGCTGTCCTCCAGTGGGCGAGCGGCCGGGAGAGAGAGAGAGAGAGACAGGAAGGCAAACCCAGGCAGGCGCTGGAATGGATTCCTGACAGCCTTTGACAAAGTTAATTGGTCTTTTCTCTACGCTGTGCTCCACAAATTTGGCTTCGGAGAGTCGTTTATCCAGTGGATATCGGCTCTGTACAACTCACCCAAGGCTACAGTCACCAGTGATGGGATCACTTCACAAAGTTTCAGTTTGCAAAGGGGAACGAGACAAGGATGCCCACTCTCTCCTTTATTGTTTGCAATCATTATCAAACCATTAGCAACAGCTGTATGTCAGAGCACTGATATCAAAGGTATCTGTGCTTTGGAGTCTGAACACAAAATTAACCTATATGCAGATGACATTTTACTCTACCTACAAGAACCGAAAACCTCAGTGAAGGAAGTATTTAACCTCATTACAACCTTCTCATGTCTTTCAGACTACTCCATCAACTGGTCGAAATCAATCATATTACCTTTAACAGAAAACTCATGGAATCCCACAGTCCAAAACTCGAATTATTCTATTCCTACTGGCAACATCAGATATCTGGGCATAAATATTTCCTCCAAACTCTCAGAGCTAGTTCACCTGAACTACACCCCACTTTTGGACAAAGTCTGTGAAGATCTAAGGCGATGGAATAACCTCCCCATCTCCCTTTTGAGACGAATAGCTACAGTCAGAATGAAAATATTATCTAAAATCAACTACCTCTTTTCCATGATTCCGTTTAAACCAGCATCAAAGTGGTTTCAATCGTTAGACTCTGCCATGGGTAAATTCTAAGAACAAAAAGGCTAAAATAAGTCTGACCACCCTCCAGAGGAATAAATCAGAAGGGGGACTGAGAGCCCCCAACTTCATGTATTATTATTTAGCCAACCAACTACAATATCTCACCAAATGGATTCACCCACATGAAGAATATAACTCCTGACTGGAACTAGAACAGTTAGATTGTAACCAGATCAAAATCTCTGACCTGCCCTTTATCACTTCTGCCCTTAAACATCACTCCTGCTTCAAGAACCCAATGATCGCCTCCACCTTGTCTGCTTGGTGGAAAACGTTGGAGGTCACAGGCTCCCAATTAAAACCCAGCATACTGTCCCCAATCTGGCACAACCCTGATTTTGCAAACAATAAAATAGCTCTTTATTTCAGGACGTGGGCAGAGAGAGGAGTCACCCACCTCTATCACCTTTTTGATGATAACATATTTAGGACATATACAAACTTATTCCAAACATTTGAAATAAGAAATGGAAACTTCCTCCATTACCTACAGGTAAAGAAGACGCTTACAAGTAGAATTCCATCGCTTCAGTCTACTTCACAGCCAACTGATTTACAGCCACCGGAATTTGTCAAATACATTATGAAACTGTCTCCAAGAAACAAAAAGAACCTCTCAAAAATTTATAGTTTACTTTCAAAGACAGACTCTATTCACCTCCCAACTCACAAATGGGAAGAAGACTTGTCCAAATCCTTTGACTCCGATTCTTGGACCCAGATCTGTGAAAACACATTTAAAATGACAAAAAACACCAACTTACAACTGATCCAATTTAAGGTTCTTCATAGAACACATATAGCCCAATATAAATTATATAAAATGGGCTTCTCACACTCATACACATGTACTCAATGCACCCAAAACATGGCTGACACATACTTTCACGCTCTTTGGCTATGAACACCCGTCTATCAATTCTGGGCATTAATCACACAGAAACTCTCCGATATATTGGGCTGTGGGATTCCACATTCCCCGAACATTTGCCTAATTGGTGACCTAACGCTAACATCCTTACCAGACATTCATATCCAACCTACACTTGCAGCTATCGCCATTGCCAAAAAAACTATTTTAGTTAACCGGAAAGATAAGAAATCCCTCAACATCTTCCACTGGCTGAACCTCCTCACAGAACACATTTCACTGGAGAGAACATCTGCTATCCGGAAAAAAAAATTGGACTCATTTAAAGGAAAATGGTCTCCATTTATTAATTCATTAAATATTAATCTATAGCTTCTGCTTGTATGTGGGCGTATGCCACTGCCCTCATAAAAAAAAATTGTGATACCTGTTCTGTCTGCGCGTATGGTTTAACTTTTCTCTGCTCTATTTCAGTTTATTAACCAATCAACTCTCAAAGATTGACAGCACCATTGACTTCAAGGCCGTGTGCATGCACTGGTGGTGTCCTTTCCCTATGGTACTCGGGGTTGCTCTCTGGCTCTGCAGGGTCGGGGTGGCTCGGGCCCCTCTCCCTGGGGGTGGGTATCTTCAGCGTCTCCCCCTTTGAGCTCTGAGTCTGCTGGGTCTGCACCCTCTCCCGGGGCCTCGGGGGTGTCGGCGGCTGATCTCTTCTGGGGCGCCTGGCTGGTCCTGGGGTTTGGGGTGGGTCAGTCCCTCCGTTGCTCCCCTGTCCCTTTTTTTTTTTTTTTTTGTCTGCAAGTCCGCTAAAAAATGACACCAACCACTCATGGTGTCATTGCTTAAGCTTCATGTGCAATTTTTTTCTTCTTTGTGACTGTGACCATCACCGGCCCTCATGGCAAATTAACCTATCATGTTTATTTCAAGCTGTTTCCTACATTATGCCATTGAGGGCTGTGCACACCCAAGTGAAACATAAAACAAACACAGGACAGACAGAAAGGTGAGGCATAGACAGTGTTCTAAGAGAAAAGGTGTATTTTATTTGTTTGTACTCTTTAATTCACACCTTAAAACCATTTACAAATCTGAAACCCTTCACAAACACCTAATACGACAAAGTCCCAACTGGATCAATCATGAAGATGTCAGGAGGCCACAAGAAGGATAGATAGAGCAGAGTGAGATCCACAGACACTAACCCAGCAACCTCCACTGACTCATCAACCGGAGGAACACACTCTATTGAGTTTTGGTAGGTGCCGGTGTGGTGGGTCTGGCATACATGAAAACCTCCACCAAAAGGAGGGAGCTGTCCCCTCCAGCCCAAGGAGGTCCACCCAGCCCCCCCGCAGGAGCCACCAAGCGGAGACCCAGCCCAGGAGCCCGGAGCGACCCCCCCCGACACAGCCAGAGCCCCAAGGCCCGCGCAGCAGAACGGGCCATAGCGGACCCCCACGGCGCCCCACCGGCCCACAGCCCCACTTCCCCCACGACCACCCGCCCCCCCCATCCTCCCCCGCAACCCGACCCCCCCGCCCCCCAGACCCCAAACCCCCGCCCCCCCCACCGTCCCACCCCCTGCCACCCACCCACGCCACCCCCCCTCCCCCACCATGCCGCCCACCCACAACCCACCCCCAACACCCCCCGCCCCCCCCACCAGGCCAACCCCCCACCCCTCGCCCAGCCACCCCACCCCACCCCATCCAACCCGTTGCTCCCCTGTCCCGACTGCTCTTCCCTACTCTTCCCTCCTCTCCTCCCTGCCCGCTCCTCCTCGCCCCTCTCCCTCCTCTGGGAGGGGCCTGGGGCCCTCCGCGGCTGGGGGGGTCTGGTGTGTGGGCTGGGTGGTCTCTCTGGGGGGTGGCTCTGGCCCATCTGGCCCCAGGCCTTGGTCCTGGCCTGCGTGCCGCCACTGGAGTCCAGTTTCTGCTGGCTGGAGGGCCCAACACCCACAACTATGGTGTTCGGTACCATTTGGTTATTTATTCATTTGTTTATCTTCTTTATTTGTTTGTTTTTTTCCTGTCCTTCTTGTGTGTGTGTTTGTTTGTTTTTCCTATTGATGGGTAATTAATAGTCAGGAATAACACAGCACCTGATATTCTTCAGATGTAATAGCACCGCTTGCTAGTCCCTGTCCCTGTCCGTCCTGTCTCGTCCTGTCCACCCTTTGTTCCCCTGCACGTCACCACTGAGGTGTAGCACTGCCCTCCCTGGCTCTTAACAGGGAATTGTAATAAAGAATCTCGGCTTAGCTTTCAGGGAGGGCTGGTGATGGTCACACGCATGCACTAAATAATAAAATATTTGGCTGCAAGACTATAATATGCATTAGTCTCATAAAGTGTTGACACCCCTTCCATGGAGTTAAACAATGAGAATAAATCCAGACAAAAAAAAAAAAGGTGGTGGGAGTATGATGGATTGAGGACCTGGACGACTTGCCATAACTGATGGAGCCATGAATTCTCCTTTCTATTAGTAAAAGAATATCCACCCATCAGTTCAGGACCTCAAGCTCAAGTATAAATGGTTCATACAGCATGAAAATGACCAACAGCACACAAACAAATCCACGTCTGAGTGGTTCAAAAAGAACAAAATAAGGGTTCTGGAGTGGCCGAGTCAAAGTCTGGACTTGAATCCAATCAACTAAGATGCGGTGACAAGACTTTAAAAGGGCAAAAGCCATCTAATGTGGCTGAATTAAAACTATGTTGTAGAGAAGAGTGGGTCAAAATTCCTCCATGTATAAAAGACCGATCACACACATTTAACTGCAGTTGTTGCTGCCAAGGAAGGCCCAACCAGTTATTAGGTTTAGAGGGCAATTACTTTTTCACAGGGGAGATTCAGGTTTTAAATAAAATCATCATTTATAAACTACATTTTGTGTTTTATCTCTGTCTAATATTAAATAAATATAAATATTAGTCTGAAGATGTGGAACATTTAAGTGTGAGAAATGTGGAAAAATAGAAGACATCAGGAATAAATACTTTTCCACAGCTCTGTATAGACACAAGTTTAGACTTTAAAGGGCTGCAAAAAATGTGACTTAGACATGGGAGACTGAAGTTTACTACTTGTTTTCAGAACTCATTGGAGTTTCTTTCAGCCATGACCACACTTTCCCTTTCCCACTAAAAGCAATGTAAAAGTAAAAGTCCTGAGATCCACATTTTATTCAAGTAACTACAGACATGCTGGCAACAGAATGTACTTTTAGATTTAGAGGATTTACAGAAAATGTCCACTGTCAGAGTTGTATTATTACATTCCATGATCGTGATTGTTGTCAAAAAGTAAAATAAGAAACAATGTACATGTGTTAGATTTCCTTTGATCTGTTGTGAGGTCAAAATATAAAGAAGGACAAAATATACAACTAGAAATTCCAACTGCACTAAAGTAAATATGTTAAATTACTTAAATCAATTCTGTAGTTTTTATGTCTTAACTTAAAGAAAATAAATGGGTCATTTCTGAGGCACTCACAAAGGACATAATAATGTTTAATATTGAAATAACATTAATTGGGATCTTCTCTGTATCTGTGATTAATGTAATGAATTTTGTATGGAGAATTTTCACTTGTAATTATTTTTTTCTGACTTGAGAAAAGTAGAGTGTAAATACTTTACTGTTATAATTAGAAATATTCTGGAGTTACAAATGTAATCATTTGAGATTAAAGTGTCTCGTGTCATATTGTATTCTGCTGGTCTTATTTATTTCACATTTTACATTCATAACATGGGACTGAAACAACTAATAACAGATTAAACATTATGAAGGAGTAAATGAAAACCTGTGGTCAGATGGAGATTTAGCTGCTCGTAAACCGAATTGAAAGTGAAACTAAACCCTCAGCGAGTAGCACCAACAGTCCATCAGCTCGTTGACAGATTAAAGTCAGATCTGACCTGCAGAAGAAACTTCACAGAGCAGCAGCAGCAGCAACAACTTCTTCATGTTGTTTCAGATCAGAAGTCCAGTCCAGTTCAACTGTCGCTGGTCCAAAGCTTGTTTCCTGATTTTAGGGAAGTGAGTTAGTTGCTTTTTTCCTGAAACCTTAACACATAAAGACTCAGAGAATCAGTGTCCAGAAGTCACAAGACTTTAAACGCTCTTTGAATAAATGAGCCCAAAAGATGAGGAAGTGAAGAAATTTCCGAAGAAAGTTAAGGAAACCTGAT
This sequence comes from Acanthochromis polyacanthus, assembly GCF_021347895.1. NCBI lineage: Eukaryota > Metazoa > Chordata > Actinopteri > Pomacentridae > Acanthochromis > Acanthochromis polyacanthus. Next base: position 9,967,011 of record NC_067123.1, read on the forward strand.
CTTACACCGCTGAGCAACAAGTTCCTCCTCTCTTTTTTTGAACCCCCACAATTTAATGCTGGAAAACTGTCAACAGACATTTTAGACAAACCTGTAATCATTTGTGAGACCAACTGTGAAATTTGTAAAATGTTTATTCCATTTGTGGAAGTAGAAAAAAGACAGATCTCACTGTTTTTTGTTTTGTTTTGTTTTGTTTTGGGGTTTTTTTTTGTGCATGTACAACACATTATACCAGGTCCAGATTTTTTTTTTTAAAGAGAAGCATGTTTGATTGCAATATTAAAAGAAACCTAATTTACTGATTTATATAAACTTATTCATTTGCAAACATTGTTTTTCATGAGTTGCTAAATGTCGTCTGAAAACGCACTTGTTCCACGTAGCGTTTGACACTTAGCTCCTTTCAGAACTGTGTGTTTCTTAAAATGCTTTTACTTATTCATTTTATTTTACTCTGGGGTCATTCCAGGTGAAATGACCAGATATTCCTTGGAGGTGTTGCTGCACCATCTTCAAATTAGTCCTAAATTTGTATGCCATTAGATAGTCACAAAAGTACTTTCTATGCAAAATTGTAGGCCTGTAGCTGAAATAGTTTCTGAGTTGTGGGGCTCTGAAATTTTCAGAATTTGGGCTATAAAAAGCCTCGCCAGCGTTTTTTTTGCATCTTTAAGTGGTTATTTCTCAGCCTCTAGACATACCAGAGAGCTGTGAGTTGGTAAACAAGGCCTCTGCATGTAGCTAGTACCCCACAAACATCCCCAGGTGTTTCCCTACACTCTGCAGGCCATGGGGGCTTGCTAAAAATGCTACAAATTAAGAGATACCTACTCACGAGTGGAGTTTGGGACCTTAAAAGTAGTAGAAATACTGCACAGAAGTGTTCTAACACCCCTGGGTTCCATTCTACACAAACTTGTGTGATAACTTAGTAAACTGGAGCTTTCCAAGTACCTCAGTTTGGAAAATATGAGCTCCCAAAGTTGGACGAGATTTTTAATTGGCTATTTTTGGTGGCAAAAATCTCATGGTGGGACAGGTACCAGAGACCCCAAATTTTTCTACAAGACAGTTCCATCTGTCGTCTATCACTGTACAAAAAAGCAGCAGGGTTATATTTGTAGTTACTGAGATATTCTTACTCAAAATGGCATGGGTAATGTCAATATCGTTTTTTGCTTTTCAGTACTTTAAATTGGGATACAAGTATTAGTAGTCATTCCAATGGTAGTATTATGTATGTTTTGTTCTTTTTGAAATGTTAGTTGTTAAAGGTGACTACCTTCAAAAAGTATGATGGTATAACTTAGGTATAGGTTCTTTTGCTTGTAACATGACATTGTACAATTAAATTTAACATGTTTAATCCCACTGCACTGATACTGTAAAATTCAACATTATTGTTGTTATTTTTAAATTAATGAAGCATGAACTACTACAGAGCTCCCTGAATTCAAGTTAGTACATGTAATTTGTATGTGTAAGTTATAATTACATGTATGCATTGCAAATGGGTGTCAACATGTCATTACACTTTTTGAAGGTAGTCACCTTTAACAACTAACATTTCAACAAGAACAAAACATACATAATACTACCATTGGAATGACTACTAATAATTGTATCCAAATTTAAAGTACTGAAAAGCAAAAAAGTGTAATGCCCTTTTTGTGTCACAGGGTCTAGTTTAGAGCCATACCTGTAGATATCATGACATGAAATAAAATTTGATTGATTGATTGATTGAGTTGCGTTGATATAATTCCATCAACTTAATATTGTGAGTAATTTAATTTTCTTCTGGAGGAGAAACACTGAGGGAAGCTCTGGAGAGTGAAACTGATGAGTCTTAACGAAGCGAGATTAATAGTAAGCAGATATGTTGAGCCTATAGCCAGAGTTTTCTGTATCAGGAAGATGTCTACTTTTTATCCTGCTAGATCTCCATGGTAATTGATGCTGTGGAGCTAACCTGGTCAGGAGCAGGTGATGAGTTTCCGATTTAAGTCAGTTGTAACAAGCATCTCCCTTTAACCAAAGCATTTCGTAATAATTCTTTATGAGTGATAGATTCTCAGCTGAAGAAAATGTTTAATCTGTGAACCTGTTTATCTGTATTTGATTGAAACCACTGAATCCACTGAACCACTCTAACATCATAATTAAGTCTGCTGATAATACAGTAGTGGTGGGTCTGATCTCCAACAACAAGAAGGACTGTTTGATGGAGATCGCCCACCTGGAGAACTGATGGAGAGACAACAGCCTCCTCCTGAACGTTAGCAAGACCAAGGAGCTGATTGTGGACAACAGCAAAAAGCAGCAGAGAGCATATCACCCACTCAGAATCAGTAGGACAGAGGCGGAGAGAGTGGAGAGCTTCAAGTATCTGGGTGTTAACATCACACAGGACCTGGCTTTTTCCTGTCACATCAGCACCCTGGTGAAGAAAGCTGGACAGCGTCTCTACCACCTCAGACGCCTGAGGGACTTTAAGCTCCCCCTCAAGGTGCACAGGCACCATTAAGAGTGTTTTGGCTGGGAGTATCCCCACCTGGATGGGAAGCAGCACCCAGAAGGACTTCTTGGCCCTGAGAAGGGTGGTTCGCTCGGCTGAGTGCACCATCAGAACCACCATCCCCGACCTACAGGACATTTACAACAAACGCTGCAGGTTTAAGGCCAGGAAGATTGTTAGTGAGCTCACCCACCCCAGGAACAGACTGTTCTCTCTGCACAGACTGTTCTCTTCGGCAAACACAGAGAGGATGAAGAGGAGCTTCTTCCTAAAGGCTGTCCTGAACCTGAAACAGTAGACTAAATAGACCATCAACCCGCAACCTCTGTTCAATATCCCATTCACTTTCACCTTGTATATATTTGCACTATTTCACTTTCACTTTTATTTCAGCCCGATCTCACGAGGATTCGTGAAACTGTCACGTCAATTTTTGTTTGGGTTTCGTGCGCACCAACACGATTTCGTCATGTTTTTCGTGCCGCTCACAACGAAATTCACACCAATGTATTTTAAACGGCGGACTTTTCGTGCCACTCAGAACGTATTTCAAACGAATGGGTATATTATATTTTTAACGTAAAACCGTGGCGAATCCAACGCTATATTTTGCATTACACCGTCCCTAACCATAACCCTAGCCATAACCCTAACCATAACCCGGTGGTACACTTACCAATTTGCATAGGAATTTAAATAATGTCCGAAGGCTGCAAACCCGATTATAAGAACGTCCGACGGCTCCAAACGCGATTACACAAACAGTATACGCCGATGGACAGCTTAGATTGTCATGAATCCGCCGGTATAAGCCACTTTCAGATGTGATTACCACAGCGGGTTTCGTTGTCAGCAACACGAAAAACATTTCGTTGTGAGCGGCACGAAAAACATGACGAAATCGTGTTGGTGCGCACGAAACCCAAACAAAAATTTACGTGACAGTTTCACGAATCCTCGTGAGATCGGGTTGTTTATATATATATATATATATATATATATATATATATATATATATATATATATATATATACACACACACACTCAACAAAAATATAAATGCAACACTTTTGTTTTTGCCCACATTTTTTATGAGATAAACTCAAAGATCTAAAACTTTTTCCACATAGACAATATCACCATTTCTCTCAAATATTGTTCACAAATCTGTCTAAATCTGTGATAGTGAGCACTTCTCCTTTGCTGAGATAATCCATCCCACCTCACAGGTGTGCCATATCAAGATGCTGATTAGACACCATGATTAGTGCACAGGTGTGCCTCAGACTGCCCACAATAAAAGGCCACTCTGAAATGTGCAGTTTTGCAGATGTGGCAAGATTTGAGGGAGCGTGCAATTGGCATGCTGACAGCAGGAATGTCAACCAGAGCTGTTGCTCGTGTACTGAATGTTCATTTCTCTACCATAAGCCGTCTCCAAAGGCATTTCAGAGAATTTGGCAGTACATCCAACCAGCCTCACAACCACAGACCACGTGTAACCACACCAGCCCAGGACCTCCACATCCAACATGTTCACCTCCAAGATGGTCTGAGACCAGCCACTTGGACAGCTGCTGAAACAATCGGTTTGCATAACCGAAGAATTTCTGCACAAACTGTCAGAAACCGTCTCAGGGAAGCTCATCTGCATGCTCGTCGTCCTCATCGGGGTCTCGACCTGACTCCAGTTCATTGTCATAACCGACTTTTGTGGGCAAATGCTCACATTTGATGGCATCTGGCACGTTGGAGAGGTGTTCTCCTGTACAAGGCAGATGGCAGACAGCGTGTGTGGTGTGGTGTGGGTGAGCGGTTTTCTGATGTCAATGTTGTGGATGGAGTAGCCCATGGTGGTGGTGGGGTTATGGTATGGGCAGGCGTCTGTTATGGACGAAGAACACAGGTGCATTTTATTGATGGCATTTTGAATGCACAGAGATACCATGACGAGATCCTGAGGTCCATTGTTGTGCCATACATCCAAGAACATCACCTCATGTTGCAGCAGGATAATGCACGGCCCCATGTTGCAAGGATCTGTACACAACTCTTGGAAGCTGAAAACGTCACAGCTGGCATACTCACCGGACATGTCACCCATTGAGCATGTTTGGGATGCTCTGGATCGGCGTATATGACAGCGTTTACCAGTTCCCGCCAATATCCAGCAACTTCGCACAGCCATTGAAGAGGAGTGGACCAACATTCCACCGGCCACAATCGACAACCTGACCAACTCTGTGCGAAGGAGATATGTTGCTGCACTGCATGAGGCAAATGGTGGTCACACCAGATACTGACTGGTTTTCTGAGTCCCCAGACCCCCCCCCGCCCCCCGCAATAAAACAAAACTGCACATCCATCTAAATATCCACACACAGAAGAATCATTACTTATGTGTGTTTGGTTTATTTTCATTTTGTATTGATGTTCTTAACACATTTGTCCTTTTATCATTTGCTGCTGCAAACTTCCCCACTGTGTGATTTATGAACTCTTATGTTATTCTAATATTTAGCACACTGGGGAATACGAGTGTTCAGGACATTGTATTTTCATTTATATTTTATTTAAAACTTTTTCTGCACAATGACATTTAATGTATTCAGGTTACTGATAACTTGCATGAACTAATACCCTGATTATCTGTCAATAAAAACAAAAAATAATTGCATGACAAACATGTGGAGATAACAGTATTCTAATATCTAAATCGTTTCCTCAGAGTGCTGTTACCAATATTTTAAAAAAAAACTGCTCTCAGAACCCATGAATTGTGAATTTGAGTTCATGAAATCAGCGCTTAGCCTGGTGTTTAGTTTGACTGAACAGCTGGACCTGGGAAACCAAAAACAAAGGTCTTTATTAGGCAAGTCAAGGGTAATGTACAAGTGATCCATCTGTGTGGCAACAAATCCAACTAAGGAAGATAAACAGCAAAAACCAGGAACAACGGACATCATACAAAAGGAGTTAAGTTAACCAGTAAATGGAAACTAATTTTTTATAAGGATCTATATTTAATAGAATAGAATAAAATCAAATATCTTTTATTAGTCCCACAAGGGGAAATTTGCAATGCCACAGCAGCGAAGTGACAGTAGGAAAAATCAAGAAAACACAACTATAAATTAAAGAATTAAGATATATGCACTATATATACACAATACAAATATGGAAAAACTGAAGAACACAAGAATACCAAACACAAATTTAAGAAGATATTGACAATGAATTGCATTTGATTGCATTTGCACATGACAATGTTTGCAAACTGTGAGTGAGTGTGTGTGTGTGTGTGTGGTCTGTTGGGAGCAGTGCTGATTATAAAATCTGATACCAGCAGGAAGGAAGGACCTGTAGTAATGCTCCTTCACATACCCATGGTGACGGAGTGTGTCACTAAAAGAGCTGTCCAGTGCCCTCATCGAGAGAAATATGCGTAAAACATGAAAACACAAGCAGAGCAAACTTGGGAATAGCTGGAAAATTTGGCAACAAGAAGTAGAAAGACAATCTGTTGAAGAGTGATCTGAGAACCGGTGTGTTTCTACTGTGGAAGGAGGTTAATGGATCAGCTTCAGGTGATTGATATTAGAGGAGGAGCAGGTGAGAAAGCAGCAGTCAGAGGATGAAACACCCACAACAGAAAACTGAGCAGGAGACATAAAGGAGAAAGAAAAAGACACAAAAATACCACAAATACAACAGCAGCCGCTATGACACTAATGTGTGTTTGGACAATGATGGCAAAGGAATACACATATTTTATAATCTGTAAACAGTATTTCATGGATATTTATACTTATTTATTATTATTTATTTATACAGAAGAGTCTATTGTAGACATGCAGTATGTGTTCAAACTGTGGCAATAATCAAAAAAAGTTGTTCTCGTACCTGTGGTCAGACTTAGAACCAATCAGATGTTATTGTCTGATGGATAAGAAACTAAACAAAGTGTCCACATTTTGCACAATACTGGACACAAAATGAAAGTGGAGAGACAACAGTTTCCAACCCGGGTCAGTTGAAGAGGCTTAATAATTGCAAAACAGAGTCAATTAAGGCTTTTGACAGAATCCCAACTTCACTGGAGTTTACTCTCCTCCTCCTGTCTTCTCTGAGAGTCGGTCAGGACAGATTAAGAAATGAACAAGTTAAATAACTGGTCAGATGCTTAGGAGAATTCATTATACATTACTAATTATTAGATACTAACAATTAAAATGAGTAACAAGCTGGTGTTTACAGGCGAGCAAATATTATCTCAGTATACTGTTGATTGTTTTTAGGTCCATTAATATCTGCAATGCATAAATGAAACAAGGATGTACTCACTGTGATGAGTTAGGATCTGAATGTCTGTCTGCAGAATCTGAGGCTGTCAGGACAGATTAAGAAATGAACAAGCCCGAATATCTCAACGGGTTAAGCGGGCGACTCATGTACAGGGGCTTCCCCGACTCAGCGGTCCGCATTCAGTTCCAGCTCATGGCCCTTCGCTGCATGTCTTCCACCGATTCTTCTCCCTCCTGTCCTGTCCGTCTCCACTGCACCTACCAAATAAAGCCGTAAAAGGCCCAAAAAATTACTTTAAAAAAAAGGAAATGAACAAGTTAAATATCTGGTCAGATGCTTAGTAGAATTCATTACTATTTATTGGATACTAACCATTAAAAGGAGAAATAGGTGTTTACAGAAAAGCAAATACTATCCCAGTATACTGTTGAGTGTTTTTAGGTTAATTTATATCTGCAATGCATAAATGAAACAAGGACATACTCACTGTGATTGGCTGCAATCTGAATTACTGTCTGCAGCAATCTGAGGCTAAAAAAAAAAATTCTACAGAAGAATAATCACATGATGCATTAAAGTGAACCCACATGGAGTTTGGAAGTGAAAGTCGTAAGTCTGAGTTGACAAAGAAAGATGATAACCACCTTTGTGATACCCGTGAACTCTGACTGGGGTTCTGTCGAGCCGACTACCAGAAAGAAGCCCAGCTGTGTCAAACCAGCTTCATAGTATATGTAGCATTTATTATTTTTTTTTCTTGTTAATATTTCTCCATCAATTATAACTGTAAGATTATTAAATAATGTTTCTCCACCAAATTAGAAAACATAGGATAGTTGTTTGCTCAAATGGGGTGAATGTTACTTTATACAAAATTTTTAAATATTCGAAGTGATATTCAGCCAGCGAAGTATTTAGATTAGACAAACATAACAATTCAGCGTAGGAAGCACCTCTTGTTGTCAAGAAGAGCTTTAAGAATTGTAGGAGAATTATTTAGCTTGACAGTGTTTTATGTTAAATTTAGATAATAACCTGTTTTTTGGTTACACCTAGTTAACCCTAGACAGGTGGATCATAACTTCGTCTATGCACTGTTTCACTGTCACTGGATGCTCCTGTGGATAGAAACAGATGGAGTACAGAACTGTGTGTATCTCAGGTTGTGTAATTCTACCTGTTCTCAGCAGAGAACTCCTCGCGTAGTGCACATATTTCTTCAGCCAGTCAGGGTACATGTGCATGTAGTAGTATTTATTCCTATCTAGTCTAGCTTTCTCTGTGTCCCATTTCAGTTTGGTGATGAACGCCTGTGGTTTTGAAGCGGTCCATGTCAGCGTCTGCAGGTCCAGCGCTATGAAGTCTTCACCATTATATCCATATTGATTAAAAGCCCTGATTTCTCCAGTTTCATCATCCCATTCACAGCCACTCAATTGCTGTAGGATGTGAGCACCTGTGGCACAGAGAGAGATTTTATTGGTTTACTGTTAAGGCTGGCTGACATGGACACAAACATCATCTCAATAATCTTTTAACTGACAACCAACTACAACCTGCACTGCTCTCAGGAGATTGCACACTGAAAAACACATTGGTTACATGTTTGCATTATCCAGTTTGCTGCTGTAACAATGAAAATTTCTCAGTGAGTGTAAATAAAGGGTTATTGTTTTGTATTGTTATCACAAAATACTTTACATTTAATACGAACAGGCAGGAAACACCTTCAGTGTGTGTGTTAGACCTCAGAGATACACAGTTTTTGTGAGTAATACTGAATGTACAACTGAATTGTGTGTTAGTGAATCTTTAATTCAAGGGGTATTTGCAGTTTAAAATTGTTTGTTGGTTGCTGACCAAACAGGTTATTCTGCAATATCAGCAAGTGTTCGCACATTTACATTTATACGCCTCATAATAGTAACATAAAAATATACAGTATACTGCATTTGCACATCCATCTTGATGTACATATGCAATGATCTAACTTTGCCACAATGTTCCCATTTTGTGAGGATTTCATCCATTTTTATGTTTTAACAATGCATGTGTTTGTGTTTTTTCCCCTGTTTTGACCCTGTGTGTCAGCTGTTCTTTGGTCTAACAGGGTGAACGTGCAGATGAACAATGACCAACATGTACAACAGATGCATTTATCATATATTACACATTCTGGACAATTATTAGCCTCACTGCTTTACCACAGACACACTGATTACTGACACAGAGGAGATTACAGCAGCTGTTGCAACTCACAGACAATCATCATCCTAAAATTGTGGAGGGATCAAAGTGAGACAGAAGCACAGAATGATGGGAAACAGAGTGAATTCCTAATAATAGTACATATTGTCACTGAGACCTATTGCAGAATGCAGGGATGTCATCAGGAGGCTGAAACCAACCACCCAGAATATGGAATGGATGGCTCTAGACAGGCAGAGGTGCACAATGACTGGGTTGATCCCACTGGGAAGGAGCCCATAAAATTAGAGCACCAACATACTTTCAGTCGTGAGCAACCAAAGCAAAGCAAAGCAGAGCTGCTTGAATTTAAATTCAACTGTCTCACAGCTGCCATGAAGGAGGAAAGCCTGGATTGAAAGCAGACCTCAAATTCCAGGATCAGAAGGTTTTGTTAGATGATAGCAGATGAAAAGAGACACAAACCTGCAGCCAAACTGAGACACTTCAGGAATTCTCAAGAGAATGGAAATAAATCTAATGTAATCCATAACTTAGCACAGTCTAGGTTTGGTGACTTTGGCAGGATTAGAAAATGTACAGACAACACTTAAAGGTAATGCTACCTTCAGAGACAAGCAGACAAATGACAAATACAACAAGATCTAAGAGTACAACTGATGTGGAACAGAAAGGGGCATCAGACTGAAGTACAATGAGGAGCTTTAAACTAAGAACACATCTGATGTGCAGCTCACAATCTTACAAGAATTTCTCTAAATCAAAGGCAACAGAGAGAAGCCACTACTGGACTTTAGGCAATTCCATCAAGCTGTTGTAATGTCCAGGAAACTCTCATATGAAGTGTCAGTAAATAAAGATATTGTGAGAAACTGGCTGTCCAGGATTTAATGATTGCAGGAGAACTCAATGGGGAATAATCAAATGATGTGCCTACAAGTAAAATTCTAGTAGAAAACTCAATTTATCCGTAAATAATTTCATAAAGCTACCAGCTTTTCTGCCTGCAGATGTTTTGAGTTGGGCAGATTTTAGCTTCACAGACGTAGTAGCAGTGGAAGCAAATCATTAAGCCTTGTTCTAAAAAACACTGAAGAAGGGCTGATATTTAGTGCAGTATCTTCCAACAGAGGGACAACACATTTCAGTAGTGAAAACATTTTAAAAATCTTACCTCCACTTTGGTTGAAGCGTTTCATCAAGCTGTCAATGGTGGCTGTGAAGAAGAGTTGGTTTTCATAGCATTCGTTAACATAATGCTCCAGGTGTTCTGGGTTTTCTTTCATGAACTTTCTCGCCCAGTCCTGTTTGATCTCAGCTGTCTTCATGTTGCTGTCACAGTAACCCACCAGAAATTCATCAACCAGTGCAGAACCCATAACCTCCGGGGAGTCTGGGACTCCAGAAGTTGCAGTGATGAAATACATCAAGGAGTGTTTCGCTGAAGGGAAAAGAAGGCTTTCAGGTTTTGAGTTTTATTGTCTCTTCATTTTTACATTTTTAAATCTATTAAATCACAACGGACTAGAAAAAAAACACGAGAATATTTTAAAGACCCATTCCTATACTATTCCTCTTATCATATATGTGTTCAACAGAGATGTGCTCATGTGGAATGACATTAAATAAAATTTTAAAAAATAGTATCCTCTTCCATCCCCGGTTCAAATCCCGGGATGGGTCTGGGATCTTTCTGCATGGAGTTTGCATGTTCTCCCTGTGCATGCGTGGGTTTTCTCCGGGTACTCCGGCTTCCTCCCACAGTCCAAAAATATGCCGAGGTTAATTGATGACTTTAAATTGCCCGTAGGTGTGATTGTTTGTCTGTATATGTAGCCCTGCGACAGACTGGCGACCTGTCCAGGGCAGTGTTTCCCCTCCTACATGACCGACGAGGCGGGCCGCCTCGCTGGTATAGGCCACCGCCACATTACAATTTTGCCGACATTGCCGCCTCACTGGTCTGCGCCAAAAAAAAAAGAAAGTAATGCTAAATATTAGAAAGCATTGACACATAAGTCCGGTATATTCGCCGCTGAAATCAACAAGCCAGAATGGCAGCCTTTTCTCGCCGTGGCTGAAGACAGCAAGGCACATCCCCGTTGCGTACAAGAAGCGGCAGCGCTCCATGGTTTCGTTTTTTGGGGCTAAAAGCAGGTGTGTATCACAGACATATGTCAAATTAAGTATCAAAACTATTGCATGTCATCAAAATAAAGTGAGCAACGCAGTGTAGGCGTCGATCTCGCTTCCTTTACAGAGTTTGCTTACTGTTTTGTTGTCCGCGGCGATACGAATTGACAGTGACTGCAAATATGGCTCCAGTTAAAACATTTAGGCACGACAAAACCCGTTCTCACGAACGAGACAAACGATTTCAACGGAATATAAAGTTCCTAGTTTCTTTTGATAAAATGATTTATAGAGTGCCCGAAATTATATCATTCAATGGCAAAACAAATTCTGTAATTTCAACGGTTCAGCGGCCCGCGGGCGGGCCGTTTTGATATCTGCATAAGCATTTTTCAAAATAGAACGACACTGCCAACGCGATTATAGAAACACTATACACCCATGGAAAGCTTAGATTGATCAACATTAATCCCCACTTATATTTGATTTGCCTCATGTAATAAAGAGAGCATGTGTTCAAATTTGGTGTTTGTGTTTTCAAGAATGTTTACTTAAAGTCTTTAATTCAGCTGCCTGACACATATCACAGTGCAAAATTATGTTTTCTAACTCTGGGTTAACAACTTGTATTCTAAAGAAGTTATTTCTTTGTTCAAAAAGGTAACAGTTTTGAAAACAGAACTAGCTCCTTCAGAAAACCAGTTGTTAACCCAGAGTTGAAGTTTTCTTTCACATTTTTAAGTAAAATGAAGGTCATGACATAACCTTTTTATTATAAATAAAAATGAAGTGGGAATTTGGTACCTAACATGTAGTTGTTTTTAGAAAAAAAGTAAAAGTCACCACCTGATTCCAGATTCAAGTCCTTTGTCATCTTTTTCAAATTTGTAATAAGAACTGATGTGGCATTTTGAAATGGCTTGTGGAAATCTGACCAGAATATAATAGACTGGACTAGTTGACATGTTTTGATCGCAAGGACAAGTGGGTTTATATTAGTCATATTTTCTCCCTGTCACTAATTTTTAGAAAAGAAACATGAAAATTTTATTTAATTTAGTTTTTGGAAATGGCTACAAATACAACAAAATGTGCTCCAAATTGTGCCAGAATGGCCCTTACCTACACCCCACCACCTCACAGCCATTTCAACCCAGGGGAAACACTGCAGGGTGTCCTCTGCCTTCGCCCGAGTCAGCTGGGATAGGCTCCAGCACCCTCCTAGTGAGGATAAAGCGGTGTATAGAGGATGGATGGATGGAGTATCCTCTTCCACTCTTGTCATGATGGCCTGTATCAGATGTTCAGCTCATTAAGCCCCCAGATAATCCATCCAGATGTAAAATTGAGCACTTCATCTGTACCATCATGCGCAGGTACTTCAGCAAGTACCCGGCCTCACTTGGAAACAAGGGGAATAACTCCCATTTCGAATTTGAATTACTACAAAACCTTACATCACTCTCCACAAAAACAGATACTTTAAGCAAACACAGACAAAGAAAGGAAAGCATCAAGCTGGCTGCTGTTGCTTCAGGAAAATGAGCCCATCCACACAGCACAGATGGTAGAAACAGGCTGGCTGAACAAACCTGTCATGCACCAGAAGTCACACATTGCAATATCAAACCATAACCTCAAAAACAGCCAAGAGCTAAAAACAAGCCAGCATGGCATTAATACAACTCAGTGTCTTGAATTGTATTAATGCAATATTCAAAGAGACTTGAAGACATGAGAATTTGAGATTTATTGAAGTCCAGCAATATGTCTTAAGTCAAAGTAGTAATTGCATTGTTCTATTTACATTTTCTATTTCAGGAGTTTTTGAGAAATAAGAGTGCTCGTGATCAGTGAAGGCTTATTTAAATTTATATGACAATACTGAAAACTTCTTTATTGTGAGGCATCACTGTCTTCTTCAGAAACAGGCTGACCAACAAACTATTAAACAGACCCTTATCTCCACCTCACTGACTGTATCCTCTTAGTCTCTGTCATGACAGCTGCTGCAAGTATGACGTCATGAATGCACCGATTTAAGGGCGATATAAAGATAGCATCAATAACAGATACATGTCAGGCTGAACCTGTGCTAATACACTTGTCAGACTTTAAAAAGTGAAGTGAAATTCAAAGCATCAGGTGTTTTGCAGACATTAACTGAACAAACAAAAGACAGCACCAGAAAGCAGTAACAGTTAACAGTTACTCTGAGATCTTACCTGAAGATGCAACGTGACAGAAGAAGAGTAAAGCCAATAGTTTCTTCATTTTGTTTCTGGAAGTCCTGAAAGTAAAGAAATCCAGTCCAATAATCAGAACGAGATAGTGAAAGTGGGGCGTATCTTTCACTGAAGTCACAGTAATTACACAGAGCCTTCTTAAGAATGTAACTAGGGCGGCCGATGTAATCATACAGATGTGTTTTTTATATTGATTTATTCCTCAGGCTGGTCAGCAACCACAAAAATGACAAAAAATAAATGCCTAGCAAGAAACATTTCAAATACACATTGTATAGTTATTTTAAAATGTTCTATCCAAAAGTGTCTCTAATTAGACATACTCAAACAACACTCTCTCAAGCTGGTTTCAGTCAATAGATGAGTCCACAGATAACTGAGCCTACAAAAGCAACGCATTAATCCACACATACCAAAGCACTTCGATGAATATTACAAACAAATATGAAACAAATCAAAGTTAAAAGGCACAGTTACTGTGTATAAAACTCCCAAATGGTGCAGAATAGTTATTTTGGCCTGTGTGGTTCTATACTGCGGTCACGTCAGCCGTCTTTCGTTTTCGTGTGGTCAAGCCGGCCGCTCCAAGATCTTATGTGCGCTCCTCGTACAGACTTTATGGCAAACGCACAGAAACAAGTGGAAAAGTCAGCGTAACTTACAAAAGCGCCGTAAAACTTCCGGTTTTCAAAATAAAACGAGTGAGTAAAAGAAGTGTGTGTCATAGACATAGACTGTATATATAATGGACGTAGCATCTGGCTCCAGAATTGAAGCCAACCCGGAAGTGTCAAAAACTTGCAATATCACACCGTCCTCTAGGGCTGGCTCCAAAAAGCTTTTTCTCCATAGACCCCAATTCATTTTTGGAAAAAATAAAATTTGATAGACTGATTTTCTACAGCTCAGGATTTTTCCCCCGTTAGTTTTCATGGTCAAAATGAGAGATCAGGTGGCCGATCTTAAAATAAATCAATACTGAATTTTAAATAAATCGTTAAAGTTGGCGGAGCCAGGGGACATGGCTATACTTGATAGACAGCAACAGAAGCCTCTGCGGTAAAACGTGGACGGGATAAGAGAGTTCTCAGCCAATCCTGCCCCTAGTTGCTCTCCGGTCCAGTCTGTTTGATGACGCTTTTTACGTCACTGGCTCCAAAAAATCCAAAACGGCGACCAGGAAGTAGCAAAATCCGGGCTTCATTTTCTCGCCGTTGAAACCAACGGGTGACGTCACGGTTAGTTTACGCCTGGTCATAGAGCAGGCTTAGCTCTACTATAAGCATAAAATTATATAACTATAAAATTATATAAAATTTATTAATTGTCCAAATGGAATAAAAAGTGGTGTGTTTTCATCAGTCTGTGTCCTACTATAATCCCAAATACATTTGGAGTCTCTAGGTCACATGACCTCTGAGCTATTGAGCTAAAATACTAATATTTATTGTAAAAAAATTATATAAAATTTATTAGGTATCCAAATGGAATAAAAAGTGGTGTGTCTTGATCACCCTTTACCATCCTGTCAATCCTAATAGATTTGGAGTCTCGAGGTCACATGACCTGGGAACTATTGCGCTAAAATGCTAATACTTAATGTAAAAAAATATTAAATTCATTAAGTATCCAAATGGAATAAAAAGTGGTGTGTCTTGATCAGTCTGTGTCATACAATAATCCTACATAGATTTGGAGTCTCTGGGTCACATGACCTGATAGCTATTGCGCTAAAATGGTAATATTTACTGTAAAAAAAATTATATACAATCTATTAAGTATCCAAATATAATAAAAAAAAGTGGTGTGTCTTGCTCAGTCTGTGTCCTACTATAATCCCAAATATATTTGAAGTTTTTAGGTCACATGACCTGAGAGCTATTCAGCTAAAATGCTAATATTTAATGTAAAAAAAATTATATAAAATCTATTGAGTATCCAAATGGAATAAAAAGTGGTGTGTCTTGATCACCCTTTACCATCCTGTCAATCAGCATTGATTTGGAGTCTCTAGGTCACATGACCTGGGAGCTATTGAGCTAAAATGCTAATATTTATTGTAAAAAATTATACAAAATCTATTAATTGTCCAAATGGAATAAAAAAGTGGTATGTCTTGATCAGTCGGTGTCCTACTATAATGCTGAATACATTTGGAGTCTCTAGGCCACATGACCTGAGAGCTATTGAGCTGAAATGCTAATATTTACTGTAAAAAATTATATAAAATCTCTTAATTTTGTATGCTGTCTCACATTTCAAAATGGCAAACTTTAAAATTTAAGCAGGATAAATAAGCCCTAAAAATACACAAGTTGATTATTAAGTGCATATTAAAAGTGCTATGATAATGAGTGAACATGTTGACTTTGTATACAACCAGAAATGACTCCCTGTGGCAAACTAGGATGGAATTGCTGAGAATCTGGTACTGTTATTGTCTTTGCTTACTTCATTTTACAGATACAGTGTGACACCTGCGAAAGGTGGTACCATGAGGAATGCCTGGGTTTGGAGGAAGAGAAACTGAAAAAAGCAAGAGCAGGGAAATGGAACTGTGACCTTTGCTAAAAAGATGTGAATTTTGTTTGTTTTGTAATTTTATTATTTTTTCCCATTATTTGTTCTCCAAATGTGCTCTGAGTTGGTTACTGCTGTTAAAGAAAGAAAACAAGACTCAGAGGGCTGGGTGTGTGTGTGTGTGTTTGTTTTTTGTTTTTTTAAGAAGCTTGTTATATGCAACACACCTATTTTTATTCCTTTACAACACTAATTTTTATGAATTTCTAATACCGGTCATAATGTAAATATGAGCATTGGAGCTCAATAACTCAAAGGTCATGTGACCTTTTGATTCAAGATCAACACAGGATGGGAGATTTAAGCATGGCCTATCACATGTATCTTTTTATAACTTTTGGACACAATTAACATTTTTTAATAATTATTCATGCATTTTATGCTGTGAATATCAACATTACAGATCAGTATCTCCCTGATCATGTGACCTATTGGCTCTAATTCAACACTTAAGCCTTGTCTATCACACACATTTCTTTTTATTACATTTGGACACTATTTTTTAGGAATTTTTGATATCAGTCATAATGTAAATATTACCATTTTAGCTCAATAGCTCCCAGGTCATGTGACCCAAAGACTCCAAATCTATGCAGGATTATAGTATGACACAAACTGATGAAGACACACCACTTTTTATTCCATCTGGATACTTAATGAATTTAATAATAAAAAAAATACAATAAATATTAGCATCTTAGCTCAATAGCTCCCAGGTCATGTCACCTACAAACTTCAATTGTATTTGGGATTATAGTAGGACACAGACTGAGCAAGACACACCACTTTTTACACTTTTTATTCCATTTGGATACTTAATCGATTTCTCTTTTTTTTTTTTTACATTAAATATTAGCATTTTAGCTCAATAGCTCTCAGGTCATGAGACCTAGAGACTCCAGATGTATTCAGGATTATAGTATGACACAGACTGATCAAGACACACCACTTTTTTATTCTATTTGGACAATTAATAGATTTTATATAATTTTTTACAGTAAATATTAGCATTTTAGCTCAATAGCTCCCAGGTCATGTGACCTAGAGACTCCAAATCAATGAGGATTGACAGGATGGTAAAAGGTGATCAGACACACCACTTTTTATTCCATTTGGATACTCAATAGATATTTTTTTTTTTTTTTTTTTTTTACATTAAATATTAGCATTTTAGCTGAATAGCTCTCAGGTCATGTGACCTAAAAACTTCAAATATATTTGGGATTATAGTAGGACACAGACTGAGCAAGACACACCACTTTTTATTATATTTGGATACTTAATAGATTGTATATAATTTATCTTATGTATAAATTATGTATATAAGATCTTGGAGCGGCTGGCTTGACCACATGAAAATGAAAGACGGCTGACGTGACCGCAGTGGTTATATAGTGGGTCCACTCGCTAGACGACTGTAATGTGAAATCCTGATGAAATAAACTCAAAACCAATCCAATAAAAGTGAATACTCACAACAGGAAAACACTAGACAGAAGGGGCAGGAAAGCAGGCTCAGGGAATCCGGGGGTAGTGATGGGCAAATGATACCGAGGCTTTGGAGCTTGTGTCACTGTTCCTGAAGCAGAGCCAGAGCTTGTATCAAAACCCCACTGTCACGTGACTGATGACGTTCAAAGCTTCGGGATGCCATCTCTGCTTCACTTCACGTTTTGTTGCTTCAGAACGTTTTGAAGCGCTTCATCAGCTCAGAACGTTTCAATGCGTCCGGAGCCAATGACAGCTTGACGCAGGTTTGACAGTTTTGAGTTATTTGGTGCTATACAAGCCATATAAGATGCATCATCATTCTTCAAAAATGTCAGGTTGTGAGGAGATAGAGGTTTGGAGAGTGAATCTGGTGTATTTTGGAGATTTGCATAGCAACTTGAACTACAAGAAGTAAACAGCTTTCATAGGTTTAGGATCATTTTGATCTTATGCCAGCAAATAAGGTAGAATGCTTCTTATGCACATTTTATGTTGTAATTTCTGAACTGTAATTTTCATTTTTAAATGGGTCTCAAAATCACAATTATTTGTAGGTGCAGTGTTTGCTCTAAACACAGCAGTTTTCTTACAGCAACAACACATCATCCATGCTGAGACACTCCAGACATGGTGACAATCATGCCCATCAAATCAATGACTCTGCACTGAGAAATCCTGACAGTCGGCTAAAAATGTGTCCAAATGAATAATATGTGATCAATTGGAAAGCAGAAAGAATCTCGTATCAACAGGTTAAGTGGGTGACCCCCACACAGGGGCTGGTCCCTGATGCAGCAGCCTGGGTTCAATTCCAGCCCACGGCCCTTTGCTGCATGTCTTCCAACTCTTCTCCCTTTGTTCCTGCCAAGCTCCACTGCACCTATCAATAAAGGCCAAAAAAATAATTTAATAAAAGCTTATAGCTCCAAATGAACCTGAACCAACATCCATCCATCCATCCATTCTCTATACACCGCTTTATCCTCATTAGGGTCACGGGGGGTGCTGGAGCCTATCCCAGCTGACTCGGGCGAAGGCAGGGGACACCCTGGGCAGGTCACCAGTCTGTCGCAGGGCTACACATACAGACAAACAATCACTCTTACATTTACACCAAGGGGCAATTTAGAGTTGTCAGTTAACCTTAGCATATTTTTGGACTGTGGGAGGAAGCCGGAGTACCCGGAGAAAACCCACGTATGCACAGGGAGAACATGCAAACTCCATGCAGAAAGATCCCAGGCCCACCCCGGGATTCGAACCGGGGATCTTCTTGCTGCAAGGGGAAAGTGCTAACCACACCACTGTGCAGCCCCTGAACCAATATTTAAAACTTTGTAACACTCAAACTTTTCCAAGCAGAGGTCACTTCACCAAGGGGTTCATCTCAGAAATAATAAAAGTTAATTGTCACTATCAGTAGTAATGCAGCTAATAAACACAATCGGATTCTCTTTTAAAATTTCTTAAGTTTCTTTACTTCCATCTTTTACTCCAAAAAAACCCCGCTGTTTCCCCATACAAAAAAATACATTGCCACAAGATTACAAATAGAAACTAAACCTTTATGCTTTCTAAATTAACTAAGAGTCCTTCCCTAACGAAATACAAAGTTTTCAGTCAAATGGTCCACTTCAGATACTCTTTTAAGAAAGTTTCTATCCCGAAAGGTCCTCACGCCGGCGGCTTTTCCTCCGTCCGTTCGATGCAAAAAACAACAACAACACGGTAATCCGACCCAAAAAAGAAAGTTCCGCTAACAAAAAAAGAAGCGATCGATCGTTAAAGAAAATACTGGTATACCAGAAAAAAAAGAGTTTCAAAAAGGGTGGATCTCACCAATATCCCGGGTGCAGAGGAGATAATCCTTAAGTGAAGGATCCCTTTGTCTCTTGGGGTGGCGTCCGCGTCAAGATGTTGACGGCCGGGAGTGTACGTCTGGTCGGCTCCGGTAGGATCTGGGCTCTTTACAGGTTCAATAGTCTTTTTCCAACCTTATTAAAATGTCTTAGGCCTTCGTTCATTCTTTTTTTAACTTTACACACTCCTTTCCTTTCAGCAGCCTCCTGTCACTCCCGCTCACGCCGTGTCTCCTCCCGTTCCTCTACGCCACATCCTCCTTATATAACCTTTGTTTACCACATTTTCTAATTACTATTTTGGAATTGTTTATTATCCCACCTACCTAAATACATTTCTAGCACAGGGAACATCATGCACAAAGACCAGAAAACTTTCATTTTGTTTTCATCATGTTATTTATGGTTCTTTATTTCTTTTAATGTTTCTTTTAATTTATTACTTAGGTGACAATGTCACAACTTAATATTCTGTCATTTAGATCTATTCTATAGTTTCATCTGGAATGTGTGAGAGTGTGTGATAGAGTTTGGGTGAGTGTGTCTGCATATTAGTTTTTGGTTGTTTCTTAGTTTGTTTGTTTTTTCCAAAAAAATAAACCAAATGTTTATTTTTGAAAAAAATAACTTCTTTAAACAAAGAACTCAATTGTACTTCTAAGTGTCTAACAAGCATCATTCATTTAATGTGTATTGATGATATAATCAGTTTAGTATAAATGAACAAAGCACATGAATGACCACACAGTCTTTTCTGAACTTTTATTGCTGACATGGATTGAAACAGTCAGTGCTTCAGTCACTCTCTTGACAAGTTGCTATGGCTTAAGATGACCACCAGATGTCACTGTCACTAAAGCCTTGAAGCTTCAAATCTTTTATGGCAGAATTGTATGGAAAGCCTCAGTGCTTCATGAGGCTTCACCTGCCCATCACTATCCGGGGGCTGGTGGAACGGAAGACGGAGTTACTGCAGGCTCAGACAGAACAAGACAGGTCAAAATCCAAAGAAGGGGGAAAGTAAGTCCAGGTGGGGAACCAAACATGAACCAGCAGGAGTACAGGGGCAAAGTTAAGTCCATAAAACTGTGATGTTGAGAGATGCTACAGAAGTCTATGGCCCAACAGGGAGTGAAAGACAGAACTGGCTTATATACTGGGAGGTGGAATTGCAAACAGGTGACGAGTGTGAGCTAATTACAGAGGCTGATTGACAGTGCTGCACTCAGAGGCTGAATCTAAATCTCTGGACTTCACCGCACTTGCGAACTCGTGGACTTTGCGGGCGCATTCACGGGAAGTCCGGGAGTGCTGAGGGCTGTCCAAATCCACAGTTCATCCAGTCCACAAGGGGCCTCAAGCGGACTTTCTGCAGACTTCCAGAGAGTCTGCTTGGGGTGCAGACTTCTGCAGACTTCACCAGTTTGATTACCCACAATTCATTGCAATACGGACGTGATGTTTAAATTTTTCGATTTTTTTATTGCGTCTGGCCTGTAAAACCTGTGCAGTCTGAAGCCGAAATCATGAGCTGAGAAAAATAATGGTGGAAAAGGACGAAAGCAAGTCCTCCAATGTAAGCAATACCCAAATTAATTAATATTATAGCGTATACATGATAGTTCTTCAAACAGTGTCACGGAAACGACTGAAACAGACTCCAAGTCTGTCTATTAGCTCCATTCATAATGCTGTAGACTCCAGCTCTTGCAGACTTTACGTGATGACGGTAAAGACGTCACATTACGTATGATTGAAGTCCGCGAGGGCTCAGTCTGCAAGTCCAGAGGGTGGAGATATGGATGCAGCCAGACTGCAGGCAGGTGGAACATTCAGGAAGCAGAGAAACAAGAGAGACGGAGAAATGCAGACAGAGGGCCTTTTCCAAACCGCCCCCTATCCACTACCCCTCCATTTGCAACCCGGTCTCACGGGGATTCGTGAAACTGTCACGTAAGTTTTAGTTTCAGTTTCGTGCGCACCAACACGATTTCGTCATGTTTTTCGTGCCGCTCACCACGAAATGTTTTTCGCTGTGGTAATCACATCTGAAAGTGGTTTATACCGGCGGATTCATGACGATCTAAGCTGTCCATCGGCGTATACTGCTTGTGTGATCGCGTTTGCGGCCGCCGGCCGCCGGACATTCTTGAAATTCCTATGCAAATTGGTAAGTGTACCACCGGCTTATGGTTAGGTTATGGTTAGGGTAATGGTTAGGGTTATGTTTAGGGACGATGTCATGCAAAATATAGCGTTGGATTCGCCACGGTTTTACATTAAAAATATAATATACACATTCTTTTGAAATACGTTCTGAGTGGCACGAAAAGTCCGCCGTTTAAAATACATTGGTGCGCATTTCGTGGTGAGCGGCACGAAAAACATGACGAAATCGTGTTGGTGCACACGAAACCGAAACTAAAACTTACGTGACAGTTTCACGAATCCCCGTGAGATCGGGCTGCCATTTGCGCATCCTCACGGAGGGTCCGCCACATTAAGGGCCATCCCAAACCGATTATTCAAGCGACAGTGAAACATGGAAAGCTCTTCAATAAAAAAAAGAAATGCTGCCAAAGAAGCATGGGAGTGGGAGTAAGTTTCTTTTGTCTTTTCTTTGTTTTAGTTTCTTTTTCTTTGCCTCTCTGCCGCTCCTGCAAGATGCCGCCGCGAATCCATGGCAACATGGCAACATCCACTTCTGCTTTCTGCCTGAGAGAGGGAAGTTTGTCCCAAAGCTGTATTTATGCCCTACACCCTGATGAAGTGAACTTCATTCAGCTGCGAAAGGCCCAGAGAGAGGGAGCCAGTGATACAAGACGAGAGAGGGAAGACATGGGAGAAATGAGGGAGAGGAATATTAGAGAGAGACCACAGAGAGTAAGAATAGAGAGATGATGACAGACAGGAACAAGGAGGGACAACATAACATAACATAAAATGTTGCCAGCACTGTAGAACAGAATGTGCATATCACTCGGGTACAAGATGCCATTTTTTATGCCACCAAATAATGTCAGTAGCACTCTGTTGCCACCTGTGACCCTGTGTGTGACCCCAGCGACTCTTTTCAGCCGATTCCTTAAATTGCGACTGCAGATTTAAAAAATAAATTTAAAAAAACAGAAAAGTTGACTGTGGGGGCTGCCACTTCCAGGACAAGCGGAAAATGCAATATTTCTTCGGTAAAATGTGAAACTATTGTGTTTGCCTAATTTGCCAAGAGACTGTTGCCATGTATATGGAATTCAATGTAAAGAGACACTAGCAGTCAAAACAAGCAAATGACAAGCTATGAGCGACAGACAGTGAAGCAACTGGAAGCTGTCTTAGCTTCACAGCAACAGTGTTTCAAATGAAAATCCTTCAAGGGACCGATTCCAGAGGGTGAGTTTATCAAAGACTGTGTCATGAACTTTTACCAGCAGCTGGATAAAGGCAGGTGTCCAGAGAATCAAATATTTGCAAATAAAATGCTGCATTTGTTTGGCTCCACATATTTGTGTGAGCAGAAATTTTCTGTTCTGAACTTCAACAAGAACCGCTTGAGAAGACTGAATGACTCAACTGCATGATATTTCTCAGCCACTGTCTTTAAACCAGACCTGGCCTGTGTACTGCAATCCAGATCTCAGTATCATCCGCCACCTGAGTGCCAGTAAGTACCTGTTTTGGTCATCTGAGTTGAATAAATACTAATTTATCAGCGTTTTGAAGATGCAATAGAGTTAAAGGGTTGATTTCTGATTCTCATCTCAAAGTTGTCAGTATCTGACAGTTTGACTTGCCAAACTGAAACACAGCATCGGGTTGAGACTCAGAATTTACATGTTGTCTTTTTAAATTTGTTTTGTGTTGGTCAAAACCACATTTCTAAATATATGCACTTGGACTTATGAGACTTTATGTATTGTAATGTTGTTGTTTTGTACCTATAGGTGTGACATACTGGACAATTGAACACCTTCTCTTCCAAAGGTTTTTGTTTATTTCCTACATTGTAGGTTAATAAAGCAAAACTACACTGTAAAATGTAATTTTGCCTGTTTGTTATCTTAGCATATTATTTTTTGTCAGTTTGACAAAACGTTACTGAATTTGTCATGATAACGTAAATTTTCAAGTTGATAGTATCTCAACTACATAAAAAAACTTTAAATTGAAATTTTAAGTTCACCTGAATTAGTAACCTATGTCAACTTGACTTTTGATGCGGCATCTGCGTCATCACGTATTTACGACCCCTGTCCAAGTGCATTATGGGACACTGTCGGGCCAATTCGCGCTCTTTTCATCGGAAGCCAACTGCTCTGGACTACAGTACCTCAAGCTCTTTTTAAGGTGAGTAAAATTGGTTGTAACTTCTAATTTAATGCAGCTACGAAAGTTAGAGCATATTTTGAAGGGAGCCGGTGATTTTTTTTTCCCCGACTGTAACGGTAATATTTCTATGTAGCTATACAAGGTTATGCCCAGTCTTGCCAGAGGGTTATGTCGAACCTAGCTCGGTGAATTACAATTGTATTTTGCTGAAATCACATTTGGTGATTACTGAAGCAATGAAAAGACTAGGGGACGTGTTTTTTGGTGAGTTATATTTCTGTTTGAGTTTAAATGAAGCCCGTTAACACGACTTAACATGACGGTTAGACTAGGGAGAGGTGGGGGAGGGTGGGGCAGAGTGTAGGGGGAGCGTGCGCGTGGGGAGGTTGCAAGGTGCCGACCTGCTGTGCTTTAAAACCCATTCGTTTCTATTGCTCCGTGTAGCACCAGGATGCCGCTGTGCCGAGCAAAGCGCAGGTCAGAAAAAGAGAGCTACTCGGGGTCAGATAAATAAGACTAGATGCGCTACGATACGCTGATCGATATCTATGGTAACGATCATCTCGCTGCTCGGAGGTCAAAGTGGAGGAAAAGCCGCTCCTGCGTGCCTGTGGTCTGAATTCCCCGAATCATGGTAACTTTTCAGTTGTGTTGAGACTCAGAGAAAAGTTTTCATTATATCAACAGCAGTGCACAAATCTTGCCCTTTCTATGTGAAGTGCTATGACATGGCATATATTGTGAATTTGCGCTATGTACACAAAATTGAATGGTGCTAAGGCTTGCTGCGTACTAGCACGGCTAGTGCTAATACTGGCTACTTAGCTCGGGAAAAATACACATTAGCTGTTGAACTGTTTGCATCAAACTGATCGCTTCCAGACTGAGAGGATTTTTACCGCCCTGCTGGAAGTTTTGAAGTCTATTTTGCTCTCTGGTCTGCGGCTCCCAGGAGCTGAAACAGGTGGAGAGAGCAGAACATCCAGCATCATGTGTGAAAGCTGCTTACTCTACACAATCCTTTTAGTATATATTTTGCTATCTTTTAAATGTTCACATAGAGCCTCACCCTATCATTGGAGCAACTGCTTTGACTCAGTATGCTATTAAACTCAGGGCTGTACGCTTAGCTTTTTCACTAGGAGCACAGGTGCTCCTAAATGAAAAAATTTAGGAGCACAGAAAAAAATGTAGGAGCACTATGAATTTTCACTATGAATCGCACAGTTTTATTATTAACATTCACACAACAAGCCAAGCAGTAGGCTCAGTTATTTAACACAGAGAACATCCCTGTCCCACATCTTTTTGTATTCAAGTCGCCTGGCACGCTTGGCTGAGTTCATCTAGCGGTCCACTGCAGGACTTGAATCAAAGTCCTCAAGCCATGGCCCCTCCAAGCTGATCCTCATGAGGTCTTCAGTGGTGGTCAAATAAATGGATGCAGTTCTAACAGTGACATTGCACAAACAAAGCTTCTCCCACAAAATAGATTATCATCCCTCACCAGTGTCAGATACATCAGCTTCATTGGTCCTCAGGACTTTGTGAACTAATAAACCAATGTATTTTTTACAGATGGACATCTATACTACATCCGTCACAAGGAAACACCAAAGCCCATGTTTAGAAAGAGAGAGAGAGAGAGTGTGTGTGTGTGTGTGTGTGTGTGTGCGTATTTTGTCAATAGTTTGCAAAGAATTATGTTTGATTTTGTTCTCATAAAAGGAGGTGTACATATGTATGTGTATTTTGTAATTAGTTTGTAAAGAATTATTGATTTTGTTCTCACCAAAGAAAATAAAACTTTCACCAATGTGGCTTCCTTTCATTTGGAGTGTGATTGGTCTACTGACTTCTTTCTTTTGTCATATTTTCCATTATCACTCAGATGGCATTGTGTTACATTTTTCCAATTTCCAAGCAAAAAACTCGGTGGAAGCCACCATGTACACAAGACCTTATACAACAGCAGCAGAGGTGCAGATGTTGTAGCTGAGAAAGTTTGGAGGTTGTCACTTCTTGCATTGCCAAAATAGTAGTGGAGTCAGATTTTGTTAAATGGCCCAACACAATCTGACTCCAGATTTTATTTCATATCATACAATCTGCACAGTTAACTCAACCTGCATATTTCTGTTAAAGTCCTAGTTTTGAAATAGTCTCTCTGTTCTTAATCTGCCGTACTGTGATCATTTAGCCCCTTATGTATTATTCTGTTCTTACAGACTGTAATTTACTAGGTTTATTTTTTTAAACTTGTGATTTGGTGTTTTAGCTTTTGTAGCAAATAATTTCCCAGGTGTGGGATAAATAAAGAATTTCAATTCTATTATATTGTTAACTGGCCCAATGAAAATAAAAACAATAACAAATGACTTTATACTTAAGAACTATACTTATATTAAAGACTTTATACATAAATACCAGACATATTTTGATGCCATATCTTGCATTCGTAGGGGAGTCTGATTATAGGTGCAGAATGCATAGATTGTGTTAACTGATGACAATTTTAGTTCAGTTATTGCTTTATAGTATTCAAACTGTTTACTTGCTTAATTTAGTGTCATTTGCATTGTTATAATTTAGGCAGACACAGTATTTGGTTATTTCAAGTTAATGTGTTCATAAAAGCTAAAGACAAAAATAGGAGCCTATCGCTTTAAGAAAGTGCGGCGATCTGTGTGATGCTTGGTACTGTCCATAGACTGTATATATAGTGGACGTAGCATCTGGCTCCAGAATTGAAGCAAACCCGGAAGTGTCAAAAACTTGCAATATCACGCCGTCCGCTAGGGCTGGCTCCAAAAAGCTTTTGCTCCATAGACCCCAATTCATTTTTAGAGAAAATAAAATTTGATAGACTGATTTTCTACAGCTCAGGATTTTTTTCCCGTTAGTTTTGATGGTCAAAATGAGAGATCAGTTGGCCGATCTTAAAATAAATCAATACTGAATTTTAAATAAATCGTTAAAGTTGGCGGAGCCAGGGGGCGTGGCTATACTTGATAGACAGCAACAGAAGCCTCTGCGGTAAAACGTGGGCGGGATAAGGGAGTCCTCAGCCAATCCTGCCCCTAGTTGCTCTCCGGTCCAGTCTGTTTGATGACGCTTTTTACGTCACTGGCTCCAAAAAATCCAAAACGGCGACCAGGAAGTAGCAAAATCCGGGCTTCATTTTCTCGGCGTTGAAACCAACAGGTGACGTCACGGTTAGTTTACGCCTGGTACTGTCGAGAGGAGCTCACGGTTTTTCTGACCATGTCGTGTTGTAGCGTGCCGATGTGAAAAAAAGTTGTTGAAGAAGAAGGAGTAGGCTATGACTTTTAGTTTGATCCACTTTGTATGGATTAATTTTAGGAGCAAATGCAAATGATAGGGTTGACATCTGTACTTGCACGCGTGCTCCCTTTTTATTTTTTCTACTCGCACCGATCTATTTTTAGGCGCATATGCGAGTGAAACGCTCGCACCGTACAGCCCTGTATCAAACAGCAACTCTCAATATGATATCTTCATGAATAAATGTGTTTATATGTCAGTCAAACATTTTGCCTATATATTGTCACTGTTGGGGTGGGGACCTGTATCTCCATATTTTTGTCATTTTTACTTAGCATATTTTCACTGTTGATCATCCTTTGCATTTGTTTGTGGGTTTTAGAAGTATTAAACCGGTATTCAATTATTTGTACTCTTATTGTGAGCATGCAGGATTCCTGCCCCACAGTGATGATATGTGATATATAAGCTTTTGTGCCATGCTGAATCTTAAATAGATAGTTCAGATTTTTTTTTTTTGGTTTGTCTTTTGTGGGACAGTATGATATACTTGACAGCATATTAGTTACAGTAGATGCTGATTGGCACACTCCCAGTTTGGAAAAGCAGCAGGGGTCCTGGTGCATGAAGTTAAGCTATGTGTTGCTGTGGATAAGGTCAGCGGCAGAATGTATTTTCGACACAAAAGCTCACCTAAACTCTATTTCAATTTAGTTGTACACTATGTTTTCACCATTTTTACCTTGCCAGCACACAGCCTGGCTTAGGAGAGAGTGATATTTGGCCTATATAATGTCACTTTCCTATTAAAACATGCTGTCTGGTGGCAAATCAAAGCCGTGAAAATATTCTAAATATGGTCCATCCATCCATTCTCTTTATCCTCACTAGGGTCATGGGGGGGTGCTGGAGCCGATCCCAGCTGACTCGGGTGAAGGCAGGGGACACCCTGGACAGGTCACCAGTCTGTCACAGGGCTACATATACAGACACACAATCACACTCACATTCACACCTACAGGCAATTTAGAATAATCAATTGACCTCAGCATATTTTTGGACTGTGAGAGGAAGCCGGAGTACCCGGAGAAAACCCACGCATGCACAGGGAGAACATGCAAACTCCATGCAGAAAGATTTGAACCAGGGATCTTCTTGCTGAAAGGCGAAAGTGCTCACCACTATGCCACTATGCAACCCCTTCTAAATATAGTGTCTGCTTAAAAAATAAACATCAGTTTTGGCGTCTAAAATACATTTTGCAGCTGACCCTGTACAGTGCTTCCGACACTAGGACTCCAGCTTCTCCAAACTGGGGGCATGT
The DNA here is from genome assembly GCF_021347895.1 of Acanthochromis polyacanthus. Lineage (NCBI taxonomy): Eukaryota > Metazoa > Chordata > Actinopteri > Pomacentridae > Acanthochromis > Acanthochromis polyacanthus. The sequence continues at coordinate 9,995,289 of NC_067123.1, forward strand.
GAACCAACATCAGTTAAAGGTACGAATGAAGACACAACCCCACTTAAAAAAAAAATCAAAACTAGGGATGGGGTCGATCTGATCCAGTATCGGTATCAGGTTCTGATACCAACGTAATTCACGCATTGGAGATTTCTGATCCATGAGCCACATCTGTCTTTTAATGTTGTCTGCTGAAATGACTCCACAAGTGATTCCATGCTGGCTGCTCTGCTTGCTGGCTGCAAACTGTGGAATGGTCCTGAACAGAGGCGTGTCTCAGTGAGATACAGAGTGATGAGATTCGTTCATGAAATCCATTCCACAGTTTACAGCCAGCTAGCAGGCGAGCATTGAGCAGCACGTTGGCTAACCCGTTTTTCAGAGGAAAGGGCCATGAACAGGGAGGAGGTGGGGGGCTTGGTGCTCTCCCACACCTGGGACACTCCACTCCAGAGGAAATAGGACGGCGGGGATCACAGTGTGCCTGGTGGGACGGTCAGGTTGTTGAGATCACCACGGCATGACATTACAGCGTGGGCGTGGTTGGCCCGGTGGATCTGGCAACTCTTACTGGGCACGCTGCATATGCCAGCTGTCAAAACCTGCCAGTTGACCAGTCACACACTGTCAGTGAGATGCTTCTGAAGAAGGCGAGAGCTGTTCGCCGAGACTGTGGAAGGTATAAATCAACATCTATGCTTTCACCTCATGTCTGAACCAAAGTGTCAAACTGAATGAATCCTTAGCCTTGTGAAGATCAGCTGGAACAGAGTCATCATCACTATGGTCCAGTTTTCTGTTGGGTGGTTCTTCAGGTTCAGACTCATCACTGGCTGACAGCTGAACATCTCACCGTGCTTTCTGGAGTGCTCCTCATCACATATCTGATGCATTAATAAGACATGATGAATGTTTTTGAGTCGAGACTGTGTTCTGATGACTATTGTCACGTATCAGAGAGTTAAAACTGACACTGAAGTTCTTGTGGCTTATTTCTAACTCCCAGTTGCACATTAGAGCTCTGAAACTGTTTGTTTTTATTTCTTTAAATGTTTGTTTTGGTCTGATGCTGTCACATAATTTAGCAGACGTGGAAGTCACTTTAATCCAAGTTTGCTGTCTGTTTTCCATATTTGCACGTTCTCTTATTTTCTCATATTTTGCATTGTACATTGATTCAAGGTACCAGTTGGCACGACAGTGTTGAAATATTAAGCATTCAGCCTCACAAGCATTTAGTGATGTGGAATTGGTTTAGATCATACATAAGAAATGACAAGGTGAATCAATAAAAGTGACATTGATTAGATGTTAGTTGGTGGTTGTCATGTGTGTCTCAAAAACTAACGTGCCCCAATCATGTATAGGTTACTGTAACATTTATTTTGGTAAATCAGTTTTGGTTATCTTTTTAATTGGGTTTTGCTCAACACAATTTGGAATGATTAGGTCATTTTTTGACATCTTGACAAAGGTATTGTAGTTTAACAAATAGAAATAGAGTTGTGTCAATGTACAAATTTGAATGTACTAAGACAAATGCAACACAACATACCACTTCAGCTACATTGACATGAATATTTAAGTTCAGTAAATTTATTAACTTAAACCATGTGAACAGACCTGTTTCATTAATCTGAATTACATTTACAAGTTCAAATAACTACCCTAAACAGTTGACTCAATTCAAAAACAAAAGTTCACACAACTATTTTAATCGACCTAAAACAGATTTACAAGTTCAAATAACTACCCTTAACAGTTGATTCAATTCAAAAACAAAAGTTCACACAACTATTTTAATTGACCTAAAACAGATTTACAAGTTCAAACAACTACCCAAAAGAGTTCAATAAATTAACAATTCCAAGTTAACTAAACTCACACAAAGTGTTGATACAACAAGAGATATTTAATCAAGATAACAAAATAAGTTTGTTGACTTAGCTCAAAATTTTAAGGCAGCCCTTTTACTCATAATTTTAAGTTGAAACAACGTGTTACAGTTTACAGTGTATGAAAGAATGAATGGAATTATGTAGTAAACAAAACTGTTAAAATATTTATCTCCTTTCTGGGTCATTCCACATCAACGAAATGAGATTAGAGGAGACCAGTTGCTTGACCGCCTCAGAATCTCTTCAATCTTTGTAGGAATGTCAAACTAACAGCTGGTAAGGGTTTCTTTTAGCCAAAATTTCAATATTTTCATAATTTTGTACCAAATGTAAAATATCAATGAATCTTTTGCGAGTTGGAAATTAAACCAAGATGCCACTTCTAGACGGCCATATGTGTTCAGAAGTTTCTGGCAAAAAGAGAGAATGAAGTAAATACTGGTGCACAAGCCTCAGTTTTGTGCTTGAGATCGCTCAGATTCAGGCACTGTTCAAAATTTGCAAACAAGTGGATTTTTAAAAGAATAGGAAAAATATATCTCTCAAACATAGGATCTATTTGATGTTATGGTGAGAATATTATCTGAATGACACTACCAATGCCTAGAAAGCTTTTATATGTTAGTAGAAATGGGAGTTATGGCCAATCAAAGTTGACAAAAAAAATAAAAATAAAAATAAAAAAATTTCAAATGACATTTTGAATCACAGGAGGTCTGATGAAATCTGGGATAGGAAGAGACTGAAGTTCAATATGATTTTGTTAAGACCTGGTTATGCTTGGATTGCTTCCATTTATTAGCATTCCCATGTGACGAAATAAAAACAAATATGTCATTAAAAACAGAATTTTTTTCAGACAGTGCACTGGCATTCAACTTTAATGATTGAAAAAATGTCAGAAAGGATGGTTGGCCCTCGGCCATTTTCACATGATCAAATCTGGTCTTCTTTGGAAAAAGTTTGGACACTTCTGTGCTATGATCTTCATCAAATAAACACTATAAACAAACAGCATTTTTTAATCAAGCATTGCTTTTAGAGTTGTATATTTTCAGGTATCTGTGGTCATAGTGTTTCTCTATGTAGTGTGGCCACAAAGTTGCAGCTATATGTTGTTTCTAGTTCACAGTTGTGAGTAAAATTATGAGTTCTTAACACATAGAGTTAGTTGTTGAAATCAGATGTTTGAGCAAGAAAAGCTGTTTGTGGATTTACTGTTTGAATTCACTAATAATCAGCAGCTTATCAACATTATAGATTTATAAGTTGCAGAAATGGAGAATGTTGCAGCTCTGTTCTTATTTCTGTCCTCATGTTTCAGTCTCTGGTAACTGCAACACCATTGCATCTGATGCAGGTTCCTTGTTCGTCTTGCTGGTTCCTTCTTGAGACAGCTGTTTATTGAAGATTGTTCTTTACTCCTTGTTCTGCTGGAGAACATGGACACCTCTCTGATAGTTTTGGATGTTTAATAAGAGACTAAACATTTAAATTGTCTACATTTTTTGCACAATACTGCACAGAAAATGAAAGTGGACAGACAAGAGTTTCCAACTTGGGTTAGTTGCAAAGGCTTAATAATTGCAAAACAGACTCAATAAACGGTTTTGACAGAATTCATTGGCGTTTACTCTCCTCCTCCAGTCTTCTCTGAGAGTCTGTCAGGACAGATGAAGAAATGAACAAGTTAAATAACTGGTCAGATGCTTAGTAGCATTCATTATACATTACTAATATTTGGTACTAACAATTGGCTGGTCTTTACAGAAGAGCGAATATTATCCCAGTATATTGTTGAGTGTTGTTAGGTTCGTTAATATCTGCAATGCATAGATGAAACAAGGACATACTCACTGTGATCAGTTAGGATCTGAATGTCTGTCTGCAGAATCTCAGGCTAAAAACAAAACAAAGTCTGAGTTTAAAACCCAACAGACAAGACTGTCAAGATCAGACTGATTACAGATCTACAGTAAATATCAGAAAATCTTACTATTAGCAGCTCTGAACAATGAAATAAAGATGAGAGATGACTGTAGTTAAAATGATAGATCGATAATTTGCCATAAAGAAGTTTCACAGATTTCTGCTTTGAATGTGAAGGCAGGACAGCTGCTCTTGTGTTACTGTGTACCGTTAGTCTTCTTTATCCAGATGAAGAGTCCAGCGATGCAGAGCAACAGCAACAGCAGACCTACAACTACTCCAATGACAGCACCAGCAGGAAACCCTGATGGAGGAACTGGAACCAAAACACAACCCTCAGATTTCATCTCTACTGCAGAATGAGGATAAATATGTTTCATTTTCAGACTCCACTGTTCTGACTGACTTACCCCAGTTAGTCCTGATCACTGATTTGTCCAGTTTGGTGATGATGTCATCTTTGACACCAGACATCTGAAACACACAGTCGTATTTCTTCCAGTCTTCAGGAGCGATTGATGAGATGTTCATCTGGAAGGTTCCATCATGGTTGGGGAGGATCTCTCCTTTGTCCACGTCCTCATGAAGCTCCTCTCCATCTTTCCTCCAGAACAAGTCGGCTCTGTCGGGGTAGAAACCTGTAGCGTGGCAGGTGACCGGAGAGGAGGGAGTCTTCTGGAGGAGAGACACTGAGGGAAGATCTGGAGAGAGAAACTGATGAGTCTTAACTCAACGTGACAGATCTAAGGGCTCTACTAAGAGGTGAGATTAGTGTGTTAGCAGGTATGTTGAGCCTAAAGTCAAAGTTTCTTTGTGTCACAAAGGTGGTTCTCCTTTAACCTGCTTGAGCTCCATGGTAACTGATGCTGTGGAGCTAACCAGGTCCAGAGCAGATTCTGTTCAGAGTTTCAGATTTCAATCAGCTGTAAGAAGCGTCTCCCTTGAACCAAAGCGTTTCCTGATGATTATTTATGAGCAGGCTGCACAGCGGTGTAGTGGTTAGCACTTTTGCCTTGCAGCACGAAGATCCCTGGTTCGAATCCCGGGGTGGGCCTGGGATCTTTCTGCATGGAGTTTGCATGTTCTCCCTGTGCATGCGTGAGTTTTCTCCGGGTACTCCGGCTTCCTCCCACAGTCCAAAAATATGCTGAGGTTAATTGACTATTCTAAATTGCCCGTAGGTGTGAATGTGAGTGTGATTGTTTGTCTGTATATGTAGCCCTGCGACAGACTGGCGACCTGTCCAGGGTGTCCCCTGCCTTCGCCCGAGTCAGCTGGGATAGACTCCAGCTCCAGCCCATTGTATAGAGAATGGATGGATATTTATGAGCGATACAGATTCTCAGTTGAAGGAAATGTTTTATCTGTCAGCATGTTGATCTGTACATTACTAAAACCACTGCATGAAGTTGTTACACTATCACACACTGTATGAATCAGGTTGCCATGGGAACCAACATTTTATTTAGTTGGTGATGCAGAAGTCATATAAATATGTTGTTATGTTTGGTTCATTTCCATGCTGGTGCAGTGGCACACAGATTAGAAAACTGATGAGTTTATTTGTATTTACTATAGAGAATATTGAATCAATAACATTAATTTTACTTGATTTAGCCACAAATTACAGTGATTTCCTGCATTATTTGACAGTGTCAGACCTAAATACACTTCAATACAATATCATGTTTGCACATATGGAGTCTGAAGTTTAACAGCTCTAATTAACAAACTCAGCAGGAGAGCTGGCTCTGTCCTGGGGGTTGAGCTGGAGTCTGTGGTGGAGATCTCAGAGAAGAGGATGCTTTGGAAGTTGCTCAGCTTCATGGACAACACTTTCTGATTTCCTTTTTACTACCAACTCCTGTGTAACTGTATGTACTCCTCTAACCTTTGTTCATTGTTTATTGTATTGTACTCTGGCAAAACAATTTCATCCAGGATTAATCAATCTTATCTTATCTTATCTTATCTTATCTTATCTTATCTTATCTTATTGTGCAGCTGTCAGTTAGATTATATAACTTGATTTTAATTGGTTCTTTGAATTAGCAGCACCCATCAGCCCTGTTTTCTTTGTTTAATTATCACCTTTTCATTTGGTAATGATATCACTAACCAATAAATAAATTGCTTTAGCTCACTAATAAGCTGTTGTTTTTTTTTGGTTGCACCTCGTTGACCCTAGACAACTGAATCGTATCTTTGTCTGTGCTTTGTTTTATTTTCACTGGATGCTCCTGTGGATAGAAACAGAAGAGGTACATAACTGTGTGTATCTCAGGTTGTGTAATTTCACCTGTTCTGTGCAGAAAACTCTCCCCATACTGCATATTCTTCTTCAGCCAGTCAGGGCACAAGCGGAGTAAACTGTACTTGTAGTCATTTAGCACAGCCTCGTATGTGTCCCATGTCAGTTTGATGATGAGTGCCTCTGGTTTTGAAGCGGTCCATGTCAGTGTCTGCAGATTCAGTGACATGAAGTCTTCACCATCGTATCCAAATTGACAAAAAGCCCTGATTTCTCCGGTTTCATCGTCCCATTCACAGCCGTTCATTCTCTGTAGGATGTGGACACCTGGGAGACAGAGAGAGATTTTATTGATTTACTATTAAGGCTGGCTGACATGGACACAAACATCACCTCAACAATTGTCTGACTGACAGATAACTAACTACAGCCAGCACTGCTCTCAGGAGATTACACACTGAAAAACGACCATCCTTCATTTGGTGCATTATCAACACATTAACAACTGTGAATTATTCATATTTTGTACATTTACAAACAAACCTCTGTGCTATATCAGTTTTCTGCATCTAAAATAATCTGTGCAATGTCAGTATTTTTCCACTTATGGACAAATCTGGAAAATATAAATAAAATCTATGCCTTATTAATATTTTTTAGTGTTGATTTTCTCTTGAAGGATTCTGAGCAATACCACTGATGTGTGCAAGGTTGTTATTGTCCACATCCAGAGAAATTTGGACAATTTGAACTCGTACTTATGTATATATATATATTTAAATTTTTCTACTGACATTGGTTACATGTTTACATTATCCACTTTGCTGCTGTACCAATGCAAGCTTCCCCTCAGTGAGATCAAGAAAGAGTTATCGTTTTGCATTAGCCTAGCCGCGCTAGACAACCCACGGCAACGAATTTAATTCTCTGCCAGGGTGGGTCTAGTTACCCTCCATAAGGCTCGAGGCTGGATTCTCCTAAAACTGGCCGGACCAATCACCATGAAGTGTAGAGTCAGAAGGCGGGCGTAACGAAGTGACGACAGAGGCGTGACGATTCTGACAGAAACAACCAGCGCACGATAAACAGTTATCTTTTGACTCGGCTTTGGCCACAGCCCTTAAAGATTTGAAGCTAAAATTCAACTTGAAAGATAAACAAAGGACAGCACTTAAGTGTTTCATTGAGAAGAAAGACGTATTTGGACTTATGCCGACGGGATATGGCAAATCCTTAATATACCAATTGGCTCCGCGGCTCCGCTGCTTGGGAAGCTAATGGGACTTAGCCACAATCCACCGGTGCTCTCGGAACTACGTCAGCCTATTCATTGCGTTGATTGGTTGTATACCTACCCAATTGCTGCAGAGGGATTTGATAGACAACCTTTTAGCCCGCCTCCCTCCCTGTCGAGCTTCCCTAGACCCTTGTGCCGTCAGAAACATGAGTGTAGCATGGCTAGGCTAGTTTTGCATTGTTGTCACAATTTACTTGACATTTAATACTATCAGACAGGAAACGCCTTCAGTGTGTCTGTTAGAGCTCAGAGATACACACTGTGTTTTAAGATAAGATAAGATAAGATAAGATAAGATAAGATAAGATAAGATGAGATAATCCTTTATTACTCCCCATGTCCGGGGAATTTACCCATGTTACAGCAGCATACATCATACAGTAGAGCAACAATAACCAACAACAGACAACACTATAATGATAAACATAATAACAATCACAATATGTTTAGGAGTGTAGGATGGAAAATGTGGCTTATGTAATGATGTGAAGTAAAGTAAAAGTAAAATAGCACAAGAACTGTGCAGATTATGTGGTAAAGATGATGTGATAGAGTCCAGTTTTGTGTTAACATTAGCCAGTGATGCTGATGTTATAAAGTCTTATAGCAGATGGAATGAATGACTTGCGATAGCGCTCCTTCTTGCAGGTTAGGTGTCTCAGTCTACTGCTGAAAAAGCTACTTTGAGACTCCACAGTGTCATGCAGTGGGTGAGAGGGATTGTCCCTGATGGATGTGAGCTTTGCCAACATCCTCCTCTCACCCACCTCCTCTATGGAGTCCAGGGAACAGTCCAGCACAGAACCGGCTCTCCTGACCAGTCTGTTCAGTCTTTTTCTGTCTCTCCCAGTGCTCCCTGCTCCCCAGCAGACAACTGCATTGAAAACAGCAGACGCTACCACAGAGTCACAGAATGTCTGGAGCAGAGTCCTGCACACTCCAAAGGACCTCAGTCTCCTCAGCAGGTGGAGACGACTTTGGCCCTTCTTGTACAGGACCTCTGTGTTGTGTGACCAGTCCAGTTTGTTGTTGAGGTGAACACCCAGGTATTTGTATGAGTCCACTATCTCAATGTCCAAACCCTGGATGTTCACCGGTGCAGTCTGATGTGTCCTCCTCCTGCAGAAGTCGATAGTCATCTCCTTCGTCTTACTGGCGTTGAGCTGCAGATGGTTTTGCTCACACCAGTCAACAAAGTCAGAGATGACTGTCCTGTACTCCAGCTCGTCCCCATCAGACACACACCCAACAATGGCTGTGTCATCAGAGAATTTCTGGAGGTGACAGCTCCCAGAGTTGTAGTGGAAGTCCGATGTGTACAGGATGAAGAGAAAGGGAGAGAGCACCGTCCCCTGTGGGGCCCCCATGCTGCTGACCACTACATCAGACACACAGTCCTGAAGCCTCACATACTGTGGTCTGTTGGTGAGGTAGTCGATGATCCAAGCAGCCAGGTGACAGTCTACTCCCACTCCCTCAAGCTTCACCCTGAGCAGAGAAGACTGGATTGTGTTGAAAGCACTGGAGAAGTCAAAGAACATGACCCTCACAGTGCTGCTGGTGTCCTCCAGGTGAGTCAGCGATCTGTGCAGCAGGTAGACGACTGCGTCATCCACTCCAATGTTTGGTTGGTAAGCGAATTGCAGTGGGTCCAGATTAGGGCTCACCAGGGGGCATAGATTCCTGAGGATGATCGTCTCCATGGTCTTCATCAGATGAGAAGTGAGGGCCACAGGTCTGAAGTGGTTTGGCTCCCTGGGGTTCCTGGTCTTTGAGACAGGAACCAGGCAGGAAGTCTTCCACAACACAGGAACCCTCTCCAGACTCAGGCTCAGGTTAAAGATGCGCAGCAGCACCTGACAGAGCTGGTCTGCACAGTCTCTGAGGATTCAGGAGCTGACTCCATCAGGACCTGCGGCTTTCCTGGTCTTGATCTTTTTTAACTCATTTCTCACCTGATCAGCTGTTATGGAGAGGCTGGGGGTGGAGGAGGATGACAGGAGAGGGGGTGATGGTGGTGGTGGTGGGGGGTGAGCCAGGGAGAGGTGATGGGCCTGTATGTGGAGTCCAGAGGTAGTGGAGGGTGGGGGGAGGAGGAGAGGTGTTGGTGATGGTATAGAGCTGAGGTGTGAGAAGGAGCTGGCTGGTCAGTGCTTTGATGAGAGGGGGGAGGAGTGGGAGCAGAGTCTAACCTGTTAAAGTACAGATTCAGCTCATTGGCCCACTCCCGGTCTCCTGCTGCAGCTCCCCTCTCATGGCCTCTGCTGTAGCCAGAGATGGATCTCAGGTCTTTCCAGACCTCCCTTGTGTTATCCTGCAGGTGAGATTCCATCTTGGTCCTGTAGCTAGCCTTGTTCGCCTTGATCTTCTTCTTTATCTCCTTCTGCACCCTCCTCAGCTCCTCTTTGTCCCCAGATCCAAAAATCCTCTTCTTCTCCTTCAGCAGGGTCTTCAGTTCTGAGGTCACCCAGGGTTTGCTGTTAGAGAAACACCGTACTAGCACCACTTGTACAGCCACTGCTGCACTGTAAAAATGCAGTGCACCCACTTGAAGAATAGAATAAAAGGAAAGAGAAAAACTACAAGAAATATCAAAAAACACTTACCGTTAACAGGAGCTGCTGTAACTGGCTGCCGCTAGCACGGCGCCATCTTTGACACATTTTAGCTAGTAACTCTGACTGTAACACTGAATTGTGTGTTAATGAGAAAACGCTGCAGTAAATTTTTAATTTAAGGGATATTTGCAATTTAGGATTGCTTGTTGGCTGCTTAGCAAACAGGTTTTTCTGCAATATTAACGAGGACACGTGTACATTTATACGCCCCATAATGGTAACACATAAAAATATACACAATAGGAAAATATGGCCTATAAAGTGACAAACAGTCTGGTTCCTTGATCAGAAAAGACCCACAAATGACCAAACAGGCAGACAGAGTGACTTCTTAGAACTGATGTTACCACAACTGGCTTGATTCAGTGTCAACAGTGTGGAACAGAGACTTTAGTTTTCTGTTAACTTGTGGAGATCGTAACACAACTTATTTAAATGGTGATAGAGGTTTGTTGTGTTTCCTATCTTTGTGGGTGGTAGACAATTCCATCAAGCTGCTGTAATGTCCATGAAACCCTCATATGAAGTGTCAGTAAATACGGATATTGTGAGAAACTGGCTGTCCAGGATTTAATGCTTGCAGGAGAACTCTGTGGAGAATATTCAAATGATGTGCCTACAAGGAAAATTCCAGTAGAAAAATTAATTCATCAGTAAATAATTTCATAAAGCCACCAGCTCTTCTGCTTTTAGATGTTTGAGTTGGGCAGATGTTAGCTTCACAATCATAGTAGCAGTGGCTGCAAGTCAATAAGTCTTGTGGGTCATTCTGTGTGGTTTCACCAGATGGTGGTTGCCGCACCATTTTCAAATTAGTCCTAAATTTGTATGCCATTAGATAGTCACAAAAGTACTTTCTATGTAAAATTTTAGGCCTGTAGCTGAAATGGTTTCTGAGTTGTGGGGGTCTGAAATTGTCAGAATTTGGGCTATAAAAAGCCTTGCCAGTGTTTTTTGCATCTTTAAGGGGTTATTTCTCAGCCTCTAGACATATCAGAGAGCTGTGAGTTGGTAAACAAAGCCTCTGCATGTAGCTAGAGCCCCACAAACATCCCCAGGTGTTTCCCTACACTCTGCAGGCCATGGGGGCTTGCTAAAAATGCTAAAAATTAAGAAAAACCTACTCACGAGTGGGGTTTAGGACCTTAAAAGTACTAGAAATACTGCACAGAAGTGTTCTAACACCCCTGGGTTCCATTCTACACAAACTTGTGTGATAACTTGGCAAACTGGAGCTTTCTAGGTACCTCAGTTTGGAAAATATGAGCTCCCAAAGTTGGACGAGATTTTTAATTGGCTATTTTTGGTGGCAAAAATCTCATGGTGGGACAGGTACCAGAGACCCCAAATTTTTCTACAAGACAGTTCCGTCTGTCTTCTATCACTGTACAAAAAAGCAGCAGGGTTATATTTGTAGTTACTGAGATATTCTTACTCAAAATGGCATGAGTAATGTCAAAATTGTTTTTTGCTTTTCAGTACTTTAAATTGGGATACAAGTATTAGTAGTCATTCCAATGGTAGTATTATGTATGTTTTGTTCTTTTTGAAATGTTAGTTGTTAAAGGTGACTCCCTTCAAAAAGTGTAATGGTATAACTTAGGTATACCTAAGTTATAACTTAGGTATAGGTTATTTTGCTTGTAACATGACATTGTACAATTAAATTTTATAACCTAACCTACAATGAGATTTTATAACCTAAGTTATAACTTAGGTATAGGTTATTTTGCTTGTAACATGACATTGTACAATTAAATTTAACATGTTTAATCCCACTGCACTGATACTGTAAAATTCAACATTATTGTTGTTATTGTTAAATTAATCAAGCACGAACTACAACAGAGCTCCCTGAATTCAAGTTAGTACATGTAATTTGTATGTGTATGTTATAATTACATGTATGCATTGCAAATGGGTGTCAACATGTCATGATATCTACAGGTATGGCTCTAAACTAGACCTTGTGACACAAAAAGGGCATTACACTTTTTTGCTTTTCAGTACTTTAAATTGGGATACAAGTATTAGTAATCATTCCAATGACAGTGTTATGTATGTTTTGTTCTTTTTGAAATGTTAGTTGTTAATGGTGACTACCTTCAAAAAGTGCAATGACATGTTGACACCCATTTGCCCCAATGCAAACATGTAATTATAACACTCACATACAAATTACATGTACTAACGGTGTCCAAACTACTGACGTTGGAGAACACAATACAGTGAACCCTCGTTTATCGCGGGGGTTACGTTCCAAAAAGAACCCGCAGTAGGTGAAATCCGTGAAGTAGTCAGCTTTATTTTTTACAGTTATTATACACTTGGGGGAGCGCTGCAGCTGCAGCCAGGTGGACGCCACGGCGGTACTCTTGCCTCAGAGAGTGGGCCGGCTGAATCAATTGGAGCAGTCGGGGGTGGGGAAGGCTTGCGCCGGCGCTCTTCTCCTGGGGAGCGCGGCTGCAGTGGCCAGAGATGCCTGGGGACCACGTTCACTGTCCGGTTGACTGCGGGGGAAAAGAATAAGGCTGCACCGTCAGCTCCGTCTTTCAGGGTGTCTCACTACATGGAGACCAAGAAGAGAAATGATCTAACGCTCCACAGCAGGCAGCGCTGACCTGTATGGCAGAGGAGAAGAGGCGCGGAGACTGTTCACGTTGGTCAGTCCCTTAGCCAATCAGGATGCCGAACACAATAAACTGTTTTTAAAAAAAAGCATAAAAAACTGCACTAAAAAAATCCGTGAAACAGCGAAGCCGTGAAAGGTGAACCGCGTTATAGCGAGGGTTCACTGTAATGTCAGAATGATTTCCCATTTATTAATTATGAATCTTGTGTTATTCAGGTTGAAAAAGGGGAAAACTGTGTTATTCATTACCATATGTATGGCATGTTATCATATCTTCACTGTGACGTGTATTTTTAGTATTTAGAACACAGCCACATATAGTTTACTGAATTAAATAATTCACATATTTGTTAACCTGCATAATCCGACGTGCTCCCTTTTTGGTTGACGGGATTATGGTGAGGAATAGACAGATCGCATTTGCGCGTTTAATATCATATTTTAATCCACTCTGACCATCTCTCCTCTCTGCCTCTCATCAGACAAAGAGGTGATCAAATTACTAGGAAAAGTCGTGCAAAAGTTCTTTCCTCCGCCCATTGGGCCTCCTGGCCAGATAAAGGCCGGACAGCGCTCGGTCCCCCCTCTCTTCACTCTCTGGGGTGCTCCACGACAGAGCCTCCAATAATTCTCCTCTAAGATGCATTTTTTCTTTGTCTTCTGAATAGAATAGTCCTTTATTGTCATTGTAGCCAGTACAACGAAATTTAAAAGTGCCAGACAGTCAGTGCATCATTAAAAAAGACAACACAAGTTAACAAAATAGAAAAACAATAAATAAATAAATACTCAATCAGACATGACATTCCTTAAGGCATTGAGGGTAGTTATTGCTGTGGGGTAGAAACTGTTTTTCAGTCTATTTGTTCTTGATTTGAGTGTCCTGTAACGTCTGCCTGACGGCAAAAGTTCAAACAATGAGTGACTGGGATGGAAAATGTCTTTAACAATGCTCTGAGCTTTTTTAGCAGAGTGAGCGCTGTGAAGGTCATCCAGTGAGGGAAGGGTGCAACCGATTGTCTTCTGGGCTGTGTTGACGACCTGCTGGAGAGCCTTTTTCTGGGCCACAGTACAGCTGCTAAACCATGCACACATACAGTATGTTAGAATGGCTTCTATGGAGCACCTGTAAAAGGACACCAACAGACTTCGTGTGATGTTGTAATTCCTGAGGGTCCTCAGGAAGTGGAGACGCTGATGGGCCTTTTTAATCACCTTCATGGTGTTCACTGTCCAGGTCAGGCCCTCCTCAATCTGAACATCCAAGAAGCGGATATCCGACACCTGCTCCAAACATTCCCCGCTGATGATGAGTGGAGTGATGTCAGTCTTTTTCCTCCTGTAGTCAATCACCAGCTCCTTCGTTTTTGCTGTATTGAGGAGGAGGTTATTCTCCCCACACCACACTGCCAGATGTACAACCTCGTTCCTGTAAACAGACTCATCTGCCCCGGAGATGATCCCCACCACCGTGGTGTCGTCTGCAAACTTCACAAAGATGTTGTTATGGTGTGTGGGGATGCAGTCGTGTGTGCAAAGGGTGAACAACAGGGGACTCAGCATGCAGCCCTGTGGAGAGCCGGTGCTGAGGCTGAGGGCCGTCGATATGTGATGGCCCACTCTCACCCTGTGGGTGCAACCGGTGAGGAAACTGTTGATCCACATGCAGGTGGGGTATGGAATGCCCAGATTGACCAGTTTGTTTAACAGTTTATGAGGAAGTATGGTATTGAAAGCAGAGCTATAGTCCACGAAGAGCATCCGTACGTAGCTCCCCTGTTGCTCCAGGTGGGACAGTGCAGTATGGAGGACTGTGGCTACGGCGTCTTCTGTGGATCTATTTGCCCTGTATGCAAACTGGTGAGGGTCCAGGCCTTTTGGCAGGTGTGATGTAATGTGGCCCCGGACCAGGTTCTCAAAGCATTTCATCACCACCGGGGTGAGAGCGACTGGCCGATAGTCGTTGGGGCTGGAGATATGAGGTTTTTGGGCACAGGGACAATGATGGAGGACTTCAGGCACGGTGGGACAATGGACTCAGCCAAGGACTGGTTGAAGATCCTTGTGAAGACTCCAGCGAGCTGATCAGCACAGTCCTTTAACACACACCCGGGCACTCCATTGGGCCCAGCAGCCTTCCTTGGGTCCACGGTATGCAGAGTACGCCTCACCTCATATTCCGTGAGGGAGAAGTTACTGAGGACCATGGAGTGTGGTGTGGCTGAATTGGGCGATACCACCTCAAAACGGGCAAAGAAGTTGCTAAGCTCCTCTGCCAGCGAGGCCTCACCCTCAGCTGCTCCCAAGGTGGATTTGTAATTGGTGAGCTGTTGGACTCCCTGCCACACCTGCCTGCTGCTGTTACTTTCCAGGCATGCCTCAATCCTCCTCCGATAATCCGACTTGGCCCCTTTAATGCCTCTCTTCAGGTCAGCTCGAGCTGCAGAGTAGAGGACCTGGTCACCAGACCTGAAGGCGGTGTTCCTCGCTCTCAGCAGCCGCTGGACTTCCCGGGTCATCCAGGGCTTCTGGTTGGGATAGACCCGGATCTGTTTTTCCACCATAACAGTGGCTATGCAGTGGCTTTTGTATCCCAGTACACTGCTTGTCAGGCTGCAACGTTTTTTAATGTCAGGTAAGCATTTGTCTTTGTACCCAACTTATTTTCAGTTTTAAACAAGCCTTTACCCATTTTATTTCCTAGGAATGTTAGCTATAACGAAAAACAATCAGGATGTGAAAATATCGATCGCAGTTATTCATAACAATAGCTTTAGCTTTGCTAAGATGAGACTCGAGGACAGTGTCAGTTTGTCAGTGAGGCTAATAAAAATTTGAATAACTTTCACAACACTCTTATGGGTTTTAAAAAAAAAGTTTTATTTTGCTAACTTAACTATGTAACTTAGCCTAACTTCTCAACTGCCGATAGTTTCATTAGCACAACGGGACGATCAGCAGCGTAAATAAAGATCATGTGATTGAGCCAGAACATAGAGTATCTCTAACAATAATCATAGGTTGTTGCACTAACAATGTTTTCTTTTCATCCAGGTGTACATTCATGTTAATTTTGAGTGACTGACAGACATAAATGTGCTTTGGATCTTGGAACTCAGGATGGAGGAATGTCGAAGAGCCATAATGACTGTGTTTATATGCAGTCAAAAATCCTTTCTTAACCGGAATATTGGCAATAACCCGGTTGCGTACGGTCATGTAAACACCCGCAAAAACCCGAATATGCTCATATTCCGGTTTTTAAAAACCCGAATAAGACCCCTGGGTTACTCCTTTTCTAACCCAAATATCTCGTCATATAAACGTGCATTGGGATATCCCCATTGAAAGGAACATTCATTCGCGTTCTGCGCATGTTTCAACTGAAAGGAATCTTGGTCTTTTGAGTACGGGTAGCGTGGATAAGCACGACACAGCTCTGGCCGCATTTAATATTTCTTCTTCACATTCTCTCCTTCTATTAATTAAAACTGTGAGGCCCAATAGTGTGAGGTACTGCTGCTGGGTCAACACGAGCACCAAAGCGCAAACAAAGGCGACTGCTATCGGCCCCGGACAGTTCATTTTCCTCCACGTTGCCGATGCTGCTGCTGTTGTTTTTGTCTTTGGGTACAGGAAGAAGAAACGGAAATGACGCAATTTGCGTCATGATGTTGTCTGCACGTCCTGGTTTGGATGGGAATATCCCAATTGATTACGCTCCATGTAAGCAGGAGTAACTGTCTGTTTATCCATGTAAACGGGTTATTCCAAATGTTTCAGAAACCGGAATATTTACCTTAACCCGAATATTGACTGCATATAAACGTACTCAATGTAGCCAGGTGGAACGCTGTGGCCGGTCAGGTGTGCAACCACGGCATAACAACCTGCGACACAGGGCAGAACAAAATCTCTTCCTCTCTTCTGCGTCCAGTCTCCTGCTATGGCCCATCTGAGTACCACATCTTCTGTAATCTAATTTTCATGGTCAATATATCAGGTGATTGTTTATAGTCTTTTTAGAATTGTAAAAACTCAAAACTACCTCGTCTAGACTACAAAATGTAGTTTTTCATTCAGTCTCTGAACATAGACTACTCTGGCTTCAGGCGATTCATCGGTTTCGACCCAGAGAAGGGAACACAGGCTATCCAGGGACAGGATGTCACCAAAATTATGGTCCAGAAGATGTCTGCCACAGTGAGCTCACACATCTCCACACGACTGAAGAACCTTGTGTACAATCCTGCGCTACACTAAACCTGGAGAGACTTGTCGTCAGCTCTATGTGCATCTAACATTGTTGTACATTCCTTAGTTATTTTTTATTATTTCTTTTGACTTTAGAGAAGCAAAACTGGAATAAAGCCTAGGAGAGGAACAACCACCAGCAAAGAGACAGTCATGTCTCTCTGACTGAGAGGATTCCTCTTTAAATTAGGACTGTCCACACATACCCAGACAAAGATAAACATGCCTCTACACCTCACTGAACTCTGTATAAGAGGTCAAACATAAGCCTCACAGGACAGTTTGAGTTCAGCACATACCTACTGCACAGATATCCAATGAGAGGAAACACAAGCTGAGAGGGCCATTTTTTATTTTTCCAGCAGACAATATTTGGCTTTTTTTTAATTTTGTAACTTTGAATATCTTTGTCTTGTTTGCCTAGAACATCTAGCAGCATTCATGTTGACACTGTCTAAATAAATATTTGTCTGATTACATCCTTTGTAAGTTGTTCATTGATGACTTAGCATAGGCTTAACACCATCAATACAGTAACTCTCATTAAATGTAATTCAAAATTTAGATTGTAGATGTTCTACAATCAAGTTACTATATTACACTCCCTTTTAGGGTGACTGCCTGCACACTTTTTTTCTTACTATTATTCTCCTACATACTTATTCCTCTTCCTGTAGAGCTTCCTGTAAAATAAAAACTGAAGGAATATCTTTTGATATAAATGTCTCAAACCTCAAACCTCCGACAACAAAACCAGAAGTACGCCAGGCTATCAAATATCTCGGCTTGACTCTTAGCTGAATGTCGGCTTCAGGTCGATTTTACGCTTGATAATAATCAATATTAAATACAGTTTCAACAAAATAATTTCCACAACTAAATAAACTGGAATGTTGACTGTCCGCAGACACAGAAGACAAGCCATCCGTCGCCTCCGGCATTTGATTAATTTGTACTTACAGTTTGGTTTCCCTGTTGAGGTAAGTCCATTTTTGTTAAGTTTTCTCATTCACAATTCATATTTTCTATGATGCCATAGCTATGCCACTTAACCACTTTTTAATTTTATAGCAAAGTTTAACCCTTTAAGCTTCAGTCAATTCCAGCCGTTTTCAGTACAAAAATCGCTAATATTCTATTTTTAAATAAAAAAAATTCCGAAAAATACGGGGAATATTGGACGGGCATCGCGAGGTGCATTTCCTTGAAAATGACCGATTTGGGGATTTTATACCGACTTCAGGACATGTTTTGGACAAAATAGTTTACTGGCTTGTGTTGTCTGGATGTAAAAGGTTGGATTATGGCCGTTTTTTGTGGAATCTTTTTTTTGTGTGTAATAATGAACCCGGAAATGTGAGTCGCGCTGTGTGCGTTGAAGCCGTGTATAGAGAACGGATGGATGAATATTCGTTTTTGTCGGACAAATGTGTTTTTCTCACCCGCTATAGTAATTGCATCTGAAAGTGGTTTATACCGGCGGATTCATGAGAATCTAAGCTTTCCATCGGCGTAAAGTGTTTGTATAATCGTGTTTGCAGCCGTCGGACATTCTTGAAATTCCTATGCAAATTAGTAGGTGTACCCCCGGCGGTACACTGAAGCTTAAGGGGTTAATAATTTAAGAATAATTTCATATAGATGTAATAAATACTTTAAATATTATCATTCAAAACTAGTGTAGGAGCAGATTTGGAATTACTGTAATTATATTGGTGTCAGTACTTGCAATTGATTGTCAATTTTGCCTATAAAAGGTAGGAACCTTTGTGGCTAGGCAGAGTTTCCAGCCGGAAGGGACAAATCAGTTTTTGACCGCGGAATGCTGTGTTTGGAATGCTGTACACGGAATGCCGAACCGTGAAAGACAACTTATGAATGGGAGCTTGTGCACGTTGGAGTTTTTTGGAAAGCCAATAAAGACACTGTGTGGAAGGCAAGTTAAAACGAGTTGGACATTCATTTATTAGTATGGTTATTAAGCGCGTCAATTACGTTTTTATGATTCCCGGTTGGGCGCTCTCAGTGGCTTAAAGCTTTGGCTTAGCCCCTTTAACAACAAGTAGTTAAAAACATACACAAATACCAATAAATAGTTTTTAAAAATACACAAATACCAATAAATAATTTTTAAAAATACACAAATACCAATAAATAGTTCAATAAATAATTAAAAACAACTCATTTTTGATGGCATGTTTTCTATATTACAGGTTGGTGTGAGAGGGCCATACAGCAGAGTAAACCCCCATGTTCCCCTGCTGTCTCTTTACTTTGAGGGAGGTGACCTCAGGAAGGACTTCAGGTTGTCCAGATCAACCCTGGACAACGATGGAGTGGACTTTGAGGTTCCTGTGCCAGTCCAGCAATCTGGTGATGGTCTCAGAAACTGCCTTGCTGCTGCAGTGTCTGCCCCACAACACCCCGCCTATGAACTGCAAGAACATGATTATTGTGAATATGGTTAAACGCAACTCTGTTCAACACATTTAAATAGTTTTCTCACATTCTAAATTTCTCACATTCTTTGTCAATAGTTTGCTTATTTCTACATTTTTTCTTTTTTTTTTTGCTCATGTGTAATCGTAACTGTAAACTCATCATTGGAAACTATATCTACATTGAGATGCTGTATATAATATTAAAAAAAATGAACCAAACAGAAGATTTGATAAACATTTATTTAATAAACAGAACCAAAAGAACATGAACTATGAAAACGAACTATAAATGAACAACACATTATTTCTTTAAAAAGGATTCTAAAATCCCCAACAAACGTTCCTCCCTTGCTCTGCTTTCCG
This sequence comes from Acanthochromis polyacanthus, assembly GCF_021347895.1. Taxonomy (NCBI): domain Eukaryota; kingdom Metazoa; phylum Chordata; class Actinopteri; family Pomacentridae; genus Acanthochromis; species Acanthochromis polyacanthus. The sequence goes on from NC_067123.1 coordinate 10,014,954, forward strand.
TCTCTCTCGCCTCTCTCTCTCTCTCCTCTCCTCCCTGGCCTGACTCTCCATCCATTCTCTCCACTCTCTCTCTCTCTTTCTCTTCTCTCTTCTCTCTCTTCTGTTCTCTCTCTGCTCTGCTCTCCTCTCTCGTTCCTCCTCCCTCTCCTTTCTCGTTCCTCCTCTCGCTCCTCCATGTCCCTCAAAAACTCCAGCATGTCAGCCTCTCTCCATCTCTTCCTTCTGTTGCCTTCCGGAGTAGAGACAGCTGCTGCCACAGGTTCTGCCATGGCTGAGGTGATGAGGGCTGGTGGGGCTAAACTGGGCCTTTGCCCCATCACCTCATCCATGGCCTGATACCATTTCCATGAGGCAGCAGTTGTCTCTCCTCCGTCTGTTCTGACCCCTGTCCTCGGTGCCTTCAGTTCCTACCACACAGCACAGAAGTTATTTGTTAATGATCATAGAGGATATACTGTGGATAACTGAATGACTATGGCCAAGTGTTTTTAACTAACTTTGTATTTTTGTATAAGCTTCGGTCAATTTTCGCCTGAAATTTCAACTGAAGATGTACAGAAAGTAAATTGAATGATGTTCTTGAACTGTTTGGAGTACAGGCATGGTTGGGGTCTCCTTTGAAAGCTGACAACCTGAATTTTCACCCAGTGCAGTCAGAATTACTCTCGGTGCTACTGTTGGAACACACTGAATTAGGATGAATTTTATTCTCGCCTAAATTTTTTCCCTAATAAAACACCTGAAAATTAGTGTGGCAGCACTGTGACAGCTTGAAACATAAAGGGAAACAGCCTGGGGTCTTACATAGTTCCGGACAAAATTTCAGAGCAATACTACAAGAAATGAGTGTTTCACACGTTTTTGTACTAATATGCCCCAGCGCTGTCAATTTTGGACACCCTCTGTACATCCTCTGCACTCCCTGGGCAAAAATGGTTTATGTTCGTTTTTCAGCCCGTTTTCACATTACTTTCACTCCAAAAACTCATAAAGAACTCAAAAACGGCACTTCAGAGCAGCTCCAGTGTGGATCAGATCGACTGGGAGGGAGAGACAGACAGAGAGGCTCCTGCTGCGCTGCGCCAGAGCCAAGCTGTGAAATGCCACACAACCCTGCTGGCAGAGGCTCTATTTATATCCTGCTATTCAGCAGGCTCATTGGCTATCAGCCCTGTCAGTCAAACATTTCCTCCGACGTGATTTGCTCAGAATTTACTGACAAAAAGAGGTAGATCCAGATCGGTCAGTCTCGGCTACGGTTGGCCGTTTAGGGCTCGTAGGCAGGCCAGAGTCAGTTGATTGGTTGAAACACCAATCAAGCGACTTCAGTCGCCATTTTGAGTCCAAGAGCACATGGATCTCTGTAAGCTGAATAAAATTATGAGCATAAATACAATGATTATGAAACGCGCAGCACCGCGTGTGCGCACACGGAGCCGAGTTATTTGTGGATTATTTACTTATTTCAAGACATGTTTTGGACAAAATATTATACTTGCTAGTATTGTCTGGATGACTACGCTTGGATTATGGCCGGTTTTTGTGGATTATTTTCATCTTTGACCGGTAAAAGAGCGTCCAAAGGTGAGTTATGCCCCTTTATGTGACCTTTAAATTTTTGTTGTTTGTTGGAGAAATGTGTTTATATTACCTGCTGTGGTAATCACATCTGAAAGTGGTTCATACCGGCGGATTCATGAGAATCTAAGCTTTCCATCGGTGTATAGTGTTTCTATCATCGCATTTGCAGCTAAAAATGCTTTTGCCGTTAAACTTCAGCGGGCCCCAGCGGGCCCGTATTCAGGCCCATGCAGCTTAAGGGGTTAAGTTTTCCCATTTTTTTACCCACCCTGCCTCCACCTTTCCCTCAAGGTTGTGGTCCTTGATGAACATTCTACACATGACAGGACTGAAATAGGAAAACAGACTTTGTTACAATAAATTCTTTGCATTTATTAATGAGTAAAGTCAACTATCTCTGAAGAGAAGACTGTGACCTTACACTGTCCAAAAGCCTTATCTCAATGATCTGTGAATTATTTTACAACAGAGTGGGAAAAAAACACATGCACACAATGTATGACACAAGTTTAGTACTTACTGGAAACCTTTTTGGGCTGCGTTACGACGCCCTGTAAACATGCCCTCGTTTTCAGCGTGCCACTTAATGAGGTGATCTGTGTCCTCATCTGTCCCTGAGAAAAACAACAGTTGTGTCCAACATTATAAGCATTAGTTGCATTGTTAGGTGGTATAAGAAATTGCTTCTATTTGATCATCATAACAGTCCGCTCGAGTGGTAAAGCCACCCACATAATAATATTTAGGAGTTCTTTGCAGATCCTGTCTGGGAAATGTGCTCGGCGACTGACCATAATATAAACAGCTTTTACGAGGACAACAGTTGAGGGAACTTTGTGAGATGAGGACAAGCAAACAGTCGCATAATTAATGTGGCAGTTTCAAGCCGGCACTCCTCATGCAGTTATTAGCCAGATTATGCGAATCGTTTCAATTGTAGCTGCAGGCTACTGGAGGTAGCTGCTACTTGTTCTGTATGCAAAGCGAGCTGCTGCAACTAGCTGCTAGCATTCAGTAGCACGTTGTGAGGCGTCCGACAAATTTAAAACTTTGGTCAGAAAACGCCTATTTCTCAAATCTGTGGGGCAATTAGGATGACTACTTAACCAAAATAAAATAAAAACACTGGATACTTACATTTATATCGCCCCGGTCCGGCCACAGATCCGGTGGAGGCTTACATTTCGTTGGGTAGCTCGCAAAGCATTATGGGGCGGTTGAGTATGACTAGTGTGGTCACCGCGCATACTTAAAAATTTTCCTGATATAGTGAACATCCGGGTACTTCTCGCGTACTCAATCTTTTCATACTATCTAATGTGAAGGCACTACATACTTATTTTGACGTCACACTTAGTATGAGTAGTACGTTAGTATGCCATTTCGGACACGTCTTCAGGCGCCGGCCTCGGAAGCTGTCGGAAGCTCAGCAGGACTCTTCTTCGTCGTCTTCTTCGTCTTTTCCGCCAGGCAAAGTATAGCTCACTGCTGCCTCCCCTGGCTGACAAAAATGAAAAGGCCAACTACACGACACACTCATGTTACCCTGCTGCGCAGGGAGATCAACTTTCGATTGTGTACAATCAGAAATTGCGACCGCACGTGTGTGTGAGCGCGTAACGGTATTTGTCAAACAGTGACAGACAGGCGTGCGCACGCTGCTTCATAGGTACGCAGCTTCTTGTTACGCGTGAAATACAATCTGCACGTTACAACGCACGCACGCACGCACGCACGCACGCACGCACGCACGCACGCACGCGTAACATAATAATCATGCATGTACACACTCGTTGCTGCGAGTTGCTTTGTTTTGAATCGATTCTGACGCCATAGACACACACACCCGTATTCACGCACGCACGCACACACACATCACATTTCTCACTGTATATAGTTCACTGTATTGTTTTAGTAGAATAGTAAATAAATATTTTCAATTAAGACCAATCCACCGTCTTGTGCGTATCCTGTGTGTGAGAATTGAGGTCAATTTCACCAAGAATTCTCGACTTTCAGATATGAGACTGATCAACTGTATTTCGACAGGAATCTCCTTGAGATTCTGCATAAATTATTAATTTCCCTGAATACGCAGGATGGTGCCCCTCCTATTTAACAAGTGCAAATAAAATCGCTTTATTAGTTATCCCTACAAACATATATTTTAAAAAAAATCTTACCTCCAGTATGGTTTAAGAGTTTCATCCAGTTGTCGATGGCGATTCTGAAAGACTGCTGGGCGTTATAGCATTCGTTAAGGTACCACTCCAGTTGTTGTGGGTTGTCGTTTAAGAACTGTTTTAGCCAGTCCACTTTGGGTTCAACCGTCTTGATGTTGCTGTCATAGTAACCCACATGAACTCCATCAACCGATGCAGAAAGCACAAACTCTGGGATGTCTGGGACTCCAGAAGTTCCAGTGGAGAATAATATCAAGGAGTGTTCCACTGGATGGAAAAGAAGACTTTCAGCTTTTGAATTTTATTGTCTTTTTATTTTTGTATTTTAAAACCTATTAAATCACAATGTACCAGAAAAAAACGTGACTATTCTAAAGACCCATTCCAATAATATTCTTCTTACTTAATACTCGTGGTGGGACACGATTAAAAAAACTTATCAAATTCATTGCAGGCTTTGTAAGTAATTAATTATGATTAATCGCATTTCAGAAATGTGTGATTAAATGCTTTTAAATGCATTATTTTTCTGAAATTAATTAATCAAAATTTACACGTTAATGTTCCAGCCCTACTTTGTACTATGCTCATACTAAACTTAGGCCAAATTTAATTGCTATGTTATCATTTATTTGCAGTCTAATCTGCATTACAATTATCTGTCTTGTGTTTTACTATATTTGTATATTTCACTTTATATTTTCCATTTCACGTGAATCACTATGTTGCTTGATTAGACTTGTCATGAACACAGCCTGAGGCTGTGGTCAGGGGAGGTGCTCTCTCCTCCTTCGGCTCTGTTGTCTCTCTCTCTTTCGCTCTCTTTCTCTTATTCTCAGGTGCGCGTGGCGCAGAAGGCTGCAGCAGGTGTTTGGAGTTAGTGATTGGGGGATTTTGTGCAGGTGGACGTCGTTCAATCAAGCTCCTCCGCTCTGCTTTATAATCAGACGCCACTTTGTCTTAGATGTGGGGCTGTGAACAATGAACAGTTAGTGCTCTGCTCAGTTCTAGTCATCACCTCTGTTTTAATGCCTTCAGTAATCCTGTTTTCTTTGTTTAGTTACGACTTCTGCCTGTTTCTGTTCCCGGATTCTTCGCTTGGGGATCTGCCACCCTTCCCTCCTGAAAACCACCTGGAGAGAACATTTGCTGCTGGTCAAAGCCTCACCGCCTGCCTGAGACGCCATCACCAACTAGGTGACAACAGCCTGTAGAGAGCCAGGTTTCCCCTGAAGCCTAAGGCTACATTCAGACTGCAAGGCTTAATGCTTAATTCTGATTTTTTTTTTTTTTTTTTTTTTTTGCGAGTTCGTTCACATTTCCAATTAAATGCGAATTGTATGTGTTCTCCTGTGCAGTGGCGGTTTTACAATAGAGGCAAGGTAGGCAACTGCCTGGGGCCCCTCCAACTGCAGGGGTCCTTGTGGACAGTGATCCCCAGCCATAGCGTTTTTAAATAGTAAATTTGTATGTTTAAATGGGAAACAAAGACAACAAACTAAAATGCAAAGCAATAAAGTATCTGTGTACACCCCTACCATTTCTTTTAACAATGGACTATTCCATCCAGGCCATGATCGCGAGAGCTTCAAAAGTGAAAGACGGATGCAGACAGGATAGCAGCCTGCACAGTGTTGCTGTAATTATGATGTGAACACTGTCTGCTACCTGCTGCTGGCCGTCACGTGATTTTGACCCTACTACAAATTGACCATGATTTATCAGCTGGAAATCATACAAGGAACAAATGGTTAAACTGTGGGGTGTTTCTGAGTCCTATCAATTCCTGTCGACCGCTACATATTTTAGCCACACCATGTAGCAAACCCCAGCCAGACACCTTAAGTTCAGCAGTCAACCTTATTTGAACATAGATTCACCTTTCTGTCCTTCCCTCATTTCTTCACCGTAACACCTTGTAACTGCTAGGTGCTTATAAGTTTAAACACATCCTTTACTAGACAGCAACAGTGTGGAACTGTTTTCTGTCATCTGTATGTGAATTTTTGGACTTTTCCACAGTGTCTTCGTCATGTCAAGAAACTGCTTCTTAGACAACACTTCCTGTGCCGCTGGGATGGTGACAAAATAAAAGCCTGCAACATTAAAATATGTCTTCAAAATTAAAGCATTGAGGGAACGGTTATTTTAACATTAGCTTGCCAAAAGTGAACTGATCAACACACCTTCATAAGTGTAATTTACATGCAGTTTCATATCCATACATAACATGCTCATGCATAACACATGCCTGTGCTCAGCACAAGGTCATTTTTTATTAAAGATTTCATCTGTTGTAAAAAAAAAATACATTAACTCAGCAGCCTTGGTAGAGTACTGCGCTCTGAGTGTTTTTCTAGTTTCAATTTGCAGACCATGAAGAGAAGTCAAGACATCTCTTCTTACTTCAAGAAGAAAATTAGCACAGGAGGCGAGAGAGCGCCAACGGAGCAGCAGAGGTATAGTGATGAGGAGGAAGGAAGGGAGCAAATTAACTCAAAATGTTAACTGTACTGTTATTAGTCTATGCACATTTTTTGGGCCACCAACATACGTCAATTTAGACATTTTTAGGAGCCAAAATCAACTTTTAGTGGCCAAAAAAAATTATTTTTTCCAGTTCCTCCTCCACGTCAACTTGTTAGCTGGAGCTGCCGAGCTATCACTGGTCGCTGGGCAAAGTGTGCTTTAAAACCCCCCACGGCCGTGAAAAGTCACCCACGAATGAGCAGCGCATTGTCCGGAGCTCCTAGCGGGCGACTGGGACGTTGACAGCCGGAACAGGTGCGGTTTGTCCCGGGCAGATGAGCGGCGAGGAGCGGCAGGTGTTAGCCGAGCAGCTAGCGGGGGATAGCTAGCCAGCCGGGGAGTCTGAGCAGTCTGTGACCGGGGAGAGCAGCTGGCGGACCCGCCGAGTTAAAAGTGACAGCTCCGGTGGCTTGGTGCTTTCCGTTCGCGGTGCTCAGGCTCAGTTGGTGCTGTCCTCCGGATGTCGCCACCACATTCTGGGCTGGTTCTGGATCCGACGGAGTCTCACGGACTCCCGCGAGATGTTAACGACGTTAACATCAGCGACAATAAAGCGTTCAAATTTGAACTTAAATCGGTGGAAATCCGCGGAAAATTGCCATCCCTGAAACTTGGATTTGGAGGTCAGTAGCCCAAATCAAAATATTTGGGCCCCTAATCAGCTTTTTTTTTTTTTTTTTTTGTCATTTTTGGTTGCCAAAATCGGTTTTTAGTCGCAAATGGCGACCTGGCGACCGTCTAAATCGAGCGCTGCATATGTGAGCGCCTCTTTTTAACACTCTCACGGCAAGACACACGTCTTCGGCAGCCCATATCGGTGAGCAAACGTGTTGGCGTTGGGCTGTATTGGCTGGCAACAGGTGCTTGTTACTGCAGAATAGTTTTGCTTGAACGCAGAATAGTGACGTTTGTCGTGTACCAATGACGTGTAGGTCAGATAAATGTGACCTGGCCGTTCAGACTGAAGTCGCATGGCAAAAGATCAGATGCCTATCGGAATTAGGACTACATATCCAAGTTTGCACCGCCTGTCCTCGGCACCCTCTGTGCTTGGACCCTAGGCCTGGGTCGCATTTGAAAAAAATCGGATCTGTGTCAATCAGACTGTCATGAAAAGATCAGATACAGGTCGCATAGGGGCAAAAAAAAAAATCGGATTTGGGTCACTTAAGGCTGCAGTGTGAACGTAGCCTTAGAGACAAGGGACGTAACTCCCATTTCAGGGTGAATTTGTTTACTACAAAATCTTATATCACTGTCCACAAAAACTCAGATGCTTTAAGCAATCACAGACAAACAGAGAGGAAAGTTTCAGGCTGGCTGCTGTTGCTTCAGGAAAATGAGCCCATCCACACAGTTCAGATGATAGAAACAGCCAAATGTAATTTTAAACCGTTGCTCCATGAACCTTATTCACAGACCTGCACTGTCTGATTTTTGTTTCCTAAACAGAAATCTTGCATCGTTGACATTTTCAGAGTGATAATGAAGTCATGCATGCTTTTGAGTATCTGGAGGCCCAAGATGTGACCTTCCTCTGCAAAGGGATAGTTCTGCTTTAATATCAGTGAGCCAAGTGTATTTAAGGTAAAGGAGACTATGTTGTGAAATAATATCAGAACAACCTTTCTTCTGTGTGTTTCTGGTGAGGGAGAGAACTTTTTGAAGCACCGTCATTGTAGACTTTGACCTTTCAGTTCTGCCTATCACCAAACTGTAACCTGCACATGACACACCTGATTTCCACGACTCACACAGGATAATATTCTCCTTCTTCTCTATTAAATATTGCACACCTATTTTATATAATGCTTATTTTATATAATTTATATGATAACACTGAAAGCTTCTTTATTGGGAGACATTATTGTCTTCTTTAGAAAAAGGCTGACAGCAGAAGTCTAACAGATCCTTATCTCCACCACATTTTATCTTGTCCATTACTCTCAGCCATGACAGCTGCAGCATGTCGTCTTTAATGTACCGATTTAACCACAATATTAAAAAAAACATCGATAATAATCATAAGTCAGGACTGCACAGATACATATCAGGCTGAATCTGTGCTATTAAGACATTTGTAAGACTTTAAAAAGAGAAGTGACACTAAAAGAATCAGGTGCTGTGCAGACAATAATAACAGAACAAACAACAGCACCAGGAAGAAGTAACAGTTAACAGTTACTCTGAGATCTTACCTGAACATGCGACGTGACAGAAGGAGAGTAAAGCCAATAATTTTTTCATCTTCTTTTTGGAAGTCCTGGAGCTGAAGAGCTTCAGTCGGATAATCAGAAATAGAGAAAGTGGGGCGTATCCTTCACTGAAGGTACAGTAAATACACAGAGCCTTCTTATCAGGAATGTAACCAGACCGGTCTGATGTCATCACAAATGGGGGCCATGGAGCACAAATTTGAAACACCATGCAACAACATACCTTACAATAGAAATGGCTGAATTGTAGCAACCTTTTTTCATGGAGATTACATGGAAGCAGTGGTGCAATAGTTTAGTCTCTGGACTATTCATCAGAATGTTGGTGGTTCAAACCCCAGTGTGGCCAGAATCAGGTCCTTTAGTGATGCTGACAAATAAGTATTTTGAAGTTGAATTTCAATCACCATCAGACACTGGACTGTTTAACTGTGGCTACTGTATAGCCACGAATTTGCTCCATTCAGCAAGAGCGAGAGCGAGACGAAACTGACTGCAGCAGCAGAGTTTACTATCTGGCGGAGAGTGGAGGGAGAGCCCGGTCTTTATTGCTGGTGGTGTGATCAGTGGAATGACGAACAGCTGCTCGGGTGCTGGGGAGGGAGCTGATTGCCAAGCGGACGCAGCCGTGAAGCTGGGCTCCGCTTGTCAGCTGCCAGAGAGAGAGAGAGGAGGAGAGAGAGGGAAAGAAAGATAGGGGAGGGAAAGAGGGAGATAGATAGGGAAAAGGGAGTGGGATGTCAGGATGGGGCAGAGGAGGTGGAGGGGGAGGCCCTGACAGAAACTTTGTAGGAATGATCTTTGGCATGTCAAACTGACAGCTGGTAAGGGTTTCTTTGAGCCAAAATTTCAATATTTTCATAATTTTGCACCAAATGGAAAAATATCAATGAATTTCTTGCAAGCTGGAAATTGAACCAAGATGCCACTTCTAGATGTCCATATGTGTTCAGAAGTTTCTGGCAAAATGAGAGAATGCAGCAAATACTGGTGCACAAGCCTCAGTTTTGTGCTTAAGATCTCTTAGATTCAGGCACTGTTCAAAATTTGCAAACAAGTGGATTTTTGAAAGAACAGGAAAAACATATCTCTCAAACATAGGATCTATTTGATGTTATGGTGAGAATATTATCTGAATGACACTACCAATGCCTAGAAAGCTTTTATATGTTAGTAGAAATGGGGGTTATGGCCAATCTAAGTTGACAAAAATAAATAAATAAATAAAAATAAAAAAATTTCAAATGACTAGATGGACATCTTGAATCACAGGAGGTCTGATGAAATTTGGGATAGGAAGAGATTGAAGTTCAATATGATTTTGTTAAGACCTGGTTAAGCTTGGATGGCTTCCATTTATTGGCATTCCCATATATATGTCAATAAAAAGAGAAATTTTTATCAGACAGTGCACTGGCATTCAACTTTAATGATTGAAAAAATGTCAGAAAGGATGGTTGGCCCTCGGCCATTTTCACATGATCAAATCTGGTCCTCTTTGGAAAAAGTTTGGACACTTCTGTGCTATGATCTTCATCAAATAAACACTATAAACAAACAGCATTTTTAATCAAGCATTGCTTTTAGAGTTGTATATTTTCAGGTATCTGTGGTCATAGTGTTTCTCTATGTAGTGTGGCCACAAAGTTGCAGCTATATGTTGTTTCTAGTTCACAGTTGTGAGTAAAATTATGAGTTCTTAACACATAGAGTTAGTTGTTGAAATCAGATGTTTGAGCAAGAAAAGCTGTTTGTGGATTTACTGTTTGAATTCACTAATAATCAGCAGCTTATCAACATTATAGATTTATAAGTTGCAGAAATGGAGAATGTTGCAGCTCTGTTCTTATTTCTGTCCTCATGTTTCAGTCTCTGGTAACTGCAACACCATTGCGTCTGATGCAGGTTCCTTGTTCTTCTTGCTTGTTCCTTCTTGAGACAGCTGTTTATTGAAGATTGTTCTTTACTCCTTGTTCTGCTGGAGAACATGGACACCTCTCTGATAGTTTTGGATGTTTAATAAGAGACTAAACATTTAAATTGTCTACATTTTTTGCACAATACTGCACAGAAAATGAAAGTGGACAGACAAGAGTTTCCAACTTGGGTTAGTTGCAAAGGCTTAATAATTGCAAAACAGACTCAATAAACGGTTTTGACAGAATTCATTGGCGTTTACTCTCCTCCTCCAGTCTTCTCTGAGAGTCTGTCAGGACAGATGAAGAAATGAACACGTTAAATAACTGGTCAGATGCTTAGTAGCATTCATTATACATTACTAATATTTGGTACTAACAATTGGCTGGTCTTTACAGAAGAGCGAATATTATCCCAGTATATTGTTGAGTGTTGTTGGGTTCGTTAATATCTGCAATGCATAGATGAAACAAGGACATACTCACTGTGATCAGTTAGGATCTGAATGTCTGTCTGCAGAATCTGAAGCTAAAAACAAAACAAAGTCTGAGTTTAAAACCCAACAGACAAGACTGTAAAGATCAGACTGATTACAGATCTACAGTAAATATCAGAAAATCTTACTGTTAGCAGGTCTGAACCCTGAAATAAAGATGAGAGATGACTGTAGTTAAAATGATAGATCGATAATTTGCCATAAAGAAGTTTCACAGATTTCTGCTTTGAATGTGAAGGCAGGACAGCTGTTCTTGTGTTACTGTGTACCGTTAGTCTTCTTTGTCCACATGAAGAGTCCAGTGATGCAGAGCAACAGCAACAGCAGACCTACAACTACTCCAATGACAGCACCAGCAGGAAACCCTGATGGAGGAACTGGAACCAAAACACAACCCTCAGATTTCATCTCAACTGCAGAATGAGGATAAATATGTTTCATTTTCAGACTCCACTGTTCTGACCGACTTACCCCAGTTAGTCCTGATCACTGATTTGTCCAGTTTGGTGATGATGTCATCTTTGACACCAGACAGCTGAAACACACAGTCGTACTTCTTCCAGTCTTCAGGAGCGATTGATGAGATGTTCAGGTCAACACTCATCTGGAAGGTTCCATCATGGTTGGGGAGGATCTCTCCTTTGTCCACGTCCTCATGAAGCTCCTCTCCATCTTTCCTCCAGAACAAGTCGGCTCTGTCGGGGTAGAAACCTGTAGCGTGGCAGGTGACCGGAGAGGAGGAAGTCTTCTGGAGGAGAGACACTGAGGGAAGATCTGGAGAGAGAAACTGATGAGTCTCAACTGAACGTGACCGATCAGAGGGCTCTGCTAAGAGGTGAGATTAGTGTGTTAGCAGGTATGTTGAGCCTAAAGTCAAAGTTTCTTTGTGTCACAAAGGTGGTTCTCCTTTAACCTGCTTGAGCTCCATGGTAACTGATGCTGTGGAGCTAACCAGGTCCGGAGCAGGTTCTGTTCAGAGTTTCAGATTTCAATCAGCTGTAAGAAGCGTCTCCCTTGAACCAAAGCGTTTCCTGATGATTATTTATGAGCAGGCTGCACAGCGGTGTAGTGGTTAGCACTTTTGCCTTGCAGCACGAAGATCCCTGGTTCGAATCCCGGGGTGGGCCTGGGATCTTTCTGCATGGAGTTTGCATGTTCTCCCTGTGCATGCGTGAGTTTTCTCCGGGTACTCCGGCTTCCTCCCACAGTCCAAAATATGCTGAGGTTAATTGACTATTCTAAATTGCCCGTAGGTGTGAATGTGAGTGTGATTGTTTGTCTGTATATGTAGCCCTGCGACAGACTGGTGATCTGTCCAGGGTGTCCCCTGCCTTCGCCCGAGTCAGCTGGGATAGGCTCCAGCTCCAGCCCATTGTATAGAGAATGGATGGATATTTATGAGCGATACAGATTCTCAGTTGAAGGAAATGTTTAATCTGTCAGCATGTTGATCTGTACATTACTAAAACCACTGCATGAAGTTGTTACACTATCACACACTGTATGCATCAGGTTGCCATGGGAACCAACATTTTATTTAGTTGGTGATGCAGAAGTCATATAAATATGTTGTTATGTTTGGTTCATTTCCATGCTGGTACAGTGGCACACAGATTAGAAAACTGATGAGTTTATTTGTATTTACTATAGAGAATATTGAATCAATAACATTAATTTTACTTGATTTAGCCACAAATTACAGTGATTTCCTGCATTGTGGGACAGTGTCAGACCTAACTGCACTTCAATACAATATCATGTTTGCACATATGGAGTCTGAAGTTTAACAGCTCTAATTAACAAACTCAGCAGGAGAGCTGGCTCTGTCCTGGGGGTTGAGCTGGAGTCTGTGGTGGAGATCTCAGAGAAGAGGATGCTTTGGAAGTTGCTCAGTTCCATGGACAACACTTTCTGATTTCCTTTTTACTACCAACTCCTGTGTAACTGTATGTACTCCTCTAACCTTTGTTCATTGTTTATTGTATTGTACTCTGGCAAAACAATTTCATCCAGGATTAATGGACAAGGTACGTTTTATCCGTTTGTTTCCTGGCTATAAAAGACACAAGCAGAAACAAAAAATCAAGCCATTTTTTCGTTTTTTCGTTTTGAGCAAAAAACAAAAAAACAGGAAACGGTTCGTTTTTTCGTTTTGAACAAAAAAACAAAAACAACAGGAAACGGTTCGTTTTTTCGTTTTTTCGTTTTCACCCCCAAAATGAAAATATGACTCAATATTCCGTTTCATTGGTGGGCGGGGCTTCGGAGCCTGCCGGTGCACAATAAAGCTCCTGCCCATCACAATAAAGCTCTTGCGCTGGCATTCATAGACAGACTGACTTTCATTGTATTGCCTGCCCCCACTGCACTTCCCCTAACTCTAAATCAAAGCAAGTCGTGTACACAGTAATGACAGTCATAACCAGTGGTGTAGTCTAGTTTTTTCTACTGGGTATACTCCAACCTCATAAACCAAAGCCAGGTCAGGTTCTCATATATGTGCGCGCGCACACACACGCGCACACACACACACACACACACACACACACACACACACACACACACACACACACAGCTGCAGCAGCTCCTTTATTTCAAACTACCAATTAGATACTTATAGACATTATAGCGTCAGCAGCTCCTCCTCCTGCCATCAGGTAGACCTGATGTTTCCTCTTCATCAGGTAGACCTGATGTTTCCTCTCCATCAGGTAGAGCTGATGTTTCCTCTCCATCAGGTAGACCTGATGTTTCCTCTTCATCAGGCTCCCTTTCCTAAATGTTAACCTTATCTCCAGCTGTAGTGTTCCCTAAAGTGGCAATATTCACAGGACAAGCAACAGGCTTATTAAAACACTGAAATGGTTTCATTTAGCTTTGCTTTCTTTTTCTTATTTTTTCTCCACTGACTGATGTTGGGTCATTAGAAGTTCTAGACTCATGACTCTTCTTCTAAGCCAGGGGTATTCAGCTAAAATTCAGAGAGGTCCAGTCAGCAAAGGTCCAGAACATCATAATGTCTAACTTGAGTTACTGTGATATATGCTGATGTAACCTGGTAGTTTTATTAGAGTCTGCCTGTAATCAAAAACTGACCGTCAAATAAATTCAATACGGTTCAAAAACATTTTGACATTTATTAATAAATAACTTATATATAACTGTATATCTGAAAATAAAGTGCGGAACTTAAAAAAGCATGACTGAACAACCTGAATCAACTTCTATACATCTTTAACAATACATAAATCTCATAAATGTAAACATTTGAACACTTTTACATTTTTGTCTGTCTCATATCACTCCCCTAATATCTCTGCAGCTTAATGGGAGAGCTGAGCTGCTGCTTGTTTGAGCCGTTCTCAAAACATATTTTGATTATGTTCATAGTTGAGAAAGCTGCCTTACAGCTGTTTGCTGAGCCAAACATGGTCAGCATGTGACCACAGTCTGTCCTCTAGAGATGTATAAGGCACAAAAGATACGACTCTCAGAGCCGATGCTTTGTAGTGAATCTGAAGAGCCGACTCCTAACGTATTTAATGGAGTATGGAGTTTAACACTGTCCTAGCAGAAAACATGTTACTGGATCCTAGATTAAAGAAGCTTGCCTTCAGTGACAGCAGAGCTGTTGATGAGACACTTCAGAGAATAAGAGCAGCAGCAGCAGTCTGACACCTCCACCATTAGAGGACCAAGTGGAGGAGGAACCTCAAACTTCTGCTGTGTGGAGGCTCTTTGATGGAAGAGCTACAGGAGATGATTCAGGAGAAATCCTACAGCTGATGTGGGAATGGAGGATCATATCTAGAGGAAGCCCTCATCCAACCAGCAGACGACCCACTGAGCTGGAGCAGGACAAGGCCTCAGTCTGCCCCACCTGGTGAAGGTGATGGAGGAGAGACAACTTCTTCCATCTGAGAGAATCTTCTCAAAAACACGGCAGATATTCACTGAAAGAAGAAATGTATCAGCCCATCCAAGCTCAGCCATCTGATTTTTCTAAATGTCAGCCTGCTCTGAGGACATTTATACTGTTTGAATACTGAGTCTGGTTCTGTTTCTGTTCTGGTTCTGTGGGTTCACGTGCAGAGTTTTGTTCATTTGTTTTTGTGCAAAAAAGTTTGGTTGAAATAATAAACAAAAGCAAGAATACCTGTTTTTGTAACAGAGCAAATGTACAAAATGAGTCAATTATAAGGCTTCTCATAAAAACACTGAATGAAAGAGTTTGTCAAAACACAAATGATTCATATTTGCCAGGTTAGGATAAAATATGAGACTACAAAGAATAATAAATTAGGAGCCGTTTGGGAGCCGAAAGAACCGGCTTTTCTTTGGAAGCAGTGCCAAAAGCTCTCTGAAAAGAGCCGAACTTCCATCACTACTGTCCTCTCTGTCCCTCATCTCTCAGCTGCTTTTTGAAGGCAGAGCTGCGATGCGATTCAGCGACGTCATTGGCTGAGTAGCGTCACGTGGGATGCCTGAACTCGTACATACACACGTGGACAAAATTGTTGGTACCCCTCAGTTAAAGAAGGAAAAACCCACAATTCTCACTGAAATCACTTGAAACTCACAAAAGTAACAATAAATAAAAATTTATTGAAAATTAAATTATCAAAAACAGCCATTACTTTTGAATTGTTGATTAACATAATTATTTTAAAAAACAAACTAATGAAACAGGCCTGGACAAAAATGATGGTACCTCTATAAAAGATTGAAAACTATTTGACCAGAGTGACATGATTAACTCAGGTGTGTCATTTAATTGACATCACAGGTGTTTCCAAACTCATAATCAGTCAGTCTGCCTATTTAAAGGGAGACAAGTAGTCACCCTGCTGTTTGGTGAAAAGGTGTGTACCACACTGAACATGGACAACAGAAAGCGAAGGAGAGAATTGTCCCAGGACATCCGAAAAAAATTAGACAAACATCTTAAAGGTAAAGGCTATAAGACCATCTCTAAACAGCTTGAAGTTCCTGTGACAACAGTGGCTCATATTATTCAGAAGTTCAAGACCCACGGGACAGTAGCCAACCTCCCTGGACGTGGCCGCAAGAGGAAAATTGATGACAAATTGAAGAGATGGATCGTTCGAATTGTATCCAAAGAGCCCAGAGCAACCTCCAAAGAAATTAAAGGTGAACTCCAAGGCCAAGGTACATCAGTGTCAGATCGCACCATTCGTCGTTGTTTGAGCCAAAGTGGACTTCATGGGAGACGACCGAGGAGGACACCACTGCTGAAAAAAACTCACAAAAAGCGAGACTGGAATTTGCAAAAATGCATGTTGACAAGCCACAAAGCTTCTGGGAGAATGTCCTTTGGACAGATGAGACCAAACTGGAGCTTTTTGGTAAGGCACATCAACTCTATGTTCATAGACTCAAAAACCAAGCATACGAAGAAAAGAACACTGTCCCTACGGTGAAACATGGAGGAGGCTCAGTAATGTTTTGGGGCTGCTTTGCTGCATCTGGCACAGGGTGTCTTGAAAGTGTGCAAGGTACGATGAAATCTGAAGACTATCAAGGCATTCTGGAGAGAAATGTGCTGCCTAGTGTCAGAAAGCTTGGTCTCAGTCGCAGGTCATGGGTCTTCCAACAGGACAACGATCCAAAACACACAGCCAAAAACACCCAAGAATGGCTGAGAGAAAAGCGTTGGACTATTCTAAAGTGGCCTTCTATGAGCCCAGATCTGAATCCCATTGAACATATGTGGAAGGAGCTGAAACATGCCATTTGGAGAAGACACCCATCAAACCTGAGACAACTGGAGCTGTTTGCTCATGAGGAGTGGGCCAAAATACCTGTTGACAGCTGCAGAACGCTCATTGACAAATACAGAAATCGTTTAATTGCAGTGATTGCCTCAAAAGGTTGTGCAACAAAATATTAAGTTATGGGTACCATCATTTTTGTCCAGGCCTGTTTCATTAGTTTGTTTTTTTAAATAATTATGTTAATCAACAATTCAAAAGTGATGGCTGATTTTCATTAATTAATTTTCAATAAATTTTTATTTATTGTTACTTTTGTGAGTTTCAAGTGATTTCAGTGAGAATTGTGGGTTTTTCCTTCTTTAACTGAGGGGTACCAACAATTTTGTCCACGTGTGTAATTGGTCTGTGCGTTTCTGAGCCGATAGACCAATGATAAACACCGGAAAGCTGCACCGGTAAAACAGAAGCGACCTGTCAAATTTACACCCGTATAGACGGCGTCTGGGTCCGGATCTGGACCGCGGTCGGCCTTTAGTGAGTCCTGTTCTCAGCCAGACACCTTCCCCTGTCCCATAAAGCTTCACCACTTCCTGACACAGAGAAAGTGAACGTTATGTCAAAAAAACATACTAATACATGTGTTTGCGCATTTTTAAGTGGTTATATGGAAATTCGGACCGTATCTTTTGTGCCTTATACATCTCTAGAGGACAGACTGTGGTCACATGCTGACCATGTTTGGCTCAGCAAACAGCTGTAAGGCAGCTTTCTCAACTATGAACATAATCAAAATATGTTTTGAGAACGGCTCAAACAAGCAGCAGCTCAGTTCTCCCATTAAGCTGCAGAGATATTAGGGGAGTGATATGAGACAGACAAAAATGTGAAAGTGTTCAGATGTTTACATTTATGAGATTTAGGTATTGTTAAAGATGTATAGAAGTTGATTCAGGTTGTTCAGTCATGCTTTTTTAAGTTCCGCACTTTATTTTCAGATATACAGTTACATATAAGTTATTTATTAATAAATGTCAAAATGTTTTTGAACCGTACTGAATTTATTTGACGGTCAGTTTTTGATTACAGGCAGACTCTAATAAAACTACCAGGTTACATCAGCATATATCACAGTAACTCAAGTTAGACATTATGATGTTCTGGACCTTTGCTGACTGGACCTCTCTGAATTTTAGCTGAATACCCCTGGCTTAGAAGAAGAGGGACATGAGTCTAGAACTTCTAATGACCCAACATCAGTCAGTGGAGAAAAAATAAGAAAAAGAAAGCAAAGCTAAATGGCTGCTTTAAGGAATTTAAGACATGGATGGGACTTAGGAAGCCTTGATTTTAAGCTAAATGCTTTAGAAGTCGAAATGTCCAGTCCTTCCTTATCTCTAACAATTTCCTTAAAGAGGTCATTTAGCCGTGAAAGCCTCAACACTTCACGGTTTGCCAGTAGGCGCTCTTCCACCACTGTCTGACAGAAATGTCTGTAGCCTGCCTGATACGGATTTGCCTCTTCAGAAACCTCTCTCTTTGTTCCTCTCAGGTATCTTGTGTAATTTGCGAAGCAACTGTGGTGATAGATGGCCTCTTCCACGGATTTGAAGCAACAGGTGTTCATCCTTCTTCCCCTCAGCAGCATGAAGGAGTTGATCTGCTGTGGTAAACAAAGTTTATACTCGGGTAAATATATATATATTTTTTATTTACATTTTTGATTAAAACAACACAACACACACACACAAATAACAAGAAAAAAACAAATTAAAATCAATTCACACAAATAAATCAGCCAAGCAACAGCAAAAAAAAAAAAAGAAAAAGGAAAAAAGGGGTTTAAACAAAAATACACAAACAGATCAGTACAAATACTGTGTACAACAAAAAATGACAAAGATAAAACAACAAAGATGTCAGGGAGCAGTAAATTAGCTGTCAAAGCACACATTCATGAGATGGTGTGCATTAAATCATAATTTCTTTCTTTTATCTATGCAAATAGGAGAAAAAAAGATAAAAAAAAAAGAAATTAAAAACAAAGCAAGAAGGTAAGAGATGCTAATTGTAATGTCTTTCTTTAATATATTCCCGAACATATGACCACAAATTTCCAAGTTTCCCATCCTTGCAGGATGGAGCTGCTTGCTCCATCGTTACCAGATCAGCAAAATCATTAAGCCATGAATCTAGACAAAAGCATCCTGGCTTTCTTACTTTCCAGTTCATCAAAATTTTTCTTTTAACAGCAAGAAATGCCAGTGACAAAAGGTGTTTATACTCAGGTAAATACTATTAGTAAATATTAGTACTTAGTCATTTGTCTTTCTGAATACTTTAGTATTTACCTGAGTATATAGTAAAGTATTCAGAAAGACAAATGACTAATTCATAAAATTAAAAAAAAGAAATTGTCTTAAATAGGGGATATAGCTGATATTTTTATCAGGCATATTGCTTGACATAAAAAAGGTCACATAAAGATCTCACAAGGCAACTGCCCACCCGTTTACCTGCTGTAAATGTTAGACACTGAGAGAGTTTTTACTTAACCCTCTTTCTGTTGTGCCAGATGTTGATATATCTGTTCTTCTTGCATAGCAGGCATGCAACAGGCAGGAGCTGTGGAGCCCTTTTGGGTTGTTCTGGGCCACTTGAAGAGCGCAGAACCCGAACCTTGGATGCAGCACCATCACTGGTATCTGGCAGCAGTTCTTCTGAACATTGTAATGGCACTAAAATGTAAGTTACAAGTGATCAATAAATAGAAATGATCTAAATTCACATTGTTTCTAACAATTGTAAATAAATTAAAAATCATACTTCTGATGTTCTGGAGAGTTTCATTTTACTGTGGTGGTGCACTACAATCAAGTACATGTAAAACAAATGTGATCATTGCATCACTGTGATCTTGTCTGATTAATTTTCAATTTCGGCTGTTCCATTCACTCAGATGGAGAAACATAACTTTTTTTAGTATGTTCACGGATAACTAAGTCATGTTGTCAAAACTGTATTGGCTTGCAATGAGTTAGTATGTCTCATCTTAACATATTTGGTCATCGTACTTGCAGATAATGGATTTGATACAAACCTTCATTTTCTTGGGCTGACTTGGCTTGCTTACAGTTTGCTCTTCAGATGTGGTCTTTGTTTGTGAAGGCACTGTAGCATTCTCTGTGGTATCCCACATTGCTCGGCATGTCAGGGACATCTTCATTGCTGATATTAAATGCTGAAAATGCTTTTTCAGCAATCAGCGTTTCTGCAGTGTTGAGCGTAACCCATTGTTTGGCACAACAGACAAATTTCTCCCAGCTTTTCTGTGAAAAAGGTGTTACTGCAGACTTTGTGTCACAGACTAAATGCATGCAGCACTTCATCTTCCCACGTACTGCCAAACACGTGTGGGGGGGGGGGGGGTGTCACAGTGTAAGATGCTCTTCTGGGGGTACAGTATGTGTGTAAGTTTGTGTGTGGAACTACAGTGCAGAGGTCAAGTGAGAGGACAGACCAAGGGACGGACCACAGCAGTAGAGACCATGGTAAGAGACTTATCCATCATTGAAAATAGCCAAAACAATCTAGTACATAGTTTTATTCTTGTAATTCAATTATGCCCATAGTTACACCTCAAAGTTGTGGGATATAAATAACACAGAGACAATTTAACAGACAATGTATGTTTTATTTGGACATTCTGGTATTTAAATAAAAACTGCTTTAAATATTGTTCATTTGACACTGTAATAGTGGCAGCTGTGTTGAATTGGAAAGATAATGTAGTATGAAATATGACAAAGAACGTCAAAGAACGTTGGATATTTAACGCCAGGAGAAAACAATAGCGTTGATTTTTACCGTGCAAGTGTACAATAACACTGTTAGGAATTAATGATTAGGACCATGTAGTCTAGCTTGTAAGCTCATTCGGAGGAAAAACGTATTCTGTTTATTTTAAGTCTTTCCGAAACCGACGTTAGCATATTTTGCCGCAGCTTCTTCCTGGTTGTCATGGAGATGACGTAAGTAGCCCCCTTCGTTTGCCTGCTCTCTTTCATTAATGTGCACAAACTGAAGTTGGAAACAACTACTAATATACTTAGAATAATTTTATCTGTCTGCTGTGAAAAATATTCCTCCTTACGCGGTGGGGATCAATGAATAACACGTTTTTTGACTTCGGCCCATAGCCTAAATAATCTGTTTGGGTTGTTTTTTTGGTTGCACCTCGTTGACCCTAGACAACTGAATCGTATCTTTGTCTGTGCTTTGTTTTTCACTGGATGCTCCTGTGGATAGAAACAGAAGAGGTACATAACTGTGTGTATCTCAGGTTGTGTAATTTCACCTGTTCTGTGCAGAAAACTCCCCCCATACTGCATATTCTTCTTCAGCAAGTCAGGGCACACGCGGAGTAAATTGTACTTGTAGTCATTTAGCATAGCCTCGTATGTGTCCCATGTCAGTTTGATGATGAGTGCCTCTGGTTTTGAAGCGGTCCATGTCAGTGTCTGCAGATTCAGTGACATGAAGTCTTCACCATCGTATCCAAATTGACTAAAAGCCCTGATTTCTCCGGTTTCATCATCCCATTCACAGCCACTCGTTTGCTGTAGGATGTGGACACTTGGGAGACAGAGAGGGAGATTTTATTGATTTACTATTAAGGCTGGCTGACATGGCCACAAACATCACCTCAACAATCGTCTGACTGACAGATAACTAACTACAGCCAGCACTGCTCTCAGGAGATTACACACTGAAAAACGACCATCCTTCATTTGGTGTATCATCAACACATTAACAGCTGTGAATTATTCATATTTTGTACATTTACAAACAAACCTCTGTGCTATATCAGTTTTCTGCATCTAAAATAATCTGTGCAATGTCAATATTTTCCACTTATGGACAAATCTGGAAAATATAAATAAAATCTATGCCTTATCAATATTTTTTAGTGTTGATTTTCTCTTGAAGGATTCTGAGCAATACCACTGATATGTGCAAGGTTGTTATTGTGCACATCCAGAGTAATTTTGAGAATTTGAACTCGTACTTATGTATATATATATATATATATATTTAATTTTCTTCTGACATTGGTTACATGTTTACATTATCCACTTTTCTGCTGTAACAATGCAAGCTTCCCCTCAGTGAGATCAAGAAAGAGTTATCGTTTTGCATTGTTGTCACAATTTACTTGACATTTAATACTATCAGACAGGAAACTCCTTCAGTGTGTCTGTTAGAGCTCAGAGATACACACTGTGTTTTAAGATAAGATAAGATAAGATAAGATAAGATAAGATAAGATAAGATAAGATAATCCTTTATTACTCCCCGTGTCCGGGGAATTTACCCATGTTACAGCAGCATACATCATACAGTAGAGCAACAATAACCAACAACAGACAACACTATAATGATAAACATAATAACAATCACAATATGTTTAGGAGTGTAGGATGGAAAATGTGGCTTATGTAATGATGTGAAGTAAAGTAAAAGTAAAATAGCACAAGAACTGTGCAGATTATGTGGTAAAGATGATGTGATAGAGTCCAGTTTTGTGTTAACATCAGCCAGTGATGCTGATGTTATAAAGTCTTATAGCAGATGGAATGAATGACTTGCGATAGCGCTCCTTCTTGCAGGTTAGGTGTCTCAGTCTACTGCTGAAAAAGCTACTTTGAGACTCCACAGTGTCATGCAGTGGGTGAGAGGGATTGTCCCTGATGGATGTGAGCTTTGCCAACATCCTCCTCTCACCCACCTCCTCTATGGAGTCCAGGGAACAGTCCAGCACAGAACCGGCTCTCCTGACCAGTCTGTTCAGTCTTTTTCTGTCTCTCCCAGTGCTCCCTGCTCCCCAGCAGACAACTGCATAGAAAACAGCAGACGCTACCACAGAGTCACAGAATGTCCGGAGCAGAGTCCTGCACACTCCAAAGGACCTTAGTCTCCTCAGCAGGTGGAGACGACTTTGGCCCTTCTTGTACAGGACCTCTGTGTTGTGTGACCAGTCCAGTTTGTTGTTGAGGTGAACACCCAGGTATTTGTATGAGTCCACTATCTCAATGTCCATACCCTGGATGTTCACCGGTGCAGGCTGAGGTGCCCTCCTCCTGTGGAAGTCGATGGTCACCTCCTTCGTCTTACTGGCGTTGAGCTGCAGATGGTTTTGCTCACACCAGTCGACAAAGTCAGAGATGACTGTCCTGTACTCCAGCTCGTCCCCATCAGACACACACCCAACAATGGCTGTGTCATCAGAGAATTTCTGGAGGTGACAGCTCCCAGAGTTGTAGTGGAAGTCCGATGTGTACAGGATGAAGAGAAAGGGAGAGAGCACCGTCCCCTGTGGGGCCCCCATGCTGCTGACCACTACATCAGACACACAGTCCTGAAGCCTCACGTACTGTGGTCTGTTGGTGAGGTAGTCGATGATCCAAGCAGCCAGGTGACAGTCTACTCCCACTCCCTCAAGCTTCACCCTGAGCAGAGAAGGCTGGATTGTGTTGAAAGCACTGGAGAAGTCAAAGAACATGACCCTCACAGTGCTGCCGGTGTCCTCCAGGTGAGTCAGTGATCTGTGCAGCAGGTAGACAACTGCGTCATCCACTCCAATGTTCGGTTGGTCAGCGAATTGCAGTGGGTCCAGATTAGGGCTCACCAGGGGTTTCTGGAGTTTCTCTAGATTCCTGAGGATGATCCTCTCCATGGTCTTCATCAGATGAGAAGTGAGGGCCACAGGTCTGAAGTGGTTTGGCTCCCTGGGGTTCCTAGTCTTTGAGACAGGAACCAGGCAGGAAGTCTTCCACAACACAGGAACCCTCTCCAGACTCAGGTTCAGTTTGAAGATGCAGAGCAGCACCTGACAGAGCTGGTCTGCACAGTCTCTGAGGATTCAGGAGCTGACTCCATCAGGATCTGCGGCTTTCCTGGTCTTGACCTTTTTAACTCACTTCTCACCTGATCAGCTGTTATGGAGAGGCTGGGGGTGGAGGAGGATGACAGGAGAGGGGGTGATGGTGGTGGTGGTGGGGGGTGAGCCAGGGAGAGGTGATGGGGCTGTATGTGGAGTCCAGAGGTAGTGGAGGGTGGGGGGAGGAGGAGAGGTGCTGTTGATGGTATTCACCTTATTTTGCAGCTTCGCCAGGGCGGCGCCATATTACAGCATTTTGTCCTGTGATTTCCGCTTCAGACCGGAAGTGCAGTTGTCAACAAAAAGCATGAGCGGTGTAAGCTAACCAGCTAGCGATTTTATTTCATCAAGATGTCGAGGCTGCCATAATAACTGGGCCAAGAGGAGAGAGTTTTTGAAACAAACCTGTTTTGAACATCATGTGGAGAGATCGGAGTGTTGTGGGGCACCATATAATCTACATCTTCCGCCCAAAGACGAGGAGCAGATGCGGCAGCGGCTGAAAGCGTTAAACCTTAAGTGCCCACCGAAGCGCCGTTATGTATGTTCGTTTCATTTTGTGGACAGAGAGCCGACAGAGGAGCACCCTTACCCCGAGAAATGGCTCGGCTATGAAGCTCCAGTAAAGAAGCCACGGCGGGCTTTGTCAGTCTCAGTATTTTTAATTCTTCCTAGTCTGTACTACTTGTCATTATGGTGGACCTTAGAAACACTCACATAACCCGTGGATGTTCTGGTTGAAGTTTAATTCCTAATAAAAAAACATTTTCATTGTGTTTTTTGTAACTTAGATATGACAGTCAGCGTCAAGGATGCAGAGGAGAAGGATGACCACATTCACATGCCTCCGCGTTGTGATGTGGAAACTCAGCGGGAGGATCTGTCTGTCTCTGAACACAGCTATGCTGCAAGATCATCACTCCATCTGAAGCCCCTTTCATCTGACATCTTTACAATATAATTGTAATAAACCTAAAAATTTCTGACCTGTTTGTAAATTGTTTGTTATTAACAAATGTTATCAATGTGTTTATGTTACGGGGAACTTCCGGTTTGAAGAGCATGGGGTAGTCACGCTGTACCACAGCTCCCGCAACTTTTACCATAATAAACCCACCTTGCCTGCTACTCTTCAAACCAACATTATTGGTTATGGTTTAAGTGCTTCGCACACTTAATACCTCGTCATGCCGCCTAAATCTTCCAAACTGAGTGAGAAAACAGCTGAGATGGCGGCTGCTAGCGCCTCCGCTACTGTTAGTAAAGCCGACATCACAGCATTGCTAGCCGAACACAGAACAGCTCTATTGGTGGAGCTGAAAAGCAGCTTTTTCGACAGTGTGAACAACAAATTGGAGGCTCTTCAGACTGCATCGGACAGCCATAGTGAGCGCCTTGTATCCCTGGAAGAAAATGCCGAAGACCTCCATCAGCGCCTTGCTAAGGTGGAGGAGAGTTGTGAGACACTACGTGCCGCTAATGAGAAGCTAAAGGCTAAGCTGTCGGACATGGAAGCAAGGAGCAGGCGATGTAACGCTCGGTTCATTGGTCTGCAAGAGGGGATTGAGGGTCCGCATCCCTCTAAGTTCTTTTCTCAAATGCTGCAAGATGTTTTCGGGAAGGATATATTCCCCTCACCCCCTGAACTAGACCGTGCTTATCGTAGCCTAGCTCCTAAACCTGCGCCCGGAGGCAGGCCCAGGCCTGTCATTGTCTGCTTTCACCGCTACCAAAATAAGGAACTGCTGATACGAGAGGCCAGGAGGAGAAATGACCTGAAGTACTTGGACAAACCGTTCCGGATTTACGAGGATTACAGCCCCGAGGTGGTTAACCAACGGAGAGAGTACAGGTCGGTGATTTCGGCCTTATACAATATGGGCCTGAAGCCATCACTGCTGTACCCAGCGCGGCTACGCATCACCAAAACTGATGGCGTTCGTCACACATTCGGCTCTGTGGTGGAGGCGGAAAGGTTTGTTGAAGATTATAAGGTGGACTGATCGGTCTTGTGCAGGATGAAGCATGGATACTTTTTTTCTTTCTCTCCTTTTTTTTGACGACTGTTATAGCTATATACTACTGATACTAACTGCCCAACATTCATATACAACTAAGCAGCTGACATGTAAAGTTGAACGTTCCCATATATTTTAAGTGATGGGTATATTTGTTATCCTCTTAATGGTGGAGTAAATCTTCTTTTTTCTTTTTATCATGCGGGTTTGAGGAGTGTTAGGTAGAATAGCAATGGAAGTTCAGAAGTTAGATGAGGTAGGTGTGCTGTTTGTTCTAACAGCTAGCGTCACCGGGGGGTTCAGAGGGGTTTAGGGAGTTTATGTTTTTTTTGTTTTTGTTGTTGTTGTTGTTGTTGTTCTTGTTTTTTTCTTTCTTTTTTTTCTTTTTCCCTTGTTTCACTGTCAATACTACAAGACAAATGTCCTGTTTTGTTTCATCCTATTGGTACATCCAGCCAGAAGTAGAGTTAACTAATAATGTTCTGTTTTCCTAATTTACTACAATTCTATTTTTGTAATGTGTATGTGTAATGGCAGCCTCAGTTAATCTAGTCACCTGGAATGTGAAAGGTCTCAACCATCCTATCAAAAGGAAAAAGGTCCTCACTCACTTAAAAAATATGAATACTGGTATAGCCTTTATCCAAGAAACCCACCTTAAAACTGCAGACAACGCTCGCTTGAAAAGTGGTTGGGTGGGGCAGTTCTTCAACTCAACTTTTTCAGGGAAAGCTAGGGGCGTTGCAATATTGATAAATAAAAATGTTTCATTCACTCCTTCGTCAATTCTGGCTGATCCAAATGGGCGATATGTTATAGTAACTGGCACACTATTTAATCTTAAAGTCATATTGGCTAGCATTTACGCTCCAAATTGTGATGACCCTAATTTTTTCCCACGTGTTTTTGAATTCACCGTGTCTGAATTCTCACTTATTAGTTATGGGGAGTGACTTTAATTTATGTTTAGATCCTGGGATGGATAGGTCATCTGCAAGCACTGGATATTCAATTTCAAAATCGGCCTCTTGTTTACAGTCTTTCTCTTCGACATACGGTATTTCAGATATACGGCGATTTCTTCACCCGCAGGATAGACAGTACTCCTTTTTTTCAAATCCCTATCAAACATATAGCAGAATCGACTATTTCTTTACTGACAACAAATTAACCTCTAATGTTAAGTTATGTGAATATCAACCTATTGTCATATCTGACCACGCGCCCTTATTGATGACATTGAACATACCTGGCGTGGACTCTCCCAGACGGCTCTGGAGATTCAACTCTCTTTTACTGAGCGATGAAAATTTTGTTAAGTTCATCTCTGAACAAATTTCCTTATTTTCAGAAATCAATATGACACCAGATGTTTCAATTTCAATTGTTTGGGAAGCACTTAAGGCTTATCTGCGCAGCCAGGTTATATCCTTTGTAGCCAACAAGAAGCGTATATCTCAGGCTAGACAAAAAGATTTGGAAAAACAATTGGCAGATCTGGATAAGCGGAATGCGCAGAACCCCTCTCAAGATTTATATAAAGAACGTTTGAAGCTTGGGGCAGAATATGACATGTTTACTTGACATTCTATAGAATATTTATTATTAAAGAATCGGAGTGACACTTATGAACACGGGGATAAAGCTGGAGAGGCTCTGGCGAGGCAGCTGAAGTCTGCCAGGGCCAAACAAACTATTAACGGGGTTACGTCCCAGGATGGAACTACTGTCACAGACCAGCAGGGGATTAATGATGCTTTCCAACGCTATTATTATAATTTGTATAGCTCCGAAAGTGTCAATGACCATATTCTTTTTTCTGATTTTTTTAAAGACCTTAACATTCCAACATTGTCTCCAGATGCGGTGTCTGCGTTGGATGCACCTTTGCAACAGCAGGAGATCACGGCAGCAATAAAATCATTACAACCTCGCCGCTCACCGGGTCCTGATGGTCTGCCGAGTGAGTTTTATGCCATGTTTGCAGAAAAATTAACTCCTGTTTTGGCCACTCTATTTACAGAATCTCTTGCCAGAGGTGCGCTTCCCAATAGTTTGAACCAAGCCTGTATAACACTTCTTTTAAAAAAGGATAAAAACCCTTTAGAATGTGGGTCTTATAGACCAATTTCGCTTTTAAACTCTGACTATAAAATATTGGCAAAGGTTCTCGCTAATCGGCTCAAAAAAGTTTTGCCAAATATTATTGCTCCTGATCAGACTGGTTTTGTTAAGAATAGACACTCCTTTTTAGCATCCGCCGTCTCTTTAACATACTATACACGCCCAGCCAAGCTGATTCCGAATGCCTTCTCTCTATGGACGCGGAGAAGGCATTCGATAGAGTGGAATGGGACTACTTGTTTGCGGCCTTGCGTGAGTTTGGACTTGGACATAATTTCCTGTCCTGGGTGAAATTAATTTACGCCTCCCCTACTGCTATGGTGCTCACCAATAATCACTACTCAAAACCATTCCTTCTGCATCGTGGAACTCGTCAGGGTTGTCCCCTTAGCCCTCTCCTTTTTGCGTTGGCTATCGAGCCCCAAGCGATAACTATAAGAGGTAATCACGCTATTCATGGCATCCTGCGATATGGCATTGAGCATAAAATATCTTTATATGCTGACGATCTCCTGCTGTTTATATCAAGGTCAGAGGTAACTATTCCCTCCATACTGGAACTTTTCAATAAATTTGGTCGTGTGTCAGGTTACAAACTGAATATATATAAAAGTGAATTGCTGTCTATGAATATGTCTGACTCCACAATAGCGAAAATCAACATTCCCTTTAAGATTGCTGTACACAGTTTTGTCTATCTTGGTGTAACGGTAACTAAACACTACTGTGATCTTTTTAAAGAAAATTTTTCTAAATTACAATTACGTGTACAACAAGATTTGTCAAAATGGTCGCCATTTCACCTCTCACTTGTGGTGAGGGTAAATGTGATTAAGATGTCTGTGTTACCTAAGTATCTGTACTTGTTTCAGAGCCTTCCTGTGTACATTAATAATGTTTACTTTAAAAAACTGGACTCTGTAATTTCAACTTTTCTCTGGAATGGTAAAAAGCCACGTTTACGTAAAGAACACTTACAGAAATCGAAGCGGGATGGAGGGCTGGCTCTACCAAATTTTCGTTATTATTATTGGGCATCCAACCTATGTTGTCTATCTTTTTGGATGCACTATCGGCATGACACCAGTGGGCCCGTATGGGTAGAAATGGAAAAGCTTTCCTTTGCCCCTTTTTCGCTGTCATCTGTCACTGGTGCATCTGTCCCATTGGCAAAAAACTGGACAACTGATAATCCTGTAGTCCACGACTCCATTAAAATTTGCTTTCAATTTCGGAAACATTTTGACCTTTTGAGGATGAGTTTAAATTGCCCAATTGCATCTAATTTTCTCTTCTCCCCTTCATTACAAGATGCTACATTTCATGGCTGGCTGAGGAGAGGGTTAGAATTTTTAAAGGACTTATATTTTGACAATAACTTTGCCTCATTTGAACAATTGGCCAACAAATATAACTTACCTGCCTCACATTTTTTTAGATATTTACAGATCCGGAATTTTATTTCGGGCTCCATTTCAGGATTCCCCAACAAACCCCCTTATTATATATTTGATGAGATTATGTGTTTTAACCCAAATAAGAAAAGAGCTATATCCTCAATGCTTGCTTTGATTTCATGTCTGAACTTCGCCTCTACGGATGTTCTTAAACGGTCATGGGAACAAGATCTTCAAATCTGTATTACTGAATCTGACTGGGAAAAGGTTTTAAAGGAAATTCACTCATCCTCCATGTGTGCAAGACATTGCCTCATACAATTTAAAGTGGTACATAGAGTACATCTCAGTAAATCAAAACTGGCAAAGATGTATCCTCAACTTAGCCCAAATTGTGTAAGATGTAAATCGGCGGAAGCCACTTTGATCCATATGTTCTGGCTTTGTCCAAGGATACAACTTTTTTGGAGAGGTGTCTGCGAGGCATTCTCCTGCATATTCGGCATAAAGATCACACTCAACCCACTTTTGTTTTTGTTTGGAGTTGAGACTGAAGGCTTGGCATTACCGGCAGGGGGTCGGAAACTGATCGCTTTTTCTACTTTATTGGCACGCCGCCTAATACTTTTGAAGTGGAAGGACACGGCTCCACCCACAGTGTCACACTGGATTAAGGATGTGTTGTTTCACCTCAAATTGGAAAAGATTAGGTTTGTCTTGAGGGGCTCTGAAAGGGAATTTTATAAAGTGTGGAAGCCTTTCTTAACTTTTGTTGATAAACCATGTACACAGGTCAAGGACTAAGCCTTTTCTCCATTTCTCATAAATGACTGACTTTTCTAGGTCAAATCTGCTCTGGCTGACTCAATTGTTAAATGTCATTAATCTGTATTTATTTGAGTTTGTAATTCTGTATGACAGTGAACAGGGTGTTGTTTGTTTGGGTGGGTTCTAATTTTTCTTTTCTTTTTTGTTTATTTCTTGTACTGTATCCCTGTTTGAAATAAGTATGTTAAAATAATAAATATATTAAACACCAATGTGTTTATGTTACAAATACTTATTTTTTTACAACACTTACTGCTGTAATGACTGAGTGTGGCCTTAAGTATAGACATCAACACAGAATTTGGTTTAAAAAAGCAATGGAATTTATTTATGAAGTGAAAGATTGAGATAAAGGAAAAAGTGCATTTTTGTGGGAGGAAAAGAGAGTTTATGCAGGATGCTGGCTGGATTGAAGCAGAGGTGAGTTTGGCAAGCAGGTGAGGCTGGCAAGCAGGCAGGCAGACAGGTATGCAGTTGTCCTATCAATCGCTTTGAGCCAAGGTTCCTCTGAGTCCCCACATTCCAGAGCTGTTGTTCATCTGTGCAGGATATGCCAGTTACCTCACTGGACACAGCATTTTCAACCTGTCATCAGAAATGATTATTTGATTAGTTTATATTTGTGATATAAAAGAAGACAATTTGAACTTTAACAATTGTCTTCGAGGAAAACTATTGCATTCATTAATATTATATGGGGTGCCGTCTGTAAAGCAGCAACATTTTGTCACATTTAGCTTCAAACCATGTACAAACAAGTGGTGTGATTTATCTTAAATATCTTAAATAGTTTAATATAAGTATTAAATGACAGACATAAATGATAAATATAAATGCTAAATATAAATGTTAATGTCATATTTAGCATTTATATTTATCATTTATGTCTGACATTTAATACTTATATTAAACTATTTAAGACTTTTCTAAGATGAGAAATATTGCAGTAAATGTTGTAAAAGGTCACCAGAAAAAAATTGCACCACTTGTTTGTACATGGTTTGAAGCTAAATGTGACAAAATGTTGCTGTTTTTTGAGCATGAGCTGCTTTAGACACGCCACCCCATATAATATTAATGAATGCAATGTAATACAATGAATCATATTCAGTGTTTCCTCTTTAGTCACTCAGTTGTCGTGCACCACAACAGCAAGAAAACTACCACTTCTACTTCTGCTATATCCATAAAACTCTGTAATATAGCCTTAAATGCAGTCCAAATACAATGTAAGAAATAAATAGTTCATAGTTTCAAATATTTTGACGTTAGAACCACAACTTTAAGCATGCATTACATGCAAAAAGCAACAAATGTTACTGTCTCAAGCGCCACCGTTTTTTTAATAGAGAAAACTTTTCTCCAGTAATTATAATAATGATAACAATGATGGCAAAACAAGTCATGACAAAAAGAAGAGTAAGGTGTAGGACTTTTACCTTCCATAATATCGAGGCTGCATGACTGCACGACTGTCCTAATCCAGCGATGCAGCAGCATCCCGTTGTCTCCACCACGCCGCTACTGCTAACTAGCACCCACGCCAAGTGACTCGTACTGCTGGCCTGGCTTGGGTTCACGTCTGCTTTTAAAAACATTTTAGAGCCCCTGGTGTCGCGTCTGTTGACATTTTGATGCTATAACTACGGAGCCGGCTACCCGGAAAGGGCTGACCGGAAGTGAGAAGACAAAATGCGGAACAACGAAGAATTAAAAGTGGGCGGGGCGAAATAAGGTCAATAGAGCTGAGGTGTGAAGAAGGAGCTGGCTGGTCAGTGCTTTGATGAGAGGGGGGAGGAGTGGGAGCAGAATCAAACCTGTTAAAGTACAGATTCAGCTCATTGGCCCACTCCCGGTCTCCTGCTGCAGCTCCCCTCTCATGGCCTCTGCTGTAGCCAGAGATGGATCTCAGGTCTTTCCAGACCTCCCTTGTATTGTTGTTCTTCAGGTGAGATTCCATCTTGGTCCTGTAGCTGGCCTTGTCCGCCTTGATCTTCTTCTTTATCTCCTTCTGCACCCTCCTCAGCTCCTCTTTGTCCCCAGATCCAAAAACCCTTCTCTTCTCCTTCAGCAGGGCCTTCAGTTCTGAGGTCACCCAGGGTTTGCTGTTAGAGAAACACCGTACTTTCCTGGTCGGTACGATATTCTCTGCACAGAAGTTAATGTAGTCAGTGATATGGTCTGTTAGTGCATCAATGTCATCCCTGTGTGGACCACGCAGCACATCCCAGTCTGTGGTCTCAAAACAGTCCTGCAGCACCTCAGAAGCCTCATCAGACCACTTCTTCATATACCTTATGGTGGGGGGTTGTTTCTTCTCCATAGGTATGTAAATGGGCTGCAGTCTCACCAGGTTGTGATCTGAGCTGCCCAGCGGGGGGAGAGGTGAGGAGCTGTATGCATCTTTGATGTTTGCATACAGTAGGTCCAAGGTTTTATTGTCTCTGGTCTGGCAGGTCACGTACTGAGTGAACGTGGGGAGAGTGGCAGAGAGCGATGCATGATTAAAGTCTCCTGAGATGATATTAAGAGACTGAGGGTGAGACGTTTGCAGCTGGGACACTTCACTGTGGATGAGTTCACAGGCTGCAGCCGCATCAGCTGAGGGGGGGGGGGTGTACACAGTAACAGCTATTACATGTGAAAACTCCCAGGGCAGATAGAACGGACGCAGACTGACCGCCAGTAATTCAACATCCTTAGTGCAAAGCCACTGTTTTACGCTAATGTGTCCAGCATTACACCATCTCTCATTCACATACATCGCAAGACTCCTCCCTTCCTCTTACCGCTCTCCCTCACGTCACGGTCCGCTCTGATGAGATGAAAACCATCCCGATTTAGAATTGAGTCCGGGGTCTGTTCGTTCAGCCATGACTCGGTAAACATCAAGAAACTGCTCTCTCTATACTCCCATTACTGCCTGGTCAGCGCCGCCAACTCTTCCATCTTGTTCGGGAGACACCTCACATTTCCCATTATTACGGATGGAACGGACGGCTTGTAGCATCTCCTCTTCTCCCGGTGCTTTGCTCCTGCTCTGCATCCTCTCCTCCTTCTCCGGAGCTCCACTGGGATGTCGTTTAATCTCACCCACTGCTGCTGCCTAGCCTGGCTCAGTGCCAACAGCTGATCCCGACTGTAAACACTGGCGCCGTGTTTGAACATGTCGCCAGCTGAGAAACTTAAAAAGTTCTGAAATAAAGATTAAAAAAAGTAGGGGAAGCACCACTTGTACATCCACTGCTGCACTGTACAAATGCAGTGCACCCACTTGAAGAATAGAATAAAAGGAAAGAGAAAAACTACAAGAAATATCAAAAAACACTTAGAGTTAACAGGAGCTGCTGTAACTGGCTGCCGCTAGCACGGCGCCATCTTTGACACATTTTAGCTAGTAACTCTGAATGTAAAACTGAATTGTGTGTTAATGAGAAAACGCTGCAGTGAATTTTTAATTTAAAGGATATTTGCAATTTAGGATTGCTTGTTGGCTGCTTAGCAAACAGGTTTTTCTGCAATATTAACGAGGACACGTGTACATTTATACGCCCCATAATGGTAACACATAAAAATATACACAATAGGAAAATATGGCCTATAAAGTGACAAACAGTCTGGTTCCTTGATCAGAAAAGACCCACAAATGACCAAACAGGCAGACAGAGTGACTTCTTAGAACTGATGTTACCACAACTGGCTTGATTCAGTGTCAACAGTGTGGAACAGAGACTTTAGTTTTCTGTTAACTTGTGGAGATCGTAACACAACTTATTTAAATGGTGATAGAGGTTTGTTGTGTTTCCTATCTTTGTAGGTGTTAAGCAATTCCATCAAGCTGTTGTAATGTCCATGAAACCCTCATATGAAGTGTCAGTAAATACAGATATTGTGAGAAACTGGCTGTCCAGGATTTAATGCTTGCAGGAGAACTCTGTGGAGAATATTCCAATGATGTGCCTACAAGGAAAATTCCAGTAGAAAACTTAATTCATCAGTAAATAATTTCATAAAGCCACCAGCTCTTCTGCTTTTAGATGTTTGAGTTTGGCAGATGTTAGCTTCACAATCATAGTAGCAGTGGCTGCAAGTCAATAAGTCCCAAAAATCACAGAAGAAGGGCTGATATTTACTGCAGCATCTTCCAACAGAGGGACAACACATTTCAGCGGTAAGACCATGTAAGAACACAGCTTGGTCTTTGGAATTCCAGAGGAGATGACAAACTCAGATAAGAACAAACTCTTAGGATGGGGGTTTGGAACCCGCATCAGTGTCATTTTGGATATTTTACGGCCCCGGTGCTCTCTCCTCTTTCCACAGAAAAACATCCCCCGTCTCTGGAGACATGGGGACACATGTATTTCTTTGTTCTAACCTTTACAGCAGAAAGGACACCCAGACCTCCTGCAGAGAGATGGAGTTTTCTGCAGAACTTTTAACACCTTAGAATAACCATTTGAAAGACATTGTCTCTCACTTCTGCTGTGAATGCTTTGTTCATCAACCTTATTCAGTGAGCACACACATCTCCACACGACTGAAGAACCTTGTGTACAATCCTGCGCTACACTAAACCTGGAGAGACTTGTCATCAGCTCTATGGGCATCTAACATTGTTGTACATTCCTTAGTTATTTTTTATTATTGTCTTTTGACTTTAGAGAAGCAAAACTGGAATAAAGCCTAGCAGAGGAACAACCACCAGCAAAGAGACAGTCATGTCTCTCTGACTGAGAGGATTCCTCTTTAAATTAGGACTGTCCACACATACCCAGACAAAGATAAACATGCCTCTACACCTCACTGAACTCTGTATAAGAGGTCAAACATAAGCCTCACTGGACAGTTTGAGTTCAGCACATACCTACTGCACAGATATCCGATGAGAGGAAACACAAGCTGTGAGGGCCATTTTTTATTGCCATTTTTCCAGCAGACAATATTTGGCTTTTTTTATTTTGTAACTTTGAATATCTTTGTCTTGTTTGCCTAGAACATCTAGCAGCATTCATGTTGACACTGTCTAAATAAATATTTGTTTGATTACATCCTTTGTAAGTTGTTCATTGATGACTTAGCATAGGCTTAACACCATCAATACAGTAACTCTCATTAAATGTAATTCAAAATTTAGATTGTAGATGTTCTACAATCAAGTTACTATATTACACTCCCTTTTAGGGTGACTGCCTGCACACTTTTTTTTCTTGCTATTATTCTCCTACATACTTATTCCTCTTCCTGTAGAGCTTCCTGTAAAATAAAAACTGAAGGAATATCTTTTGATATAAATGTCTCAAACCTCAAACCTCCGACGACAAAACCGGAAGTACACCAGGCAAATATCTCGGCTTGACTCTTAGCTGAATGCCGGCTTCAGGTCGATTTTACGCTTGATAATAATCAATATTAAATACAGTTTCAACAAAATAATTTCCACAACTAAATAAACTGGAATGTTGACTGTCCGCAGACACAGAAGACAAGCCATCCGTCGCCTCCGGCATTTGATTAATTTGTACTTACAGTTTGGTTTCCCTGCTGAGGTAAGTCCATTTTTGTTAAGTTTTCTCATTCACAATTCATATTTTCTATGATGCCATAGCTATGCCACTTAATCACTTTTTAATTTTATAGCAAAGTTTAATAATTTAAGAATAATTTCATATAGATGTAATAAATACTTTAAATATTATCATTCAAAACAAGTAGTTAAAAACATACACAAATACCAATAAATAGTTTTTAAAAATACACAAATACCAATAAATAATTTTTAAAAATACACAAATACCAATAAATAGTTCAATAAATAATTAAAAACAACTAATTTTTGATGGCATGTTTTCTATATTACAGGTTGGTGTGAGAGGGCCATACAGCAGAGTAAACCCCCATGTTCCCCTGCTGTCTCTTTACTTTGAGGGAGGTCACCTCAGGAAGGACTTCAGGTTGTCCAGACCAACCCTGGACAACGATGGAGTGGACTTTGAGGTTCCTGTGCCAGTCCAGCAATCTGGTGATGGTCTCAGAAACTGCCTTGCTGCTGCAGTGTCTGCCCCACAACACCCCGCCTATGAACTGCAAGAACATGATTATTGTGAATATGGTTAAACGCAACTCTGTTCAACACATTTAAATAGTTTTCTCACATTCTAAATTTCTCACATTCTTTGTAAATACTTTGCTTATTTATGAGGGGCCGTACAAGACTTAATTCATTCTCGTCCTCTCACACACATATATTTTCTCTCATACTCACATACATTCTCCTGTGACACACATACATTCTCCTTTCACATACATACATTCTCCTTTCACACACATATATTTTCACTCTCTTACACGCATACATTCTCCTCTCACACACATACATTCTCCTTTCACACACATATATTTTCCTTGCACACACATACATTCTTCTTTCACATACATATATTTTAATATTCACGCACACACACATTCTGCTTTCACATACATACATTTTCACTCATGCACACACATACATTCTCCTCTCACATGCATATATTGTCACACTTGCACGTACATACATTCTCCTTTCACATTCATACATTCTCCTAAATAAATAGACATATGTATATGTACAAAGAAAATATATGCATGAAAGAGAAGAATGTATGTATGTAAGAGGAGAACGTAGGTGTGTGAGAGGAGAATGTATGTATGTGCGAGAGAGAATAGTGGAAAAGGAAGTAAGTATAGTGGAAAAGGAAGGCCATCGTTTTTTGCGCTGTGATTGGCTGAAAAGCTCAAGTGGGCGGTGATGTTCAGGTAACGGTTACCATGGCAGGTGGAGGGGAGTCCCGAGCGCTTCAGCAAGCCATTGGGGTTTTAAGAAACATTTTGTCATCCCCAGAAACGGTCACATATTATCGTCAGCGCTTGAGAAGCAGGCGACAGGTTTATCTGCACCAAACTTTACTCACAGCACTGTGGAAAGTGAGATGAGACAACTTTTCAGACCTGCAAACTTCCAAGTCGCTGCAGCGGGACAAGCAGCTAACGCTAACGCTACACAAGGCCGAACTGGAGGATTACGTGTAGCGTTAGCGTTAGCTGCTTGTCCCGCTGCAGCGACTTGGAAGTTTGCAGGTCTGAAAAGTTGTCTCATCTCACTTTCCACAGTGCTGTGAGTAAAGTTTGGTGCAGATAAACCTGTCGCCTGCTGCTCAAGCGATGACGATAATATGTGACCGTTTCTGGGGATGACAAAACGTAGTGTCTACAGATACGGACCCGTAGCCTGTGGCCGACGGATACGGCACTTTCCCTTTCATAAATATTAATGAGACGTACATGAATATTAATGAGTCGGCTGATGAACGCGCTTTGTGATTGGCTGGTAATCCGACGTACATAAATATTAATGAGACGGCTTGGTAATCCGAGTGATGAAGGCGCTTCCGTGATTCGAGGTGAATCTGCGTGCCGAGCCTGTCATGTCAGTCATCTGCTGTTCTCTTTTCTATCATGCATAATGTCTTATAAATATCATTATCTGACTTTTTCACGGACAGCGATTTGGGGGTTGAAATCGGCACTACTATTAAAAATAGCAAAACTTTTTATTCACGTGACCCTGTTCTAATAAAGCAAAAACAGCAAACAAAACAAATGGCAGAACTAACAGCCAGCAAATGAAAAGTATTTTTTTACCTTCAAAAGTAGCGACAGACTATTACATATTAACAACCTAAACAAAACCCTGATGTATTTTCTACGTCTGTCAACACAGACACTGCACGTCAGTCAATTTAATGTTAGCAGACTCTGTTGAATGGCTAATTTACATCACCACAAACAAATCTCACAATATCACAGTAAATCGAGTTTGTGTTTTTTTTTTAATTCATGCCGAATTAAAGAGCTGCTCCTCACCATTCACGAGTGTTTGTTTCATTTTCGACATCCTTAACTTTATCTTGTAAATTAGCGCCCGAAATTAAATGGGAACATTTGCAATGGAGTTCGTCAGCCGCTTCCACCACTGAACGCGGTAAACTAATTAATAGGAACTGGACTTCAAACAATTTAGACACGGCGTCTAAAAGCGTAAAAACTGCAATGTCTAAAGTGTGAGAGGAGACGGTGTATTTTTGGTTAAATTATACAATGTTCGCCGTCAAAGTCATTCATATAAACTTGATGCTACAGGTACGGGTCCGTACCTGTAGCATCAACCATGACAAAATGTTTCTTAAAACCCCAATGGCTTGCTGAAGCGCTCGGGACTCCTCTCCACCTGCCATGGTAACCGTTACCTGAACATCACCGCCCACTTGAGCTTTTCAGCCAATCACAGCGCAAAAAACGATGGACTTCCTTTTCCACTATACTTACTTCCTTTTCCACTATTCTCTCTCGCACATACATACATTCTCCTCTCACACACCTGCATTCTCCTCTTACATACATACATTCTTCTCTTTCATGCATATATTTTCTTTGTACATATACATATATGTCTATTTATTTAGGAGAATGTGAAAGGAGAATGTATGTACGTGCAAGTGTGACAATATATGCATGTGAGAGGAGAATGTATGTGTGTGCATGAGTGAAAATGTATGTATGTGAAAGCAGAATGTGTGTGTGCGTGAATATTAAAATATATGTATGTGAAAGAAGAATGTATGTGTGTGCAAGGAAAATATATGTGTGTGAAAGGAGAATGTATGTGTGTGAGAGGAGAATGTATGCGTGTAAGAGAGTGAAAATATATGTGTGTGAAAGGAGAATGTATGTGAGTATGAGAGAAAATATATGTGTGTGAGAGGACAAGAATGAATTAAGTCTTGTACGGCCCCTCATACTTATTTCTACATTTTTTCTTTTTTTTTTGCTCATGTGCAAGCGTAACTGTAAACTCATAATTAGAAACTATACCTACATTGAGATGCTGTATATAATATTAAAAAAATGAACCAAACAGAAGATTTGATAAACATTTATTTAATAAACAGAACCAAAAGAACATGAACTATAAAAATGAACTATAAATGAACAACACATTATTTCTTTAAAAACGATTCTAAAATCCTCAACAAACGTTCCTCCCTTGCTCTGCTTTCCGTCTCTCTCGCCTCTCTCTCTCTCCTCCCTGGCCTGACTCTCCATCCATTCTCTCCACTCTCTCTCTTTCTCTTCTCTCTTCTCTCTCTTCTGTTCTCTCTCTCCTCTGCTCTCCTCTCTTGTTCCTCCTCTCGCACCTCCATTTCCCTCAAAAACTCCAGCATGTCAGCCTCTCTCCGTCTCTTCCTTCTGTCACCTTCCAGAGGAGAGACAGCTGCTGCCACAGGTTCTGCCATGGCTGAGGTGATGAGGACTGGTGGGGCTAAACTGGGCCTTTGCCCCATCACCTCATCCATGGCCTGATACCATTTCCACGAGGCAGCAGTTGTCTCTCCTCCTCCTGTGCTGACCCCTGTCCTCGGTGCCTTCAGTTCCAACCACACAGCACAGAAGTTATTTGTTAATGATCACAGAGGATATACTGTGGATAACTGAATGACTATGGCCAAGTGTTTTTAACTAACCTTGTATTTTTGTTTTAAGTTTTCCCATTTTTTTCCCACCCTGCCTCCACCTTTCCCTCAAGGTTGTGGTCCTTGATGAACATTCTACACATGACAGGATTGAAATAGGAAAACAGACTTTGTTACAATAAATTCTTTGCATTTATTAATGAGTAAAGTCAACTATCTCTGAAGAGAAGACTGTGACCTTACACTGTCCAAAAGCCTTATCTCAATGATCTGTGAATTATTTTACAACAGAGTGGGGAAAAAAACACATGCACACAATGTATGACACGAGTTTAGTACTTACTGGAAACGTTTTTGGGCTGCGTTACGACGCCCTGTAAACATGTCCTCGTTTTCAGCGCACCACTTAATGAGGCGATCTGTGTCCTCATCTGTCCCTGAGAAAAATAACAGTCGTGTCCAACATTATAAGCATTAGTTGCATTGTTAGGTGGTATAAGAAATTGCTTCTATTTGGTCATCATAACAGTCCGCTCGAGTGGTAAAGCCACCCACATAATAATATTTAGGAGTTCTTTGCAGATCCTGTCCGGGAAATGTGCTCGGCGACTGACCATAATATAAACAGCTTTTACGAGGACAACAGTTGAGGGAACTTCGTGAGATCAGGACAAGCAAACAGTCGCATAATTAATGTGGCAATTTCAAGCTGGCACTGCTCATGCAGTTATTAGCCAGATTATGTGAATCGTTTCAATTGTAGCTGCAGGCTACTGGAGGTAGCTGCTACTTGTTCTGTATGCAAAGCGAGCTGCTGCAACTAGCTGCTAGCATTCAGTAGCACGTTGTGAGACGTCTGACAAATTTAAAATGTTGGTCAGAA
The DNA here is from genome assembly GCF_021347895.1 of Acanthochromis polyacanthus. Classification (NCBI taxonomy): domain Eukaryota; kingdom Metazoa; phylum Chordata; class Actinopteri; family Pomacentridae; genus Acanthochromis; species Acanthochromis polyacanthus. The sequence goes on from NC_067123.1 coordinate 10,055,307, forward strand.
AATGCCTATTTCTCAAATCTGCGGGGTGATTAGGATGACTACTTAACCACATAAAATAAAATAAAAACACTGGGTACTTACATTTATATCGCGCCGGCCCGGCCACAGATCCCATGGAGGCTTACATTTCGTTGGGTAGCTCGCAAAGCATTATGGGGCGGTTGAGTATGACTAGTGTGATCACCGCACATACTTACCGATATAGTGAACATCCGGGTATTTCTCGCGTACTCAGTCTTTTCATACTATCTAATGTGAATGCACTACATACTTATTTTGACGTTACACTTAGTATGAGTAGTACGTTAGTATGCCATTTCGGGCGCTGGCCTCGGAAGCTGTCGGAAGCTCAGCGGGACTCTTCTTCGTCTTCTTCTTCGTCTTTTCCGCCAGGCAAAGTATGGCTCACTGCTGCTTCCCCTGGCTGACAAAAATGAAAAGGCCAACTACACGACACGCTCATGTTACCCTGCTGCGCAGGGAGATCAACTTTCGATTGTGTACAATCAGAAATTGCGACCACACGTGTGTGTGAGCGCGTAACGGTATTTGTCAAACAGTGACAGACAGGCGTGCGCACGCTGCTTCATCGGTACGCAGCTTCTTGTTATGCGTGAAATACAATCTGCACGTTACAACGCACGCACGCACGCACGCACGCACGCACGCACGCACGCACGCGTAACATAATAATCATGCATGTACACACTCGTTGCTGCGAGTTGCTTTGATTGTTTTGAATCGATTCTGACGCCATAGACACACACACCCGTATTCACGCACGCACGCACACACACACGCACACGTCACATTTCTCACTGTATATAGTTCACTGTATTGTTTTAGTAGAATAGTAAATAAATATTTTCACTTAAGACCAATCTACCGTCTTGTGCGTATCCTGTGTGTGAGAATTGAGGTCAATTTCACCAAGAATTCTAGACTTTCAGATATGAGACTGATCAACTGTATTTCGACAGGAATCTCCTTGAGATTCTGCATAAATTATTAATTTCCCTGAATACGCAGGATGGTGCCCCTCCTATTTAACAAGTGCAAATAAAATCGCTTTATTAGTTATCCCTACAAACATATATTTAAAAAAAATCTTACCTCCAGTATGGTTTAAGAGTTTCATCCAGTTGTCGATGGCGATTCTGAAAGACTGCTGGGCGTTGTAGCATGTGTTAAGGTACCACTCCAGTTGTTGTGGGTTGTCGTTTAAGAACTGTTTTAGCCAGTCCACTTTGGGTTCAGCCGTCTTGATGTTGCTGTCATAGTAACCCACACTGAAAAAAAAATCTGTTGAACTAACATAATAAAATCATTGAAAGTGGTTGCACTAAATATAGTTATGTTTTGGCAATATAAAAAATTATGTGCATGTTTCATGATCTCCATATGGTACACTCACATGACTTTCTCATGCTCTTTTAACATAATATATTTTGGTTAGATATTTTTACTTTTCTTATGTTAATTGAACAGAGATCTATCATATAAAACAACAAAAATTTAATCATTTTGATTTGATTAAATTTCAAAATGATTAACTAAAATAATTATGTTATGTTACTTTAAGTTACCTTTTCCCCCCACAATTACATACTAGTTTTTAAAGACTGCAATCAAAACCACATCTTTCTTGTGCCACCTAAACACAGCACCTTTCAGAGGATAAAGTGAATAAAACAAAATATCTTGAGCCACTTTTAATTCAAAGATGAATTACAGAATTCAAAACTGTCAAAAATGCTTTGACATGCTGATGTTCAACACTAAAGCATTACAAAGCAGCTGTAGTTTAGAACATTTTTCATGAACCTTCAAAAAAACTGCACATCCAAAAATTGCAATACTTTGAAAACAGGTCTTTACATAAAAATAAACAATAAAAATGTGAATCACAAATATGCAATACCGTGCAAACAAGTCTTGAAGCACTAAAAATTGCACATCAAAAAATGGAGTACTGTGCAGACACATTTTTAGGCACTGAACATCAAAAATATACAGTACTGTGCAAACACATATCACAGCACGACATATTTAAAGCATATCCAACACTGAGGAAAACCAGTGTATAAAGTTTCTTCTGAACACTTTGAAATCATCAACAGTACGGTTCTTAAATTCTTGAGCCATCTTGCAGAGCATGGTGTCCTTCGGCTTTACACAAAACATTACGAACAAGCTCCAGTAGTAAAAAAAAAAAAAAAGACTCTTTAGCTGCAAGAATGAAAAAATATACTATTTTCATATCAAAAATATATAGTAACTGTAAAATTTCAAAAACTGAGGAACACCTAACCTTTTCTCTGTAAACACTTAGAAAATCTGCATTGACAGATAAAATACTCATTCACAGAGTCTGTTCTTGAGCACTTGCGCTTTTTTGGAAAGAGTGGTGCCCTCCAGCTCCATGATGATTTTTTGGAGCACCTCAAATGTATATTTGAGGTCACGAGGGTAGTCGAGGTTCAGTGTGTAAATCAAGCCAAACAACATGGCAACAGCTAACGGAAAGTTGTCCAGTTCCTGCAAGACCACCTGTCCTTCAATCACTATGCCGATGTCATCTGGGTTTGAGTTGCAGTCTGCTTTCAGGACGTAAATGCCAACAGTGGTCTCCTCGATGGATCTTTCATTGGTTTCGTCTGCGCCCTTAGAAACACATATTGTCAAAAATCAGGTTCAACATAGCCCTGGACAATCCTCAAGAAGTGTACATCCCTTGTAGGATTTTTCACCCTGTCATGTTATAGCCTTATGCTAACATCAGCTATATAATTTTGCCTCATCAATCTACACTAGTAATTCTATGAGCAATTAATTTGTTTTGGTTTTTGTTTGTTTTGTGCCCATCAGACCAGCAGGTGGCCTTTTTTGGTTTGGTATTTAATTGATTGACTATTTAAAGAAAGTGAAGGTGAGCTGACAGGTGCTGCTGATGAGGAGGAAAGCACAAATGAATAAAAAAAAATCTGTTGGACAACCAGGTGAAAAATCCATGAGAGGATGAACACATTCTCAAGTGACTACAATTTACATAAATATATTTCTGAACCTGTGACCTCATAAAACAAACAAACCATTATAACACTTAAATACTCACCACATATTCTTTGACTAAGTTTCCTGGTTCCTCATTGAGGTACACACACAGTCCTTTGATGATACAACCTCGACCGAGGTCAACATCGTCATCCTGGCCAAAGGCAACAAGATCACCAAGTTATGTTTCAAAAGTATCACACACTGAATTAAAATTGATAATGCATAATGGCTGTATTTGTTTCTTACCTGAGCCATGGGTGCCACAATATCTTTGAGCACTCTCCCCATCTGTCCACCTCTTCGCTCAAACAGTCTGAGGAGTTTGCCGGACAGCACGTCTATCCGAGATAAAAACCTTGACTGTAGCGGTATGGTGGTGATGCGTTTGAACTCTAAATTTATCTGTTTTAAAAATAAGAACAGTAAAAGAGAGACATATTAAAGAAAAGCATGTCATATTACCATTGAAATATTGTTTTGCAAGTATCCTTCAGTGGCCCAACTTAATAGTGCACAGCTGTATCTGTGCACACTTTATGTGTTCAACAAATAATCAGAACAAAGGTGTGCAGAGAAATTCATGAGCTTTGAACAACAAAATAATTCCTCAGTTCACCCACAAGTAAAAGTGAATATGTTACAAATTAACTTCATTTATTGTTATGAGACAGTTTTGAATGCAAACTGACCTCATTTTCACTGGCATGTGGTGCCGTGCATGTTTGAAAAGTCAAAGTTAGAGCATTAACAGGGTATCAAAGGGGGCATGCCTTTAATACAAGAGTCATGCAGCATGTTTGCTGCTCCATTATAAAAACAAATGTGGATGAAGTTAATCCTGTGTCAACCTAAACTTGAAGCAGACTTACCCACATAACTATAGGATGAATCTGAATGAGAACCATTTTGTTTAAAAAAAAAATCTAACCAAAATCTTTAAATTTCATCATATTGTATTTAAAAGTCAGGAACATAATTTTTGCAGCTGGCTTAAAGGTTTCTTTTTTTTAAAGAAAAAATACATTTAAATCAAACTGATTTCTAGGATCAGTCTTTTCTTTGAAGTGTTATGTTTAGCGCATACTAGTCAAAACCAAAGACTAATCATTTTTTTTACATCTAGCAATGGGCCAAAGTGGACAATTTTGCTGACTGGCTGTGTAAATTAAGGTGTGACGTACCTCAGTTACATCGAAGAGGGCTGGCCATCTGTTCTTGAAATCTTCAACCATTGGTTTGTCTCGAACCACTTCATACCTCCTGTGTGCGAAGGTCTGGTCCATTTTCCTTCTCACTGCCTCCCTGTTGTTCCGCTTCTTCACATCTGATAGGAGTTCCACTCTCAGACCCTCCAGACTCTGATCTGATTCTCCAGTGGGATAAGGGGGGCAGTAGTTCACTTCAGAACGTCTTGGTCTTTTGATGGCAGAGGCAGCACTTGATTTACCCTCAGGCTTGTGCTTAACAGAGTTCACCAAAACCTCAGGACATCCCAGTTTTCTCAAATGGGTACGGTAAATCGCAAGTTTATTCTTTAAGCTTGCCTTCCAACCAGCATATCCTGTCACTGAGCCCCTCTCTGTTAGACAAGGGTGTTTGGAGAGGAGTGCCTCACCAACCATGTCAAACTCTCTGTCTGTGACATAAACTTTGTATTTGACAATTTCTTGAATCAGACCCTCTAAAATGTTTGACTTGAGTTTAAGATCTGGGATAAGCACTACGCCATTCTCTTTGAATGCTGCATTGCCTCTTTCAAGTTTTAACTCTGCATCAAAGCCAAACTGTGGAACACTGAAAGTGCTAGGCCAAAATGTCCTGGAGGTTGAAGAGGTGGATGCGTCTGATTCCGGTGAAGACAGAATGTCAGTATCTACACCACCACTAGACACTGATGAGCTTTCTTCCAGAAAACTATAGTTACAAGCACTTCCTGAAGAAATCTGGACCTCTACGCGCTGCGGGGTTAAGATGCCTGTCATATAGATTACTCTGATTGTTCCACGATCTGTCACTTCATCCATTGAAGTGAGGTTCATGAACTCATTGTTAAATAGGGGATCCATGAACTGAAGCCTGAAGTTTGTCTGAATAGCACACTGTCTCTGCACAATATCAACAAGTTCACTGACAGATGTTGGAAGTCCATCTGGGAAAGTCAAGCGTTGACTGTTGTTGTCTCCAAGGATGACTTTCAAAAGAGCCGCCATGACCACAGGTTTCAATCTGTCAAGAGGATGAATAAAAGTTACTTTTTTTCGAGTAGTTAAAAATGCATTTAGACAGTAAAACTAACCACTCAGCAACTTTAAGAGGCCCAAGAGAGAAATAGGACAGACTAACATGCCACAAGAATTTATAGAGTGAAAGATGGAAAGTCACTGTGCATTAGATCATCAAAAGTAAACACATAAAATTAATAAAAATTATGAAAGAATGCAGTGGGGGAAAAAACTGAGAACTTTTTAGGATGTACAGCCAAAACACGCAAAATGCGTTATGAATAAACAAAGCTAGGACATTTAGTAACCAACCTTTAATGTGGATGTGCCTTTTTAAAGTTACCATTCGGCTGGATCCAACCATGTAGGCAGCTAATGGATAGGCATCAGTCAGTTCACTTAGTGCTAATAGCTTGACTTCTCTTGCAGGAGACAACCTTAGCTCAAAGGCTCTGTAGTGTTCAATATACCAAGCACACAGCACTCTCACTATAACAAACAAGTTCCCATCGATGATGCACATCTGGATAATTTCAGCAAACTCTGGTAATCCACATGCCGATCCATGTGCTACTATCATGCCCTTGCTGTAGGCAATACCCCAATATGTTGCATTTTTTGCAAGATTTACTTCATCAGTGTTGGGATATTTTAAATGAATAGCCCGAGCCACCTCATCTTTCAATAAATCAACTGGAACTGTGGACACACATGGTACATCAAGGCAAGGTTTACCATAAGATGGTGAACTGATGTGGAAAGCAATCATAAACTGATGCTTTGATGCCAAAGTCAAAGGTAAGTTTTTGAAGCAACTAGTATGTTTCACTATCTGCTTAAAATATTTATGTTTGGCTTCAAAGCGCATTGTCCAGACAGACAATAAAGGGCCAAAACAACGAATCAACCGAGGATAGTGCTCAAGGAAGTGGTGCTTTGGCAGAAGTCTCACAGTAGGAAACAGCTCTTGGAACCTCTGTCTGTGTTCAACTATCTTACTTTCAAGGTATGAGATGGACTCATCAGTATGCACCGGGGCCACAACCAGTTCAGTAATGTCTTTCAAATCCAGCAACACAACCCATGCTGGCTCATTTTGTGGAACACAAGACCCAATTAAAAATGGGAGGAACCTAAGCAAGCTCCAATTTTCATGGGCGTTGCCTCCAATGGACTTCCGACTGGACAAACTCTTAGGGACAGCATGAGGCTTGTTGGTCTTGTCAGACCATTTGTATGGGAATGACAATATAGCTTTGTTTAGCTCATCTAATGTAAAAAATTTCTTTGCTATCAAAAATTCAGGCAGTACGCCAATTCAAATGGCACAATTCCCTCAAATATGTCATGAGCAATATCAGGGGGATATCCAGTCACAACATTAAAGTGTGACAGGTTCTTGGTGAGAGCACACTCTCGTTTTACAGCCAAGTGATGTGTGACGTTCTCAACAGCTATTTGCACATGTTCTGCATGTTCTTCTTTTGTCCTCAAATTAAAAACACCAGATGCAACACAATGAGAACTGATTTCACAACTTCTCGCTGTGCAAAAACGACAGAAGTAATCTCCAGAAAAACTCTCAATGAAGCCAGCAATACTGTGTGCTCCTAAATTATCAGCAACAACACTATGCACTGTACCTTTTAAAGACGTACCTAACAGCGGAACATACACACCATGGTCCTCCAAGGTTTTTAGGTCTGTTAAGAGAGGTTCCAAAACATTATCAAAACTGTAGTTTTTGACATCATCACTCTTACAAAGCACAGCAAGATAAATGGAGGATAAAGAGGAATGACAGCCTGGAGGTAGGTTCGAGAGCAACCAATAAACAGCACAAAGCTTGTGCTTTTTTCTAGAGGTGCCTAGGGGATTACAAGTTTCAAAATCATCAACATACAGACATACTGATATTCTTAACTCATCATTATTCAAAAACTTGTTTTGTTGAAAATGATTACCGTCTTTAAATGACCTGTATTCATAAGATGGGTCTCTTTCAAGGCTTGTTGTTCCTTTATGATTTTCTATGAGTTTGTCAAGAATACCTTTTCTACTTAAGACCTGCTGCAGTGACTTTAAAATTGGGACATATTGAAAGGTTCTGCGCTTTTTACCATCAAGGATAAAAGTCACAGGTTCCACAACACTGAAGCAATCCCTGTAGTATTTTTTACGCTGATATGAACTGGAAAGTGGCCCTCCCTTTTCAATAGCCTTTGATATTGGATTGGTTGTATACACTGCAGAAATGATATTAGCAACTACCGAGTCCTCAACCTGAAAGTTAAGTCGCTTTAAGATATCAGCAACTATAGCTTTTGAAAGTGGCACAGATGCTGAACTTAAATAATTAAGCTCATATAAAAAATCATCTACAGCCGTACCTGGCACATGAACAAGATACTCCAACTTGAGTAAGGCTGCTGCAAGTTGCTTCTCAATTGCACTTGAGAGGACCTCGGGATTAGCTGACTCTACAGTGTCGCTCTCCACACACTCATCTTCCTGGCCATCAGTGGGTAAAAGTTCAAAAGGCAGAGGTGCATTTGTTGTCACAATACCGGGTTTAAAATCAGTCAAAGAATGAGATGCGTGTCTACGACTTTTGTGTGACCTAAAGGTTCCATAAACACTTGTATGAAAATCACAACCATCAAACATGCAAGTCACTTTTTCATTCTTCTTTAAATGAGCATTTATGTGAGCAAAGTACTCTCTTTCATTCCCCAAATTCTTACACGAGCAAATGTGACACTTAAATACAGATAGTGCCTTTACTGCTTTATAATTTGTGGAATGATCCCGAGAGTGATGAATATGTAATGCATTCCATGTTTTAAATGTGCAAGGGCACTCTAAAAACGTACATGGATAACGGCTGGTACGCCCAAGGTGTGGATGCTTCAATTTGTAGTGGTTCAATAATGCCAATCTTCCTGCAACTGCCACTAAGCACAGTTTACACTGCCACATACACTGGTGAACGACAAACAAGAGAGAAAAAAAATCAGCATAGACAATAAAAAACAAATGTAATCACCTGAAGTTAACAATTTATAATTACAGCAGACATACTCACCACAACTACAGAGCCTTTGGATGGAGAATCTTGAATTGTATTTAATTTAGCTGTCCTGCTGATAATTGGAACCTGTAAGACATCAGAAAACCACATTAGATTTCAGCGCATAAAACTTTAAATTCATCAAATATAGATCCAGCAAACTCCTGTCTGTATATACACTAGAATTATACCTGCTTAATGTGTCTGTGCATCTCATTTGACAATATCTAAAGTCTTTTGTTTATGTTTTATATTTCCTGAATGCCTGGCTTAACTAACATTCAATGGTATATAAAAACTAGTACTACAAGACGTGAAACAGCCAATTACTTTGTTGATTAAAAAGGTAAAGAAAGACCTGCTGTGTTAAATGTTCTTTATCCACTTCCTGCAAGAAATTCAGAGTTTCAATACATAGATTAATTAAATAAATATTCATTAAAAAGTAAATAAATAATAAAAAGCGAGACCTATACTCCAATCTGCCTCTCTCACTATCGCTATCACAACCTGTACTCCAAAGACGACGGACACGTTTATAATCTGAACGGATCCATTCCAATTATTCCAAGGCCAGCTAAAATATTTAACTCTGTTAATGTCAATCACACTGTTGTTAACAACTTCTGGTTCAGCACAACTCAGACACTCATAACGCAACCAACTCGATAAAGTGCGTCTCCGCGGTAATTCACTCCGTGTTGTGACCCTGGCTAACACCGTGAATTACATTTCCAACCATTTGAACAGGTCATATGACAACGGTGCGGGACGTTGTCGTGTGTCGCGGGCTTAAGCTGGCTACGTCTATTACCTGACAAAAGATAGCGGAGAAAAAAACACACGAGCGAAGTACAGCGTTCAAATGTGCGGAAAAGGACAAAATTTGCGACGGATAAGGTCGTCATTTGCATATGAAATGAAAACAAACACGGAAAATATATTTCACAACTTTGACTCACTGCCCAACATAAAAGTAGCGGAGGGTAGGTTCCTAACAATTAGCCCGTTGTACGCCACAGCTAGCAATTCCAGTTGGCTAGTGAAGCCAAACTGACAAAAAATATACAATTAAAATCACACAGAAGCAACCAAAAGGACAAAATACCAATGTAGAAACAAGACGTCGGATTAAATGTGCAATTCCCATAAACGTTTATAAAATTTGACAGACACTTACCTTTTCAAAACAGCATGGGGCCTGGACCTGCACCGCGGAATGAACGCAAAATGGCCGAGAACTTGGCTCCAGAAGTGAAGTCAGGGGGCGTGGTTTCTGACAGAAAGCATGACTGTTGTATGTCGCAATGACATGACATTTTCCTTAACAGTGAACATCCTCAAAAAATGTGTAGAATTCAAATGTCCGAATCATGTTTAGTCCTCAAACATAGAAAAGTGATGTGGAACGTTTAAGCTACATTTATAAAAAATCAACAACCCCCATGAGGCCATTTTTTCAGTGCACATGAACTCCATCAACCGATGCAGAAACCACAAACTCTGGGATGTCTGGGACTCCAGAAGTTCCAGTGGAGAATAATATCAAGGAGTGTTCCACTGGATGGAAAAGAAGACTTTCAGCTTTTGAATTTTACTGTATTTTTATTTTTGTATTTTAAAACCTATTAAATCACAATGTACCAGAAAAAAACATGACTATTCTAAAGACCCATTCCTATTCTATTCTTCTGACCTAATACTAGTGGTGGGACACGATTAAAAAAACTTATCAAATTCATTGCAGGCTTTGTAAGTAATTAATTATCATTAATCACATTTCAGAAATGCGTGATAAAATGCTTTTAAATGCATTATTTTTCTGAAATTAATTAATCAAAATTTACACGTTAATGTTCCAGCCCTACTTTGTACTATGCTCATACTAAACTTAGGCCAAATTTAATTGCTATGTTATCATTTATTTGCAGTCTAATCTGCATTACAATTATCTGTCTTGTATTTTACTATATTTGTGTATTTCACTTTATATTTTCCATTTCATGTGAATCACTATATTGCTTGACTAGACTTGTCATGAACACAGCCTGAGGCTGTGGTCAGGGGAGGTGCTCTCTCCTCCTTCGGCTCTCTCTCTCTCTCTCTCTCTCTCTCTCTCTCTCTCTCTCTCTCTCTCTCTCTCTCTCTCTCTCTCTCTCTCTCTCTCTCTCTCTCTCTCTCTCTCTCTCTCTCTCTCTCTCTCTCTCTCTCTCTCTCTCTCTCTCTCTCTCTCTCTCTCTCTCTCTCTCTCTCTCTCTCTCTCTCTCTCTCTCTCTCTCTCTCTCTCTCTCTCTCTCTCTCTCTCTCTCTCTCTCTCTCTCTCTCTCTCTCTCTCTCTCTCTCTCTCTCTCTCTCTCTCTCTCTCTCTCTCTCTCTCTCTCTCTCTCTCTCTCTCTCTCTCTCTCTCTCTCTCTCTCTCTCTCTGGTGCGCGTGGTGCAGAAGGCTGCAGCAAGTGTTTGGAGTTAGTGATTGGGGGATTTTGTGCAGGTGGAAGCTGTTCAATCAAGCTGCTCCGCTCTGCTTTATAATCAGACGCCACTTTGTCTTGGATGTGGGACTGTGAACAATGAACGGTTAGTGCTCTGCGCAGTTCTAGTCATCACCTCTGTTTTAATGCCTTCAGTAATCCTGTTTTCTTTGTTTAGTTACGACTTCTGCCTGTTTCTGTTCCCGGATTCTTCACTTGGGGTTCTGCCACCCTTCCCTCCTGAAAACCACCTGGAGAGATCATTGGCTGGTGGCCAAAGCCTCGCCGACGGCCTGAGACGCCATCACCACCGAGGTGACAACAGCCTGTAGAGAGCCAGGTTTCCCCATAAGCCTAAGGCTACATTTAAACTGCAGGGCTTAATTCTTAATTCCGATTTTTTTTTTTTTTTTTTTTTGTGAAATCCGATTTTTTTTTTTCGAGTTCGTTCACATTTCCAATTAAATGCGACTTGTATGCAACCTCCTGTGTGAACCTCACACGACCCAAAGTGTCCCACATGCGCAGAAGAGGACACAACAACGACACGCAGAGCGTGTTCCGTGTTTACGGACGTAAACATGGACACTAACAGTAGAATATGTCTGGCCATTTTAAAGTTGTTGTCCAGCCGGACCCAGCATATTATAACTTAATCATTTTAAGGAGAAGATCAAGAGGGAAGAGAGCCACAATTTTGGCCCTTGCGTTTTGTGGGGCAGTGGCAGCACCGTCTGTCCAGAGAACTGTGTGGATGTAGAGTCGCAGCCAGGAGTGATGGGATAGTGATGTGAGAGGCTTCACAGATGCGGACTTCATTCAGAATTTTTTGAATGACAAGGGCGACCTTTACGTACATATGTGAGCGCCTCTTTTTAACACTCACACGGCAAGACACACGTCTTCGGCAGCCCATATCGGTGAGCAAATGTGTTGGCGTTGGGCTGTATTGGCTGGCAACAGGTGCTTGTTACTGCAGGATAGTTTTGCTTGAACGCAGAATAGTGACGTTTGTCGTGTACCAATAACATGTAGGTCGGATAAATGTGACCTGGCCGTTCAGACTGAAGTCGCATGGCAAAAGATCAGATACAGTGCCTTGTGAAAGTATTCGGCCCCCTTGAACTTTTCAACCTTTTGCCACATTTCAGGCTTCAAACATAAAGATATAAAATTCTAATTTTTTGTCAAGAGTCAACAACAAGTGAGACACAATCGTGAAGTGGAACGAAATTTATTGGATATTTTATACTTTTTTAACAAATAAAAAACTGAAAAGTGGGGCGTGCAATATTATTCAGCCCCCTTGCATTAATACTTTGTAGCGCCACCTTTTGCTGCAATTACAGCTGCAAGTCGCTTGGGGTATGTCTCTATCAGTTTTGCACATCGAGAGACTGAAATTCTTGCCCATTCTTCCTTGCAAAACAGCTGGAGCTCAGTGAGGTTGGATGGAGAGCGTTTGTGAACAGCAGTCTTCAGCTCTGCCCACAGATTCTCGATTGGATTCAGGTCTGGACTTTGACTTGGCCATTCTAACACCTGGATACGTTTATTTGTAAACCATTCCATTGTAGATTTGGCTTTATGTTTTGGATCATTGTCCTGTTGGAAGATAAATCTCCGTCCCATTCTCAGGTCTTTTGCAGACTCCAACAGGTTTTCTTCCAGAATGCTCCTGTATTTGGCTCCATTCATCTTCCCATCAATTTTAACCATCTTCCCTGTCCCTGCTGAAGAAAAGCAGGCCCAAACCATGAGGCTGCCACCACCATGTTTGACAGTGGGGATGGTGTGTTCAGGGTGATGAGCTGTGTTGCTTTTACGCCAAACATATGGTTTTGCATTGTGGCCAAAAAGTTAGATTTTGGTTTCATCTGACCAGAGCACCTTCTTCCACATGTTTGGTGTGTCTCTCAGGTGGCTTGTGGCAAACTTCAAACAAGACTTTTTATGGATATCTTTGAGAAATGGCTTTCTTCTTGCCACTCTTCCATAAAGGCCAGATTTGTGCAGTGTACGACTGATTGTTGTCCTATGGACAGACTCTCCCACCTCAGCTGTAGATCTCTGCAGTTCATCCAGAGTGATCATGGGCCTCTTGGCTGCATCTCTGATCAGTCTTCTCCTTGTTCGAGGTGAAAGTTTAGAGGGACGGCCGGGTCTTGGTAGATTTGCAGTGGTCTGATACTCCTTCCATTTCAATATGATTGCTTGCACAGTGCTCCTTGAGATGTTTAAAGCTTGGGAAATCTTTTTGTATCCAAATCCAGCTTTAAACTTCTCCACAACAGTATCTGGGACCTGCCTGGTGTGTTCCTTGGTCTTCATGATGCTCTCTGCACTTTAAACAGAACCCTGAGACTATCACAGAGCAGGTGCATTTATGCGGAGACTTGATTACACACAGGTGGATTCTGTTTATCATCATCAGTCATTTAGGACAACATTGGATCATTCAGAGATCCTCACTGAACTTCTGGAGTGAGTTTGCTGCACTGAAAGTAAAGGGGCCGAATAATATTGCACGCCCCACTTTTTAATTTTTTATTTGTTAAAAAAGTATAAAATATCCAATAAATTTCATTCCACTTCACGATTGTGTCCCACTTGTTGTTGATTCTTGACAAAAAAATTACAATTTTATATCTTTATGCTTGAAGCCTGAAATGTGGCAAAAGGTTGAAAAGTTCAAGGGGGCCGAATACTTTCACAAGGCACTGTACCTATCGGAATTAGGACCACATATCCAAGTTTGCACCCTCTGTGCTTGGACCCTAGGCCTGGGTCGCATTTGAAAAAAATCGGATCTGTGTCTTTCAGATTGTCATGAAAAGATCCGATACAGGTCGCATAGGGGCAAAAAAAAAAAAAAAAAAAATCGGATTTGGCTCACTTTAGCCTGCAGTGTGAACGTAGCCTTAGAGACAAGGGACGTAGCTCCCATTTCAGGGTGAATTTGTTTACTACAAAGTCTTATATCACTGTCCACAAAAACTCAGATGCTTTAAGCAATCACAGACAAACAGAGAGGAAAGTTTCAGGCTGGCTGCTGTTGCTTCAGGAAAATGAGCCCATCCACACAGTACAGATTGTAGAAACAGCCAAATGTGATTTTAAACTGTTGCTCCATGAACCTTATTCACAGACCTGCACTGTCTGATTTTTGTTTCCTAAACAGAAATCTTGCATCGTTGACATTTTCAGAGTGATAATGAAGTCGTGCATGCTTTTGAGTATCTGAAGGCCCAAGATGTGACCTTCCTCTGCAAAGGGATAGTTCTGCTTTAATATCAGTGAGCCAAGTGTATTTAAGGTAAAGGAGACTATGTTGTGAAATAATATCAGAACAACCTTTCTTCTGTGTGTTTCTGGTGAGGGAGAGAACTTTTTGAAGTATTGTGCTTGTAGACTTTGACTTTTCAGCTCTGACTCTCACCAAACTGTAACCTGCACATGACACACCCAGGCGTCAACTAACCGTGACATCACCTGTTGGTTTCATTGCCGAGAAAATGAAGCCCGGATTTTGCTACTTCCTGGTCGCTGTTTTGGATTTTTTGGAGCCAGTGACACACAAACTGTTTTGTATTATACTCATTCTATAATTAGGCCAAACTTAATTGCTATGCTATGTTATCATTTATTTGCAATCCATTCTGTATTACTATTATCTATCTTATATCTCACTATATTATTATTATTATTGGAATATTTCACTTTACTTTTTCCATTTCACGTGATTCACTATATTGTGTGACTGGACCAAATGATCTTAGAGTTTCTGTTTTAAAATTACAAGATGTTTTAACGATATCATAACAGCACATCTGAGTATTTTACTTCCCTATTTGTGTGTGCTTATTTCTGTAGTTGTGCTGCTGCAACACGGGAATTTTCTTTCTCGTGATCAGTTAAGGCTTATTTTATATAATTTATATGATAATACTGAAAGCTTCTTTATTGGGAGACATTACTGTCTTCTTTAGTAAAAGGCTGACAACAGAAGTCTAACAGATCCTTATCTCCACCACATTTTATCTTGTCCATTACTCTCAGCCATGACAGCTGCAGCATGTCGTCTTTAACGCACCGATTTAACCACAATATTAAAAAAACATAGATAATAATCATAAGTCAGAACTGCACAGATACATATCAGGCTGAATCTGTGCTATTAAGACATTTGTAAGACTTTGAAACTAAAAGAATCAGGCGCTGTGCAGACGATAATAACAGAACAAACAACAGCACCAGGAAGAAGTAGCAGTTAACAGTTACTCTGAGATCTTACCTGAACATGCGACGTGACGGAAGAAGACTAAAGCCAATAATTTTTTCATCTTCTTTTTGGAAGTCCTGGAGCTGAAGAGCTTAAGCCAGATAATCAGAAATAGTTAGAGAAAGTGGAGTGTATCCTTCCCTGAAGGTACAGTAAATACACAGAGCCTTCTCATCAGGAATGTAACTAGACCAGTCTGGTTTAATCACACAGGCAGGGCCATGCAGAGACCTTTGGAGGGCCAGGTGCTCAAAGTTAAAATGGGGGGCCATGAAGCACAAATTTAAAATGCCATACAACAACATACCTTACAATAGAAGTGGCTGAATTGTAGCAACCTTTTTTCATGAAGATTACATGGAAGCAGTGATGTGATGGTTCAGTCTCTGGACGATTCATCAGACTGTTGGTGGTTCAAACCCCAGTGTGGCCAGAATCAGGTCCTTCAGTGATGCTGACAAATTGTCATTATAAGTATTTTGAAGTTGAATTTAGATCACCATCAGATGCTGGACTGTTTAACTGTGGCTACTGTATAGCCAGGGATTTGCTCCATTCTGCAGGAGCGAGACGAAACTGACTGCGGCAGCAGAGTTTACTATCTGGCAGAGAGTGGAGGGAGAGACCGGTCTTTATTGCTGGTGGTGTGATCAGTGGAATGACGAACAGCTGCTCGGGTGCTGGGGAGGGAGCTGATTGCCAAGCGGACGCAGCCGTGAAGCTGGGCTCCGCTTGTCAGCTGCCAGAGAGAGAGAGAGGAGGAGAGAGAGGGAAAGAGAGATAGGGAAGGGAAAGAGGGAGAGAGATAGGGAAAAGGGAGTGTGATGTCAGGATGGGGCAGAGGAGGTGGAGGGGGAGGCCCTGACAGAAACTTTGTAGGAATGATCTTTGGCATGTCAAACTGACAGCTGGTGAGGGTTTCTTTTAGCCAAAATTTCAATATTTTCATAATTTTGCACTGAATGGAAAATATCAATGAATCTCTTGCAAGTTGGAAATTGAACCAAGATGCCACTTCTAGATGTCCATATGTGTTCAGAAGTTTCTGGCAAAAAGAGAGAATGCAGCAAATACTGGTGCACAAGCCTCAGTTTTGTGCTTAAGATCTCTCAGATTCAGGCACTGTTCAAAAATTGCAAACAAGTGGATTTTTAAAAGAATAGGAAAAATATCTCTCTCAAACATAGGATCTATTTGATGTTGTGGTGAGAATATGATCTGGATGACACTACCAATGCCTAGAAAGCTTTTATATGTTAGTAGAAATGGGGATTATGGCCAATCAAAGTTGACAAAAAAATAAATAAATAAAAAATTTTCAAATGACTAGATGGACATCTTGAATCACAGGAAGTCTGATGAAATTTGGGATAGGAAGAGATTGAAGTTCAATATGATTTTGTTAAGACCTGGTTATGTTTGGATTGCTTCCATTTATTGGCATTCCCATGTGACGAAATAAAAACAAATATGTCAATAAAAACAGAATTTTTTTCAGACAATGCCCTGGCATTCAACTTTAATGATTGAAAAAATGTCACACAGGAGGGTTGGCCCTCGGCCATTTTCACATGATCAAATCTGGTCCTCTTTGGAAAAAATTTGGACACTTCTGTGCTATGATCTTCATCAAATGAACACTATAAACAAACAACATTTTTAATCAAGCATTGCTTTTAGAGTTGTATATTTTCATGTATCTGTGATTATAGTGTTTCTCTATGTAGTGTGGTGTTAGAAGAATTACACTTATATTAGAATGATTATACTTATGTTGATTCGAGGTTATCATTGAGTGACTGTGAGGAAATGAGGACTACCATCAGCATTCTAATTTGTGACCTGCATGTTCTCTGAAGTAACAACTAAAGAACAAAGCTGACTTGTTCCTATAGTGAGCTGACTCGCTCTTATGATAAGATCATGCAAGTAAGACATGTTCTGTCTTTGTACTGCTCTGATATCTTATGACTGATGTATGATGACTCCTCTGTATCGTATGATTGTGTGAGAAGGAAATAAAAGGACAAGGAGAGAGGCAGGCTCTCCAGAGTTTGTGGGGCTGTAGCGATGCATACTACAGAGCTGTAGTCTCTCTCTCTCTCCTTGTGCAAGTAAAAGACCAGAGCTCGTGAGTGCTGTCTTTTCTTCCTGTGCTGTTTGTATATTCTTCAGGTTTGAACCTAACATAACTTGGTCCTTCGAGCCGGATGCCAATACACCTGGAACTCTCAGGAGCTGTTCGAGGGAGACCGAAGTCTGTGCACAGCCCCCTGGAACTAGGTTCGGGGACGAAAGCCCTCCGTGGTTGAATTCCACGTCGGCCGGTTAAACCCTGTCCAGGTTCTGCGGGGTTCCAGGTTGACGGCATCTGAACAAAGAGAACAGCACCAGGAACAAATGACAGGTACTGTACAAATGCATTGACACTCAAAGAGTGAGTGTGGAAAGCGCTGAAGGAGTAGTGAAGTCCTGAGCTAAGGAAAGCTGAAAACTTACAGGAGGAGTAGTGAAGTCCTGAGCTAAGGAAAGCTGAAAACTTACAGGAGGAGTAGTGAAGTCCTGAGCTAAGGAAAGCTGAAAACTTACAGGAGGAGTAGTGAAGTCCTGAGCTAAGGAAAGCTGAAAACTTACAAAACGTGTGCATGTGTTAAAGTGTGAGTGTGAAAGGACTGGTCAGTGATTGAAGCAGCGGACAGCCTGAAACCTAACGGTGTGAACGTACGACTATTGTCAGTTGAAGTAAATTACTGAATGTGAACAGTCATTACGATTTAGGAGGATTTTGTGAAAACTCTAAAACGACTTTCAGTCCTGGGATAGGACCCCCAGTGGAAAACCGGACTAGCTAATAGAGCTGGCCTAGAAGCTTGTTTTCCAAGGGCTGAATTTTGGCTCATGAAGCATTGTTTTTCACAAATTCTCAATAAAATAATTTTGAACAGCACCACAAATTCTAAATAAAAATAATTTCGAACAAAACAAACCAAAATGGGAAATAATCAGGAAAAAAAAAAAATCCCTACAAGTGAATGCACAATACATGGAACGGAAGCATCCAGATTCGACAATTCTTGTCAGATTGGGAAAAGAAACATGGATTTAAAGGCAAACTAATAGTAGGAGACTGCACAGAGCTAGTTACAAAATTAACTGTAAAACAACAAACAGATAAAAAGAAATCAGAAGAAACCGAAAAACAGCTTCATTATGCAGAAATATGGCTGAAAGAAGCACAAAAGAGAAATACAGCAACAAACAAAAAAGAAGCTGAAGCCTGTGCAGCAAGAGCAGAAGATGATAAGATAGTGTACAAACGGAACACACAAAGACAACAACAGCCTGGTGCATCGGCAGCCGAAGGCGCCGCGGCAGCCGAAGCACCAGATAACGGACCCCCTTCCTATAACGAGGGTGACAGACCACGACCACAGCCGACACGACTTTACCATGACAGATCACGACCACAAAGACTGAATTTAAACATTTACACTGTAATTATAAATAAAAAGGAACAGAAAAAGAAGAAGACACCCAGCATTTTCTATCAAGATGATAATGATCAAAACTGTGAGGTGGACTACAGGGGACCACTAGGAGGACATAGAGGCAGAGGGAGTTTTAGAGGAAGACACAGAGATAGAGGAGAGGACTCATGCTGGACTTGTGGGGGAAAAGGACATTGGTCTAAAGACTGTCCAAACAACAAAAGAAAGAGACAAATGATGTCATTTTTAGGGTCAACCAACTACTCCAGAAGTTGGATTCCAGATTATGTTTAGAAAACAAACCTGATTTGTAAATAGGCAGTTATAGTAGCAGCAGCAGTACATGTATCCACTGATGTAGTATTCCAAAAAGATACACAAAGGATTTATCATTTCTTCAGGGCCTTATGAAGAAATGCTCTTCTGTGTTGCAGAGATGAAATATCAGTAGAGGTTTGACCTCCTAGATCAACTGTAAATGAATAAATAAATAAAAATTATTACAGTTTATTTATTACAACATTGTTTTCATTTGGTTAAATCAACTCAGCTTTTATACTGAATACTAGCTGCAATAACTTGATAATGTAACTCCTATTATGTGTGGGTAGCTTTAGATCTAAAGCCTAGATATCAGTTTGTCTTCCGACACAATTACACTTAATATAAAGTATGGTTTTAGACACTAAAAATGATGTTATTGTGTTTTTGTTTGTTTTTTTTTAAATAGAAAAAAGGAAGAAGAAGAAAAAACTTTCTTACAAAAAGCAGTAAGAAACATGAACTGAGTTCAGGATGTCGTTTGCAAGCATGATCACAGAAATTACTTTATGGTCCGGTATGCTTTGTAAGAATGATTATAGAAACCTGCAATGGACTCAGCTAAACCGGAATCTAATTTTCAGTTGTTCATACATTTAGAGATTTTGGATTTTTCAATGACAAGCTTTTATGAAGTGTGTCAGGAAATTATTTCTGTAAGACAAAGACTGCATTTTTGCTGTTAGTTTGTACCACAAAATTTCCCAGCACAAGATGAGAACTCAGTGTTTCTAATGGTTTGCTTGCATCTACTTTTACTTCAAGGTCCTTTTTATCTCTGGAATGCAGCTCAGCTTGGTACATTTCAAACACTTCACTCTGTATGCAGTGATAAGACCACAATAACAATTATCACACAGTTCAACAGATCAAGCTAAAATAAAATTTCATGTTGATAAAGCACAGATGTAATAAAGTATAAATGTATTATTATATTAGTATATAAACGTGCCTGCATATGTCTTAACAACGTGTTAATTTATGCAAACGAAAAATACCAACACACAGTATTGCTAAAATCATCAGAAATGGCACTCATTTTGTAAATCGGGTGATAGGCCAAATGACTTAGAACTTAGACATTTGCTCAAAGAACCGCTGTGCTTAACATCTACAAAGTGCAGGATTAGTAAGAGGAAAAAACACAAACAGAATAATACAAAACAGACTTAAGAAATGCATGGAAGAGACAGGACGAAAATGGCCTGATTGTTTAGACCTAGTGCAGATGTATATGCGCATTTCACCAAACCAAACAGGTCTAACACCACTTAAAATAAATACATAGCAGACAGTTTGTGTTACCGCAGTTTAAACAAGCTGAAATCAGTATAGATGAGAAGTGCACATTAGCAGAGTATATGAGGAAAACATTACAAGCAAGAGGAATAAAACATGCTAATGATATGCTATGCCAGATGCACCTATTTCTCAACAGGAGGGTGTCCCACCAGTCCGAGTCGGAGACTGGGTGTTAGTGAAGTCCAGTAAGAGGAAACACCGGTCCTCACCGAGGTGGTAAGGACCGTACCAGGTGCTGCTTATGACGCCCACAGCAATAAAGATAGCAGAGTGAGCTTCGTGGATCCACCTGTCACACTGCAAGAAACAGAGGTTCCTGGAGGAAAACTCCGGTGATGGTAAGGGGAAGTCTGACTGCAAAGGGGATTAAACCTTTTAGTGGTTAATCGTCTCAATGTCAGTGAAGAAACCAACAGATCCTTACTGTCTTTAGGGAGCAGAGTACTCTAAAGATCCTCATACATACATCCACACACTCACTGGACAAAGAACAGGACAAGAACACTGTTAGCTGATAAAAAGGAGGTGAAGTGCTGGTAACCTCTCCCTCCAGGTCATGACTCAACGTGTCAAGACGGCGGCCCTGTTGGGCCCAACGGCTGTGGTATTTCTAATCCTCATTTCATGTTTGTTAATGAGAAAAGAGATTCATAGAGGAAAAAGAAACCATGAACTCGATGTTGATGATCACCATGATAATGTTTGGTTCCAGATGGCTAATTTAACAGCAATAAGTTTGAATATGTCTGACTGCTATGTGTGCTCATTCATATCTCATCATTCACGGACCAATACATGCTTAACACCAAAACCAGTCACACTAGATGAAATTATATGTGTTGTAGCAATCTACACCTCTAATTACAACCCCAGTCACTACCTTTAAAAAATTCACTTAGTATTTGCCAAGCTGCACTAATGCCAGTGACTATGACTTGAAAAACTGGAGAATGCCTCAACATTTTAGTATAACTACTAATGAAATTAACTTACAGGGAATCACGATGGCACGCTATCCAAACACACCATCACTGTGTTTTAGGAGCTGGGCTGGGGGAGACGTGGACCTAGGCATGACAGACTGTATGACTTACTTTCCTGTGGGAGGTGTTTCGAGCCATCCCCTGTGCAGCGATTCTTGGTGTGAGGAAGGTTGGGCAAAACCAATCAACCTCACTGCCGTGGAAATTCGTGGCAATGTGGTGGGATGGGTGTCTGAACCTGGTATGAATTCACTGCTTCCACGTGTGGGCGGGGTCCCTGCCCGACTGAGCACGTTTGGCCATAAGGTATATTTATATCTCATATCTCCCTCAGAGATGGGATGATGCATGCTACCTGGCTAAACTACAGCCTGCTGCTCTTGTGATTCCCAAATCAGATGTTACCACTATTTTTAGTACAACATCTAGACATCAAAGGCGTTCTATCCCAGACACTACTAGAGCTCCACCACTAATATCAGACACTAGAGGTGTCCTTATGACACTTTTTCCCATGTACGGAACAGCCTATCTGGGAAATAGGATGAATGACATGCACTGGGAACTTGAAGAACTCACAAACACAGTTCTTCATCTAGCACACCAACTTAGAGATGATCCTGAAAAGAAAGCCATGAAGGCCATGATTCTGCAGAATAGGATAGGTCTTGATTATATTTTGGCCTCCCAGGGTGGTCTCTGTGCGGTTATTGGTGAGCACTGTTGCACGTTCATTCCTGATGGTACATCTAACTACTCTCACATTGTTGACCAACTTGAACACCTGAAGGACAAACTGACCAAGGATGTGGATAAGAGCATGAATTGGGAAGGTTAGAGCCCCTTGGCATGGTTTACCTCTGGCAGTTGGTATAACATTCTGTTAAAAATATTAACTCCAATCCTTCTGGTATGCAAGTAACACATGTTCTGTCTTTGTACTGCTCTGATATCTTATGACTAACGTATGATGACTCCTCTGTACCGTATGATTGTGTGAGAAGGAAATAAAAGGACAAGGAGAGAGGCAGGCTCTCCAGAGTTTGTGGGGCTGCAGCGATGCATACTACAGAGCTGTAGTCTCTCTCTCTCTCTCCTTGTGCAAGTAAAAGACCGGAGCTCGAGAGTGCTGTCTTTTCTTCCTGTGCTGTTTGTGTATTCTTCAGGTTTGAACCTAACATGTGGCCACAAAGTTGCAGCTATATGTTGTTTCTAGTCCGCAGTTGTGAGTAAAATTATGAGTTCTTAACACATAGAGTTAGTTGTTGAAATCACGTTTGAGCAAGAAAAGCTGTTTGTGGATTTACTGTTTGAATTCACTAATAATCAGCAGCTTATCAACATTATAGATTTATAAGTTGTAGAAACGGAGAATGTTGCAGCTCTGTTCTTATTTCTGTCCTCATGTTTCAGTCTCTGGTAACTGCGACTCCGTAGAGGCTCCGTCGTCTGATGCAGGTTCCTTGTTCGTCTTGCTGGTTCCTTCTTGAGACAGCTGTTTATTGAAGATTGTTCTTTACTCCTTGTTCTGCTGGAGAACATGGACGCCTCTCTGATAGTTTTAGATGTTTAATAAGAGACTAAACATTTAAATTGTCTACATTTTTTGCACAATACTGCACAGAAAATGAAAGTGGACAGACAAGAGTTTCCAACTTGGGTTAGTTGCAAAGGCTTAATAATTGCAAAACAGACTCAATAAACGGTTTTGACAGAATTCATTGGAGTTTACTCTCCTCCTCCAGTCTTCCCTGAGAGTCTGTCAGGGCAGATGAAGAAATGAACAAGTTAAATTACTGGTCAGATGCTTAGTAGAATTCATTATACATTACTAATATTTGGATACTAACAATTGGCTGGTCTTTACAGAAGGGCAAGTATTATCCCAGTATAGTGTTGAGTGTTGTTAGGTTCGTTAATATCTGCAATGCATAGATGAAACAAGGATGTACTCACTGTGATCAGTTAGGATCTGAATGTCTGTCTACAGAATCTGAAGCTAAAAACAAAACAAAGTCTGAGTTTAAAACCCAACAGATCAGACTGATTACAAATATGCGGTAAATAACAGAAAATCTTACTGTTAGCAGGTCTGAACCCTGAAATAAAGATGAGAGATGACTGAAGTTAAAATGATGGATCGATAATTTGCCATAAAGACGTTTCACAGATTTCTGCTTTGAATGTGAAGGCTGTTCTTGTGTTACTGTGTACCATTAGTCTTCTTTGTCCACATGAAGAGTCCAGTGATGCAGAGCAACAGCAGCAGCAGACCTACAACTACTCCAATGACAGCACCAGCAGGAAACCCTGATGGAGGAACTGGAACCAAAACACAACCCTCAGATTTCATCTCTACTGCAGAATGAGGATAAATATGTTTCATTTCCAGACTCCACTGTTCTGACTGACTTACCCCAGTTAGTCCTGATCACTGATTTGTCCAGTTTGGTGATGATGTCGTCTTTGACACCAGACAACTGAAACACACAGTCGTACTTCTTCCAGTCTTCAGGAGCGATTGATGAGATGTTCAGGTCAACACTCATCTGGAATGTTCCATCATAGTTGGGGAGGATCTCTCCTTTGTCAACGTCCTCATGAAGCTCCTCTCCATCTTTCCTCCAGAACAAGTCGGCTCTGTCGGGGTAGAAACCTGTAGCGTGGCAGGTGACCGGAGAGGAGGGAGTCTTCTGGAGGAGAGACACTGAGGGAAGATCTGGAGAGAGAAACTGATGAGTCTTAACTCAACGTGACAGATCTAAGGGCTCTACTAAGAGGTGAGATTAGTGTGTTAGCAGGTATGTTGAGCCTAAAGTCAAAGTTTCTTTGTGTCACAAAGGTGGTTCTCCTTTAACCTGTCAGATATCCATGGTAACTGATGCTGTGGAGCAAACCAAATTACAGTGATTTCCTGCATTGTGGGACAGTGTCAGACCTAAATACACTTCAATACAATATCATGTTTGCACATATGGAGTCTGAAGTTTAACAGCTCTAATTAACAAAACTCAGCAGGAGAGCTGGCTCTGTCCTGATTTCCTTTTTACGACCAACTCCTGTGTAACTGTATGTACTCCACTAACCTTTGTTCATTGTTTATTGTATTGTACTCTGGCAAAACAATTTCATCCAGGATTAATACATCTTATCTTATCTTATCTTATCTTATCTTATCTTATCTTGTCTTGTCTTGTCTTGTCTTGTCTTATCTTATTGTGCAGCTGTCAGTTAGATTATATAACTTGATTTTAATTGGTTCTTTGAATTAGCAGCATCCATCAGCCCTGTTTTGTTTGTTTAATTATCACCTTTTCATTTGGTAATGCTATCACTAACCAATAAATAAATTGCTTTAGCTCACTAATAATCTGTTTGGGTTGTTTTTTTGGTTGCACCTCGTTGACCCTAGACAACTGAATCGTATCTTTGTCTGTGCTTTGTTTTATTTTCACTGGATGCTCCTGTGGATAGAAACAGAAGAGGTACATAACTGTGTGTATCTCAGGTTGTGTAATTTCACCTGTTCAGCGCAGAAAACTCTCCCCATACTGCATAGCCTTCTTCAGCGAGTCAGGGCACACGCGGAGTAAATTGTACTTGTAGTCATTTAGCACAGCCTCGTATGTGTCCCATGTCAGTTTGATGATGAGTGCCTCTGGTTTTGAAGCGGTCCATGTCAGTGTCTGCAGATTCAGTGACATGAAGTCTTCTCCATCGTATCCAAATTGACTAAAAGCCCTGATTTCTCCGGTTTCATCGTCGAATTCACAGCCACCCAGTTGCTGTAGGATGTGGACACCTGGGAGACAGAGAGAGAGATTTTATTGATTTACTATTAAGGCTGGCTGACATGGACACAAACATCACCTCAACAATCGTCTGACTGACAGATAACTAACTACAGCCAGCACTGCTCTCGGGAGATTGCACACTGAAAAAAGACCATCCTTCATTTGGTACATTATCAACACATTAACAGCTGTGAATTATTCATATTTTGTACATTTACAAACAAACCTCTGTGCTATATCAGTTTTCTGCATCTAAAATAATCTGTGCAATGTCAATATTTTTCCACTTATGGACAAATCTGGAAAATATAAATAAAATCTATGCAATATGAATATTTTTTTAGTGTTGATTTTCTCTTGAAGGATTCTGAGCAATACCACTGATATGTGCAAGCTTGTTATTGTCCACATCCAGAGAAATTTGGACAATTTGAACTCGTACTTATGCATATATATATATATATATATATATATATATATATATATATATATATATTTTCTACTGACATTGGTTACATGTTTACATTATCCACTTTGCTGCTGTAACAATGCAAGCTTCCCCTCAGTGGAATCAAGAAAGAGTTATCGTTTTGCATTGTTTTCACAATTTACTTGACATTTAATACTATCAGACAGGAAACACCTTCAGTGTGTCTGTTAGAGCTCAGAGATGCACACTGTGTTTTAGCTAGTAACTCTGAATGTAAAACTGAATTGTGTGTTAATGAGAAAACGCTGCAGTGAATTTTTAATTTAAAGGATATTTGCAATTTAGGATTGATTGTTGGCTGCTTAGCAATCAGGTTTTTCTACAATATTAACAAGGGCACGTGTACATTTATACGCCCCATAATGGTAACACATAAAAATATACACAATAGGAAAATATGGCCTATAAAGTGACAAACAGTCTGGTTCCTTGATCAGAAAAGACCCACTAATGACCAAACAAGCAGACAGAGTGACTTCTTAGAACTGATGTTACCACAACTGGCTTGATTCAGTGTCAACAGTGTGGAACAGAGACTTTGGTTTTCTGTTAACTTGTTAAGAGAGTAACACAACTCATTTAAATGGTGAAAGAGGTTTGTTGTGTTTCCTTGTGTTTTTGGGTGTTAGACAATTCCATCAAGCTGCTGTAATGTCCATGAAACCCTCATATGAAGTGTCAGTAAATACAGATATTGTGAGAAACTGGCTGTCCAGGATTTAATGCTTGCAGGAGAACTCTGTGGGGAATATTCCAATGATGTGCCTACAAGGAAAATTCTCATAGAAAACTTAATTCACCAGTAAATAATTTCATAAAGCCACCAGCTTTTCTGCCTGTAGATGTTTGAGTTGGGCAGATGTTAGCTTCACAATCATAGTAGCAGTGGCTGCAAGTCAATAAGACTTGCAGCCACTGCTAAAAATCACAGAAGAAGGGCTGATATTTACTGCAGCATCTACCAACAGAGGGACAACACATTTCAGCAGTGAGAACATCCATCCATTCTCTATACACCACTTTATCCTCACTAGGGTCGCGGGGGGTGCTGGAGCCTTTCCCAACTGACTCGGGCAAAGGCAGTGGACACCCTGGACAGGTTGCCAGTCTGTCACAGGGCTACATATACAGACAAACAATCACACTCACATTCACACCTACGGGCAATTGAGAGTCATCAATTAACCTCAGCATATTTTTGGACGGTGGGAGGAAGCCGGAGTGCCCAGAGAAAACCCACGCATGCACAGGGAGAACATGCAAACTCCATTCAGAAAGATCCCAGGCCCACCCTGGGATTTGAACTGGGATCTTCTTGCTGCAAGGCAAAAGTGCTAACCACTACGTCACTGTGCAACCCCACAGTGAGAACATATATTAAAAAAATATCTTACCTCCAGTATGGTTGAAGAGTTTCATCCAGCTGTCAATGGTGACTCTGAAGGAGTGCTGGGCGTTATAGCATTCGTTAAGGTACCACTCCAGTTGTTGTGGGTTGTCGTTTAAGATCTGTTTTAGCCAGTCCACTTTGGGTTCAGCCGTCTTGATGTTGCTGTCATAGTAACCCACATGAACTCCATCAACCGATGCAGAAACCACAAACTCTGGGAAGTCTGGGACTCCAGAAGTTCCAGTGGAGAATAATATCAAGGAGTGTTCCACTGGATGGAAAAGAAGACTTTCAGCTTTTGAATTTTACTGTATTTTTATTTTTGTATTTTAAAACCTATTAAATCACAATGTACCAGAAAAAAAACATGACTATTCTAAAGACCCATTCCTATTCTATTCTTCTGACCTAATACTAGTGGTGGGACACGATTAAAAAAACTTATCAAATTCATTGCAGGCTTTGTAAGTAATTAATTATGATTAATCACATTTCAGAAATGCGTGATTAAATGCTTTTTAATGCATTATTTTTCTGAAATTAATTAATCAAAATTAACACGTTAATGTTCCAGCCCTACTTTGTACTATGCTCATACTAAACTTAGGCCAAATTTAATTGCTATGTTATCATTTATTTGCAGTCTGATCTGCATTTCTATTATCTGTCTTATATTTTACTATATTTGTATATTTAACTTTATATTTTCCATTTCACGTGAATCATTATATTGCTTGACTAGACATGTCAGCCTGAGGCTGTGGTCAGGGTGCTGTCTCCTCCTTCGGCTCTGTTTTCTCCCTCTTTTCACTCTCTCTCTCGTACCCTCAGGTGCGCGTGGCGCAGAAGGCTGCAGCAGGTGTTTGGAGTTAGTGATTGGGTGATTTTGTGCAGGTGGATGTCGTTCAATCAAGCTGCTCTGCTCTGCTTTATAATCAGACGCCACTTTGTCTTGGATGTGGGGCTGTGAACAATGAGCAGTTAGTGGTCTGCTCAGTTCTGGTCTTCAGTAATCCTGTCTTCTGCCTGCTTCTGTTCCTGGATTTTTTGCTTGGGGTTCTGCCACCCTTCCCTCCTGAAAACCACCTGGAGAGAACATTTGCTGCTGGTCAAAGTCTTGTGGCCTGCCTGAGGTGCCATCACCACCTAGGTGACAACAGCCTGTAGAGAGCCAGATTTCCCCTGAAGCCTAAAGGCCTTTTCCAAACCGCCCCCTACACACTCCCCCTATGCACTACCCCTCTGTTTGCGCGTCCTTGTGGGGGGTCCGCCATATTGAGGGCCATCCCAAACCGACCCATGTGGAGGGGTAGTGGGCTATAAAAGCGAGCTCCACAAGCGAGTCTGCACGGATGCCGACTTGCTGAACGTGTGTAGCGCCGAATTGTGTCCACCATGGAGGACGCAACATACAAATGTAAGTTCCACGCATGTGCCTGCACAAAAACTGTTAAACTAACACAAATATTTAATGATTGTCATGCAGATTTTCACAACTTTAGATGTACATGTCATTGATTAAGGCCTGCCTTGCATTTGTTCAGAAAACAGTTCGTGTTTATTTTAGCGTTTTATATTTACAGGGACTGTCACAAAAACTAAAGAATTTATTCAAGTGAGAGTGTAACATGAAAAGCTTTTCAATCTAAAATAAAAAAAGGAAATGCTGGCAAAGAAGCATGGGAGTAAGTTTCTTTTGTCTTTTCTTTGTTTTAGTTTCTTTTTTTTCTTTGTACATCTGTCTATAGACTCAGGCCTCTCTGCCACTCCCGCAAGATGCCGCTGCGAATCCATGGCAACATCCACTTCCGCTTTTCTGCCTGAGAGGTTTGTCCCGAAACTGTATTTATGCCCTACACCCTGATGAAGTGAACTTCATTCAGCTGCGAGTGTGACTCCGTCACGGAGGGGGAGTGTGTAGGGGGCGGTTTGGAAAAGGCCCCAAGTCTCTGCTGCAGCCACTCCATCGCTGCCCAAAACACTTAGAGATGATTCAGTAAACTGGACTGGTCGAGCCTGGTTTCCCCTTCCATTCTGAAATCTGTCCCTTCATAGAAGTCAGATAAGTCTCTGTTCCCAAGCATTAACAGACTGTTTTCTGATGTTGGTATTTACAGTTTGTAATTTGTAGCCTGTCCTCTTTGATTAACTTTCTAGTTGTGTAAATACTTGTTAGTAGTTTTAGGATTACTGTGGGTGTTAATTCTGGTTCTGTGTAGTTTTGTATATGATATAGGATTCCTGCCTTGGTGTTACCAAATGTGGTTTTCTTTTGTTTGTAACTTTTCTGCCAGCCCACTAGAGGAGCTCAATCTGTTCCTTAGCTTCTGGGTTGGTTATTTCTAGTTGTTTCCTTGTTTCTCGTAATAGTAATTGTCATACTGTATTTAAAAAAAAAAAAGCATTCTAAACTTTCTATGTCTGTAATCTCTTCCCTGCATCTGAGTCTCTGCACTTGCCATAACAAAACTGA